>NC_138737.1:16799097-17244097 GCF_965113295.1 Leuciscus leuciscus
TGCCTCACTGTAAAGCAAGTAATTGTCCTATGATTTTGTAAATAAATAGCCACATTGTGAAATATAAAGTCCAAATTATTAGAAATAAAGGTGCAATAAAAAAAAAAATGCAACTGTGATATACAAAGTCTCAATTGTGAGATATAAAGACAAAACCATGAGGGGGAAAAAGTCGCAATTATGAGAAATGGTCACAATTGTGAGATATAAAAATGTAATTGTCAGGAATAAATTTGCCATTATGGGAAATAAAGTTTTTTCAGTAATCTCAATTGTGAGATTAAAAAAATTCTGCAGTATAAAGTCTCAATTGTCAGATATAGTTGCAATTATAAGAAATAGTTAGAATGAAGATATTAAAATCTAATTATGAAGAAGTCTCAGATTTGTGATATAAAGTAGTTATGAGAAAAACATTTTTAATTACCTTTTTTTTTATTTCTTTAAGGTGGAAACAGGCTTCCTAGTGTTCTGATGGTATCACATTGATGTTTGATTGTTAAATTACAGTTAAGTTATGAATTGTGCAGCTGTTCTTATGCAAATACCTTATTCAATTACTCTGTTCTAAGCATAAGTCTTGTAAATCTTAAAAAAGTTAATCTTTAAATCCTCTTTGGAAAAAGCCCGCTCTAAATCGTGTGGATATTGTTATTTGGTCTCACTAATTCCTCAGATTTTTCCTGACCCTGACATGAGGCATCTGCCTTTGTTCTCTGTAAAAAGTCAATTTCCCCCTTATGCCACTGTATCCTCGCCTCATTATTTTTGAGACCTCCGCTTAGGTCAATATAGGTAACAAAATGACAACACACACACGCATAATGCCATTTTAATGATTGGAAACAATAGCAGCTGCAAGGTAACTGTGTTTAAAGCAGGCCGAATAATACGCAATTTAGTTATGAGGATGTGATTGTGTCTTTCCAGTATTAAATCAAGTGTGTTTATCTGAAGCAAACAGGAAATGAAAATCAGGATGTAGCAACAACAAAAACAGAGAATGGAGTTGTTTAGAGGTGTAGTTGTTTTCTGCAGAGATGTCCTATGTGTTTCTATAGAGAAGGCAGTGAAACCACTGTACATTCATGCTGAGAAAATGGAAGTCAGTGGGACGTTACTTCTAGACACTGCTGCTGGATAATAGAGCTTTGTTCCAATAGGCAAGACAGCATCAGCTTCAAGGCCCGGATCCCAGCCAGGGAAGTGCATGGCTAAAACACTGATCTCAGGCTCTTACTAGAGATTCTGCATTTTTGTTGCCATGTAATGTTGCTCTTGGGACAACCTCCATTTGGACTTAATGCACCATGAAAAGAGGATAAACCCTTCCCTTTAGGGCACGAGAGAGGAGGAAAAGTCTGTTGTGTTGTTTACTTTGATGCGACCGTGTGGTAACATGATTCAGACTCAGACTCGGTCCCTAGCTGCATCTGCTTTAATGTACTTATTGGCAAGTTTAAGCTTCCTGTAACTTGCATCAAACAGGGTTCCTCAAGATATTCAAGAAACAACCAGCGCTTAACACTGGATTCGATTTAGGACTGACACTCAAACACTCACAGCAACCAATCAGATTCCATCCTTCTTTTTGCTAGAATTGGACTGTATTTAATAAATGGGTCAATGAATAATTTGATGATTTCTTGCAAACATTGATTAGTAGAGTTCTAAGTAAGAAACATCCAAAAAAGGCCTTCTTTTTCCTTCTCAGCTTCTACACAGTAAAAGCATTTTTCCACACATGATTTTCAAATAATACCAAACATATGGTTGCACATTTTATTTGATGATTATAGTGTGAGGCAAGAATAAAGCTTTACTTCAGTGTTGAGTTAGATGACGCTAGACAAAATGAATGTATTTCATGTTAATCTCGCAAAAGCAATCACCAGCTCAACCCACTTACATTGTTGAATATTGTAATAATCATGCGTGTCCTGTATACTCAGGACTTTTGAGAGTATACTAGATTCTGTACAAAAATAATCTCTAGAACTTTCTAGACCAGTGGTTCTTAACCCTTTTCTTTTTCTTTCAAGCCATGTCATTGTCCAATGTTTTAGTTTATTGAAATTATTTTTTTAAGTCATGCTGAGCCCCCCTTGGAAGTTTGGCCCCCTGGTTGAGAACTACTAATCTGCACTGTAAAAATTATTTTTCAAATAGATTTTTTATTTATTTTTGTAAATAAAACACTGATTTATACAGGAAAATACTTTTTTAGTCTTTCTACTTAAAAATGCCACGTTTAATTCAATGTGGTACTTGACGATTACTTGTAATTATTTGAGGAAAAAAAGTTTGTGTGTAGGTTCATAAAACCTTTTCTGCAACTGTTCATAAAGGTGAAGTGTGTCGTTTGTGTCACTAACATCACCAAACGGAATTTGAAAAATAATGGCAGTTTTATGCACAATGAAGTTTACAAAGCAAACAAAAGTTCAGAACATAACAGAAATGCTCCCGACCACTAGGTGCAGATGTTCCTGAATTATTGGGCAAAAGTATCTGATACATCTGCTTCCAGCATGATTATATGTTACTGTTCAAAAGCATAGGATCAGTAAGATAAAAAAATAAAAAAAAATAAAAATAATGCATTGCCAACCATGGCTACATTTAAACAGTAAAAACAGTAATATTATTACAATTTAAAGTAACTCTTGAACAATATATTTTTTTGTAACATACATATCTTTATCAAATTTTGTATTGATTTTTATTGATTGCATCCATGTTGAATAAAAGTATTGATTTCTTTCTTTACCTGTAGTTGTCCCTGCATATAAAAAAATAAAAAATAAAAAGCTTTTAAAAGCTTTTATTTTAAACAGGCCAAACCTGCTCTTCTGTAACTTCCAGTATATTCCGTCAGTTGCAATTATCTTTCTAAATCATTACCTTTACCAGCTTTCTCACACTGTGCCTCAGCACTCAAGCTCGTCCTACTCTTCTCTGCTGCTCTTGGTTTGATTACTTCATAAGTCTTAGCCATTTCCAAATGACCGCCTCAGTATTGGAGATCTCCTCTTTAACCCCTGCTCCTACCCCAGTTTCATAGCTTTAAACAGCCCCTCTGACCTTACTCCATCATCCCATCTCATCCTCCTGGAGCCTTGAGCAACACTCTCATTTGCACACTAATGTCGTGTGACCACCCAGTCAGGCCAACAGCACTTTGGCTGGCTAGTTTGGATCTCATGTTGATTTCACATAACTCAGTGCATGTCACTGCATCTCTGTGCATCTTTAACTCCTACAACCTTTGATCTGTGTGAAAATGCATTGTTTTTAGACGTTTTCCTTGGATGGCTGAGCGTTGCTGCGTTTATGCAATTAACACATGCAAAGCATTGCTCGTGAAGCAGATGACGTGGCATCGACAACAACGCCATGTGGTCAATGAAGCGTAATGACCTAAATACACTTGCAATATTAATTTGTGTCCATATTGAATATTTCAGGGCACAAACGTTTCATAGCACAATACTCTTTCACCTAAGCTAAAAATGTCTAGTAATTGTGCTGGTGAAAAGGAAAAATATAACATCCCTACAGAGTTCAGGTCTATAAACCTTTTTCCCATTGTGTTGTAGTCTGATAATTGGCTTGCACCACCAAACCTGTGCTATTATAAGGGCAATTTGAGAGCTGGGTTCACCAATCTAACTGAAGAGGAAGTGTTAAGAGAGAGGAGCCGAAAATGGGCAAATGGGGATAGAATGACGCATTGCTTTTCTCTTGGAGCAAAATTAGCTGTGTTTTGTGGATTGTTTGATCTGCTTGCAATGGCCTGACAGTCTGTCACACAGCCAGTCCGCTGTGCAATTTGCCAACATGTTGAGCCACCATCTACTCAGCTCTCATTTAGAGAGTTTCCCCATTCTGCTCACATTCATGTCAACTGACAGGGAAATTGCTTTTCTTGTTATCGGATATTGCTCTTCATGCGAAGCTCGGCATGTGCTTATGCTTAAAGAAAATAGTCCAGTGTATTTATCATAATGGCTTTAAGATTACACTGGGGTTATTATTACGCCTATATGTTACAATTATAGAGGCCAGAGGCACAAAAAAAAAAAAAAAAAATCATTGTACAGTATAAAGAATTTGGGGCATCAATAGAGATTGTAGCATTCTTTCATGATTCTTCATCATTGATATTAGATATGCATACTGTACATATTATGTAAAAGCTGCTCCTGATATATTTTCAAAGCTATTTTTTTGATAGAGCTCATGCTGTTTACACCTGGAGGTCAAGGTTTTGCTGGTTAGCATGGCCCCATTATGCTGTAACTAAACTATTTGATTCGAAAAATCTTTGTTCATTCACAGCAATTTGAAGGTAACAATGTTCAGTGTTTTATTTTGATAAAAATCACGCACGCACACACAACGGCTAAAGGGCTTTGTTAGGCACAACGCGAAGTGGAACAACCCCTTCAGCCATGACTTATTCACAATACAGCATAGCCTCGAGTACCATATTGGTTTTATAAAACGGTTACCACACGATACAAATATTAAATCCCCCCCAAAAATGTATCATTGCAACTTTCATGAAGTAAAATCACTATAAGCATTCCTTCCGCTGGAAAATAGTCCCACCCTGACCATGAACATCAACAGAAGTTACATTGTTTCGCCATTAGATGATGACAAAGAAGACTGTCTTAATGAGTGTTGCCAGGTTCCCGCCCATTTGGGCGGTTTTGAATTGTGCGGGTAAAAAAGGGGGTTGGGCGGGTGGACAAAATTTGGGCAGGTTTGGGGTCAGTTCGGCGGTTTTCAAACATCTACATTTTAAAGTCTAATTGTTAAAAAACTAAACTAAAGTGTGCATGTAGTCCATAAAATCAGTCATCATGACATTACTGTACACGCACCACACGCCCATGCAGTCAGCTGGCGTTGGTGTTGACATCACCGACGAGCACGCACTTTTAGCCAATCAGCGATCCGCAGGCAGATGTGATTGAGCGCGATAAGTTGTAGCTGTATATTCAATTGATCGCTAATGCCAAAGTGACAGTCTACTATACAGTAAGTTGTAGGCTATCTACAGTAAAGAGTGAGATAGTGAGCAACTCTAAAAACGTACACATGTGGTGGGAGATGACTCATGGTGACTATAACTCTGAGAGGAGAACACAGTTGAATGACTTGCATTGAAATCAAATATGGGACGACTCCTGTCCATGGTCATGTGCACACTAGCCTAACCAGACATCTGCAACTTTTACACCATCAGACTGCACTCTACTTGTCCCTGACAGCTGCTGATAAAGGTTTGAATCAACGATGAATCTGTTTTGACTGCTAAATTCTGCGTTATGTTCTGCAATGTGTAGCCTACTTCCGAGGGTTAAAGTCATCGGTTCATTTCTTGATTGCCGTTTTGACAGTGTCCACCTGGACATTTTAGTCATATTGACTAATTCTCCTTAATTATTGCCCTGTTTTGATCTGTTTGGAGCAAAAATAAATGTATTTATTTTTTATTTTATTTTATCATCGTTATTTTGTTTTAAGGAGATACAAATTGTGCTTATCAACCTTGAATGACATGGTAATGAAATTATATCACATTATTTTGGCAGTAAAATTTTGGCCGTTTTTTTCTTGTAGTGGGCGGGTTTTGGTGAGCTTTTGGGCTGGAAATCACCGTCCCAATCTGGCAACACTGTCCAGAGTCTGTCAGTAGAGAAGACTTTTATTTTAAAACTTGTGAACACGGAGAACCAACTGACAAATGATTAGTGTGTCAGGGCACGGACAACCCCTTAACTGATAAAATGACAAGATTACCTATCGCTGGGGACATAAAACTGATTTTTTAAATTATGAATATAGCACTGACCTGAAGGAAAATGCTATATCTACTGTAAATGCAGGTACACTCGCTTACTCGATTCCTCACAATACTCTATAAGCGTCAATGAACAATATCACTGAGAGAACATAATGTTAAAGAGTGGTTGCTAGGGGTGTTGTGTAGTGATACATATAACCTTTGGGTGATCGTGAATAAAACACAGCTATTGACCAATCAGAATCAAAGGCGGGAACTAATCGTTTTATAAAACCGTTTAATGCACATGTAGTTCCAGGTCACTTTAATCACTAGCCGTTTCTCAATGTCAAGGAAGGATCCTCGGAAGCCAGAATTTCGAGGATGCTACGTCATCGACATCCGTCGAGAAGGACTGTTCCAATGTCGAGGATCCTCGGAATTTCAACCAAGGACTGATGGTGCCTTCACGTGCTATGGAAAAGATGATATTTTCCACTTGTGAACTGGTATTTACCAGTGTGTTGTGTTCAAGTGCTTTTGTTGTCGTAATGTAGGTAAAAAAAAAATGGACTCACAGATCCAGACCTGTTATTTGGCTAAAACAATTTTAGATAGCTTAAGTCAGTAAATCATGGTGTCGCTGGCGTACACTACAGACAAAATACATTCACGTGAGTAAATTGCCTGACCGCTCATTACTAGGAGGCTCCTATTGACTGCTAGCTAGCATCTGCTCTGGGTAGGTAACAACAAACCAAACTGACACTGAGTGTTAACGCATTATATTACAATTTTTAATGACACAATATTGTATAGGCTACAAAAACTATCCGCTAACAGTAGCAAAAAAACGTTTAGTTGTGTGCAATGCTTATTCATGACTCTTGCGTTGCTCTCCGCCATTTTGAAAAGGTCAAAGGTTATCTCATCTCGGCAACTCGTGCATCAAAATATTCTACGAGTTGCCCAGTGGAAAATACCACATGAGGGGGTGTTCATGTGCATTTTCCACGTCGGCTTTTGGTATTTACCATAATTACCATAGCACGTGAAGGCACCATGAGTCCTTCGTTCGAAAAATACCCATATACAGGAAAGGATGCATATGTGTAGCCTTCGCGCTCTCAAATCACCCACAATCCTATGCGCGCAGCTTTGATATCTTTTTCAAAAAAATTCTAAATGTCGGACGTTAACGGAGTCGGAGCGTTAACGGCGCAATATGCTTTCAAATGTAAGTATATTTACGTTACCAAACATTTGTTTAAAAAAAAAAATACATCCATTATGTTATGGGTCAAATTGATCCGCACTGTTTAAACACACTTGACAGTCAAAGAATCAATATGATTAAAAAGGAGTTTATTGATTTAAAAACGATTATATTGCCTGAGTGAACAGAACTGCGTCCATAGCAACGCTCTGTTTTTCATTTTCACTGATGTAATGACGCAATGACGTGCACTTGCTAGCCTGTTCCAGAGCCGTTGAAAAACGTGTTCTCTCCGAATGCTAAAGAGGAGCCTCGCCTAGCCTCTGAAGGAAGTGACTTGGAAGGACCAGTCCTGCCAAGGAAGTATCCTTGACATTGAGAAACACCTACTGTTCTGTATTTATGCGCTGTTTTCATTTGTAGCTTATGCACATACGTCACTCGCTCGCACGAGAGACGGAGAGTGGAGGAGATCGTGCTGCGCCGCACATACAGAAACAGGAGGATAGAAACTTATCAACGCTGCCCTGCGACTTTTAGTTATAAAATAGCGTCACTACTGAATCGCTACATTAAATTCCTCAGCAACGAGGAGGTAACATCCTGTTTTGAAGTATTTAAACTCACAACGTCGTTGTTAATGGAGAGAGAGGCTGAACAGAGACCCAGGTATGCATCTCTCACCCCCCCCCCCCCCCCCTCTCTCTCTCTCTCTCTCTCTCTCTCTCTCACTATCTCTCTCTCTCTCTCTCTCTCTCTCTCTCTCTCTCTCTCTCTCTCTCTCTCTCTCGACAAATAACTCAAATAAATGCTATAATTCATTAATTCATTCAAATACATTTATGTAATCTTACCGCACTACTTTATCTCTGTGTCTGATTCAAAGCAGGCAGCATGCTAGATCTAACGAGACGTAACTGACGAAAATAATCGTAAATTTTAACCGCCAAATGCTCAGTGGCCTATGCTCCTCCTTGGAGTAAAGCCCTCATTATGCTTCTGCGTCAACTCCACGGCGTAGCTACGCCGTCACTCCAACGGCGTCGTGACCGTTTTATGGTTCTGCGTCGGGTTGCGTTGCATCGCGGTGCATTTCACCGCCAGAACGCTAGGGGGTGGTGTGGTTCGCGAATCTCTTTCCTAGTTTGTTTTGGTTCCATGCGCCGGTTCCGCTTTTTCATTTCCGACAATGGCGAGCGAAAGAGAGAGAGTGTTGTCGCAGCTGGAGCTAATCAACGTTGAACAACAAATGATTTTATTGCAAATGTTTAATCGTAGAAGAAAAAGAAGACGTCAGCGAAGGTGGTCTGTACGACCAGTGCACGAAGACAGGGGAAGGATTGGCGAATTTGTTACGGTTGTTCGACCGCTGAGGGACTTGGACGAAGAAATGCACTTTAAGTATTTTCGGATGTCGAAAGGTCGATTTGACGATCTTGTTCATCGTTTAAAGCCGTTAATACAGCATCAGACTACACACAGTATGCCTATTGACCTCGCTCAGAGACTGGCAGTGACTTTAAAGATTTTATCTTCGGGTGCAAACCAACAGATCACCGGGTTGGGCTACAAAATGGGTTCGACCACGGTGCCATGGCAGGATAATGTAGTGTCCCGTGGCAGACTTGGTTAATTACTTGATATCCATGATGTACCCGTGAACATTGTATTGTAAATAAACAACAAACTTTTTTTCAAAACAAACATTGATTTGATTGATTGAAGTTTATTTCTAGCAACAACAAAAAAAGAAAAGAATATATATAAATATATACATATACACTACCGGTCAAAAGTTTTAGATCGGTAAGATTTTAAATGTTTTTAAAAGAAGTCTCTTCTGCTCACCAAGGCTGTGTTTAGTATATAAAAAACAATAAAACAAAACATATTTTATGACAATTTAAAATGACTGTTTTCTATTTTAATATATTTTACTCCGGAAATGATGTATAATCTGACCAATCACAGCCCCTGCGGTCTGCGTCACCGCGACGCGTAGTTACAATTTTTTGGAGGTGCACGTCAAGCTACGGCGGAGGGGTCGCGTCGAGGTTCGCGTCGACGCAGAGGGGTCCGCGGGGGTACGCCGTCGATTCGACGCAGAAGCATAAAACAGGCTTAACACTAACAGGCTTAAAGCTGCCGTCGGCAAGTCTGGCAGATTGGGTCGATTAGCCAAAATTTTGAATGTTTACAACTCTCATGCCCCTTCCCACTACCAGCGAGCACCCTCCCATCGAGGTCGTGCTCGTCAGTGCGTCACTGTGCGTGTGTACCTGATTTTCTGTGAACGCGTCCGTCTCTTCAGCATCTATCAACACCATGGACTCGGAGGTAGGCTGCCCTGGCTAATCTAGCCATAGATAGCAATAACCGAGGAATTGGAAGCTTGTTAGTAGATTTTCTCTCCGCCATCACGCTTCATGCAATCTCCAGGCGAACTTCAGGCGTGGCGTGTGCATGTGATATTAACGTGCGCGAGTGAGGGGGGATCTGTGGCGTGTGCACGACCTGTGATTGACAGTCAGATCTCACACCCCCCTGTGCTGATTGGACCTGATGAAGCGGGAGCGGTGGATTTTTGCAAAACAAATAACACGCTCCAGGTGGAGTTAGAAGCTCGGGTTTTTTTCTAAAACCACCTTATTTATGTTGTTCTGTCGGATTATAGTGTCGATTACACTGAATATGATCAAAATTTTTTTGCCGACGGCAGCTTTAAGTTAACCGCTAAAAGAACAGCAAAGAACCGCACGACGCGAAGCTAATATTAGCTATTAAATATCTATTAAATAGAATTTTTTTACATCATAGCTCATAATAGTCCTTGATGAAGGGTTTGGGACTGTCTGGATTCTACTTAAAGCGACACTATGTAACTTTTCAACCTTCATAATATATTTCCAAGATCCTTGTGATGGTACATCGACTTACAATAGGTTGAATGACACGTCTGCCATAGCCTGACAGGGTCTGTATCGCTTTTACTGGCACTATGTAACTTCGGTGTTCGGGTAGTAACAAGAGCACAAAAAGAACTACAAAATTCGACTGCTTTACGGCATACGTCACTTCCCCCACCACTTCGTCAAATTTGGACGTGAGAGGCCAACCAGCGTTTGTTTTCGGCTTTCGTGCGTATGTTTTTGTCATGGGGGTTGTTTACACCTGGCCACTTCATGCGTTTTCTCAGGACGATCGTGAAAAGTCCAGGTTTAAATGCCCTCCGAAACGCATTTGAGACGGATTTGAATCCGATCCCTCAAACCACTTCAGGAGGAGATCTGAGACGCATTCCAGACGAAACTGGACAAGTGTAAATGCATATGGTTTTTGAAACCACATATGTAAGTTGTACTCTTCCCCAAAATGCTAAAGAAAAAAACGTGTGAGAGCGTGTTATATAGGCTATATATGTTATATCCAGATATGACGACGCGCTGGAACACGCATCACCGCAGATGAGCAACTGCATCAAGCCAACGTGCAAACTATCGCAAATCAAAGTGAAAGTAAGTCGCAGACGCTTAACACACAATCTTCATCATTAAAAGTAAAGAAACGAAATGATCTTACCGGGGCTGTTACTGCTCTCTCCTATTGCGGTCTTTGATTTAGAAATTTTAGCTGATGATCTATAAAATGCAGCTCATATCTCGGTGACGTGCACTCCATTAAATCTGACCAGGTGTAAATGGAATCGTTTTGATAAATCAGATAGCTATGCCTCACGAATTAGTTTGCCAGCTGAACTCAGGTGTTGTGAGGTGTATTTATCACGTAGTCCTGAGGGATATCAGACGACGCTGTTGACGTTGATTCCTGCGATTATCATGAGAACAGCTTTCAATATCTCACATAATTATCATAAATAAGCCTAACGTAGAGGTTGTAAATAGTGTAAACGAGCACAATTTGCAAACTATTATGATAAATTGCAATAATCATGTCTAATGACATCATAACGGCCAATGTTATGAAATAATGCGACGTACATTTAACTTAATTGATGTTATCTGGCATTTTGTAATGTTTACATTCCAATAAAAACAACACAAATTAAATTATACAGTAGGCCTAGACTATAGACTATTTACTTGTGATTTAGCTGCAATCATGTACAAATTTTATATTTACGACAGTGCAAGTATTCCACAGCGACTCTAGGTGTCGCTGTTTGACAAAAACACAATTTCTACTTAGTGTGGCTTTAAGCCATTCAGAGTAATTTGGCATTTATGGCTCAGGTAATTGGTAAGTCTGTTGTCCCATGATCAAATGGCAGATTTTTCAGAATGCTTACTACTTAGGGGTCCTGCACCAGCCAAGCAAGTGCCATTGAGATGAAAGGGGAAGCTTTTTCAATGTCTTGTAGATCTCTTTGCTTTATATAATAGGCTACACATTTTGACAACATAAATATTAAATATTGGCTTTTACAACTGCTGCACGCCGGTTGCCTACAGGAGGATGTGGGCGTAATGCAATTTCCATATGGAATCGCAGGGGGACAACAACAGATTGGAGACTGTCGCTGTTAGCAGTTCTTGCCCTTTCCAAAGCGGTGGCATTTTCGTCGGTCAGTTTGTCCCTTGTTTCCTCTGGTCAGTTCAAATTGTGCTACTTGTGTTTTTCTGTCCAGCTGGGAGGACACTGATGTGGTCTGAACTCCCGAGAGAGAGTCTGATCACAGGGCTTAAAATTGCTTTAGAGGAATCAAATAAGGCTGCTTCCTGATAGCAAAATGCACTGTCTGCTTCACCTTTATTGGATAGCCAAGGTTGCAGTCTCTTCTCTTCCCACAATGACTCGTTGAGTCACTAGCTAATCAGAATTTGAATATAAGGTAATTTGCATTGATCGCTGAATGCAGAGTTTTTGTCTGACACTTTAAACAGGGAAACCCACAGGTTGATGCAAAGCCTGAAAATACACTTTTTATTCTCTGTGTGTGCATTGCAAAAATTCCCCACCACCATGCCATGCTCTCTGACCACCTATCTTTCCACTGATAATTGGATCCTGGAAAAAGCTCAGTGAGAAACTACTTTACATAACTTTCTAAATCAGAACATGGGATTTCAGTGCGCTTCAATTGCATTTCAACTCAGTGTGAGTGGATATGAAATATTCACCTCAAAAATGACTTTAATATGGGAATATTTCTAGAAGTGTGAGGATGGAATTTGACCTGATCTATTGGCATTAATTTCATATATTGGCGTTTCGATGTGTATGCTCGTCGTCTGAGCTAAATTTGACATTTAAGTTTAGATCTTTAAACCCAGTTTTATATACTGTGGTTTAATAGTTCAAACATTTTGATAGTTCTTAACTAGCCTATATTTATATCCGTCCTTTTTAATCATACACGTAAAACATCATCTAGTTCAAGCTGTGTAGAGGGTAAAAGAAAAGGATGCTAATAAGATTAGAAGCTAGCTTTGCCAGGACTGTAGCAGTTGCATGGCTAATGCTTTGTAATCCCTTAGTAGTGGAAATGGAAACTTGGAATTTTTTAGTAGTTCTAAGATCAAAAGATAGAGTCGTTCCAGTTCTGCATCTAAATTCTGCTAAATGAATACTGTAGCTGAAATGTATCAGGACACTTGCAGTAGAGCTGCTTATTAGTAAATCAAACTAAGCTACAGTGTTGGGGCGTAGCTAACAAAAAAGTAGAATCACTTCTACCTTAACTACATTTTCATTAGCCTGACAGTAGTTTTCCAATAACAAGCTACTTTATCCAACAAGTAGCACTGTAGCGTGACAACATGGTATATTGCTGTTTCATTGAATAAACTGAAAAATACTCTATTAAAAAACGATCTATCCCATACAATACTGTAGCTCGAGTTTAAAGTCAAATTTGTAACCCAGGCTCATAGGGAAAAAAAACCCTAAAAAATGATGTTGCTTCTTGCACATTTTGCGTTGCTTCTTGCATGGTAGTAGTGTGTGTTTGATTTTTCCCTGAATCTTTGATCTGCCTTTTTTTTTTACTTTGGTTGTTGTACATATTGTGTCAGTTTCAAAATGAAATGTCAATGCTCTATTGCATTTGAAAATAACATGTCGCCTACTCTAAAACGTACTCTTAACCTAGCCGATAGTGTTAAAAAACAAATGTGAAATAGGCCTACAAAAAAAAAATACATTTGCTGAAGCAGCTATGCCATTTTAGAGCAAGTTTACTATCATTAAAGCCATTTGGAGCTGGTTGTTTGATGTAAACATTGAAATGTATTAGTTTAAAAATCATGTGCCACGATAAGTGTTTTGAGATCATAACTTAGTATTGTGCAAGAACCCAGCAAAATTTAACTTTTTACTGTAGTTAATTTTTGTTAGTAGCTTAGCTAGGTAATTTCCCAAGTTGGGAAATTGTATCTGAACTTCATTAAATTGTGAGATACTTGTAGCTCAGCAAGATGCTGTTTTAAAGTAGATTCACCTACATTGCTAAGAAATAATAAGCTTTGCTAGCTTACTTCATAGTGCTCGTCTCCTAGTCTCAACACGGAACAAGAATTTCACAGCAATCAAAATTCAATTAAAAAGATTGTCACACAGTGATTTTGATGTTGTCAAATTTTTGATTTCCAAAGGAAATGTGTCACGAGAGATACCCGGTGGGTTTTCATCACTGTCGCTGTGATGTGCTGCTGTGCATTTCGATGTTGATGTTGAGCTTACGGTACACTGTTTGATTTTCATAGGAGGTGTGTGTTGGCTGTATGAGTAATAAAATGAGAGCGAGAGCACAATATGTGGTGCATTTTATAACGGAGCAGCAGTAAAAATGATTGTGCATGTGCTCTGTTTGCAAGCATGCCTGACTGCAGTGCTCATCTTTCTTATTCCAGCATTGAAATTGTGCTTGTTGACCAAGTAAATAAGGCCCTGTCAAAGACCATTTTTTTCTAGCTACCTTCAAAGATGATTGAGTGTCTGGTCGAATAGTCATTAACCTTTGTGGTTGCAACAAGTCTTCATTATCCTCAGGTGTTATGTTCTCATAAAGGGAACACAATGATTCTTTTGCAAATCACCTGAGCTTAACGGTGGTATATTACAGTAACAATAAATTACTTGATTTGTGTTTTGTCCTTTTAAAATGAAGAGAAATTAAATAAATATTAAACCAAGAAAACATTCAGCTCTCTGTGCTGCAGGAGCATAAATCACTCTGGCAAAGCTACATTTTCAACAGCTATAATTTTCTATTTTAATATATTTTAAAATGTAATTTTCAGCAGCCATTACTCCAGTCTTCAGTGTCACATAATCCTTCAGAAACCACTCTAATATTCTGATTTGGTGCTCAAGAAACATTTATTATTATTATCACTATTGAAAACAGTTGTGATTTGTAATATTTTTTTGGAAACCATGAATTTTTTTTGTAATGTAAAAGCCTTCACTGTCACTATTGATCAATTTAATGGTGTTGCACTTTATTTTACAGTATCTTACGAGTCATGTTCGAGTCAGTGTACTACTTGGGTTAAGGTTATGTTTAAGGATAGGTTAGTATCCAATTATTACCCGATTATTGTAATTATTATAAGAAGTACGTAGTATGTACATGGGGAACAGTACTGTAAAATAAAGTGTTACCATTTAGTGTATCCTAGTAGTTACAGTACATAGTTACTAGTTACACGCTACTACATGCTACGTGCTATAGTAAAAACAGTAAATTATGCATAATTACAAGTAACTAACCCTAACCGTAACTCTATAATAAGTACATGTAGTTACTTAAAGGTGCAGTAGGACATCTGGGAAAATGCTAACTTTAGCCTGATATTACTAAAAGAGTACGACCCAGTCTGTGTGTTGTTGCTGCTTGTTAGCCTGTCATTCTTGCTCTGTCTGCACAGCGTATGTGAACGCACTGATGACTTATGTCTGTGTGAATGCGCAGTGGTATGCAAACACACACTGACCGACAGGAAACGCATGCTATAGGACCGAACGCAACGATTGAACGAACGCCTATGGTCCTACGCCTTCCACAGACGACATATATTTATAAAAATACATTTAGACCGCTTAACAGAGTGATTGCTAAGGATACTTTCAACCAGCATAACAACAAGAAATTCTGCAGAGAATCACCTACGGCACCTTTAATATTACTCAGTACCGTCACCTATTAAATGCTTAAAAAAAAAAAAAATCCTACTGACCCCAAATGTTTGACTGGTAAGTAAGATGTATATTAATCTGTGGCCCAAGTAATGGAAACAATTTGATCACTCCTTTTGTAATAAGTGGGATTTAGTTCTGGAAGATCACAGTGTGTGAATTAAGTATTTTTATTCCTTATAGTTTGTGCTGTTTTCTGTCTCTTAATCTACCTGTTCTACAAGTAGAAAACTGCAGTTCTCAAGGAACAGAATCTCGGGCATAATTTCTCCTCTTAAGCATTCAGAACAACATGCTACTGTACGTATTAGGGTGAGATGAATCGCTCGACTTAGAAAAAGTCTGTCCCTCCATCAATAACAGTGTATAAATCATAGATGGTAAAACTTGGTTAGCTAATTTCAATCTAATTTCAGGCCTCCTTACCTGAGTATGAAGAAATGCTTGATTCTTCCTTCAAAGAACAAAGTTAATCAGGAGGACAAAGACTGGGATTGATAAATGGAGAGAGCTAGAACGTAAACACAAGTTGAGGCATTTGTTTTTCTCCCCAAATCAATTTCAGAAATGCCAACTGGGCAGCTTTAGCAGGTCTCGGCTCTGAGACTCATAAAAAAAAAAAAAAAAAAAAAAAAAAGGAAGACAATAAATTCTGAAAGCAAACAGACTGATTTAATTATGACATCGCCTGTGGTATCTGAGGGATGATGAGCACTAATGGCTGAGCCCAGGCTCGCACGACGTGTAATCTGGGACTTGTTTGTTTATCTTTTTTCCCTACTGAGGTGACGATCTACAGTAAGCAGAGCACAGATTAATGAGATGTCATCTGATGAGATTGCCATGAGAAACCACCGGAGAGATCTGGATTTACAGTAGAGTGCATGTGTTGAGTCAGTGTTTGCTGTGATTGAGCCTCTGTGCCTTGGATTTTGGCTGCTTTAGGGACCATGACAGGATGATGGTCTGAGGTCTTGTAGCAATGTTGACTGCTATAAAGAACCGAACATATTTACTGTATATGGCGAAAAGAACAACGATATATTTATTAAGGCTGCAGTACATACAAATTTAGCAATTTTGTATTAAAAGTGTTATGCGTGAAACGTTTGATTTAGTAAAATAAATACCTACACTATCTGTAATGATATGCCTGCCATTTTTACAGTAATAATAGCATACACATTAAGCCAAAATATGGCTTAAATAGAATTGATATTTTGAGCTGTTTTTCATGAAGTGTGGATTAACATTAAAACATATTAAAATTTTTCACACTACCACCAAATTCAATTAATTTTTTTTTGCTATTGTCACAAGAATGCCACATTGAGCCGTAAATAATAAGTGTCTCTTTAGGGTAAGTTAATTATTCATAATCAAATCTGATGAGAGAACAGTCCCATTGAAGCTTATGTTTTTTACATCTTTGTTTTTTCTTGCAACTTGTCATTCCATAGCACTGATATTGTCTTGGCAATTAAATGAACATATAAATATACTAACAAATTTCATGAAACCTAATGAAGTGGGTGTGATGCGACCTGTCAAAACCTTAATTTATGATATGAAGTTCATGAAAGTTAGACATGAGTTTTGAGTTTGAGAAACCAGTCTCTTTGCTGTCAAGAGAAGGAATAAAGCATAGATGAAAGCATAACATTCTCACTGACAGATCAGTGACATCATAAGTAACTGGCTTGAAATGCTTGTCTTTTCCATCAAAGTTTATTTGTTTACAATTAAAGGCATTTTTTTTTTCATCTGAATGATCTAGCAGGCATGGGACTGAATGCTTGAATGACTAATTTTGTTTGTAAGAAAGAGAGAGTGCTTTTGATTTCCATGAAGGGGAAGCGTTTGTTGTTGTTCAAAAAAACTATAAAAAAAATATGTAATGTTCAGCAGCCATTACTCGAGTCTTCAGTGTCACGTGATCCTTCAGAAATCATTGTAATATGCTGATTTGCTGCTCAAGAATTTTTTTTTGTAACATAAATGCCTTGATTGCACTTTTAATGCATCCTTACTGAATAAAAGTATTAATTTCTTTCATAATCTCACTGAGATTCTATGAAAAGGCCCATAGAAACATCATGCTGCATCATTCATTTTATTTTATTTTTATTTTATTATTTTATTTTATTTTTGAATTATTTTCTTTTTCTTTTTTTTTCTTCACAACTTAAACGTATAACACATATAAAACGTATACAAATAAAACCACATGGAACCTGCGGAAATCATGATTTATCCTTCACAGACTGATGGTAAACGAAAATATCCAAGCCTTGGCAAGGACCGCTGCCGCATCATCAGAAGAGATTTCCACCATAAGATTCGTGTGTGTGTGTGTTGAGCTTATTCAGAGAGACAAAATTCTGGCGTTTATCTCGCAGTTGTCATCCAGAGGGCTCACCTCAGCCCCCTTACGCCTGTGTGAAGCTCAGGTTCGGCTCTCTTGGCCCTGTGTTCTTTGATTCACCCGAGACGCCGGAGAGACTTGACCTCTTGTGTGCTCTCTGTCGCTCACTGCTGCCCAACACCAAAGCTGCACGAGGACCGCAGATTTACACCAGCGCTGTGCCAGTCTAGCTTTACTTCATTTGATTAAAGTCTTGGCATAGGAACAAAAGGGGAGCAGATTACTCTATTGATCCAGCTCAGCTCAGCTGCTTTGTGAGGAATAGCTTAGTTCAAATACAAAACTATATACTTTGTATGCATGTGTAATGGATTTGTATTATGAGAAGAGTAACTGGAGGATGATATATAGCACTTAATATCACGTCTGCCTACATGTGTGCTCATTTTAACCCTCCCACATTTTTCGCTGTCTATTTTTCCTTACCACCCTCAGTAGGTCCTGAAAGCTTGGTGGAATTGTATTGAATTCTATTCTGGTCAGAGCAACGCAAGGACATTGTTGCAGCATGAGCGATGCTGATGTGGATTGAGGGTTTGCGTGTAGGTGGCGGTGCATCAACTGCACGCCCCAGCCACGGGGAATTATTTCTGTGTGCTTTCTTTCACTCTTCAGAGGGAGAACGGTGCTCACATCCTCTCCTTTTGTGATGCAAATGCAGTTTTGTCTGAAAATATGCTGCTTAAAGTGTCCTTGAGGACGACTCCCCAGCTATGGAATGTCTTTTGTGACTGAATCGGTTTGGAGCATGACCTTGATATTAATGAAAATCACAACTCCTTAAATGCCATCATCTATTGAACGATTCAGGTGCACGCACAGATGCATTAGAATGCTTTTCATAACGCATTTTCTCTCTTTTTATACCAGTTTTGATGCAGCCACCATCCTTTTATGTTTTTGTGAGCAAAAAGTCATCACAGTGTTGATGGACAATTAGGGGTTTTATTGTTGGAGGCCCGGGACTGTAGTTAATGACATTTATGCTTGTAGATTTTTGCATTTAGTTCTTTATTTACTGCAGTTGTAAAATGGCAGTTATCTGTGCCCCTGCTGTAAATCTAATAACATAAACGGTTGACTTTACAACGGTCCCTTATTGGTTTGCCACTGTGGAATGTTAATTTGTAGGGCGTAGTTCTTTAATTGCCCTCATGTTTCAGTGCACTTGTCCGACTGGCACGACTAGTCGTCATATTCGGATTGATTTTAATCACGACTATTGACTATAGAATTTCTCCTGGAGAGAGAATACTTCCCCTGAAGGCCAAGTGATCATAAGTTTAACATGTTTTATGGTTAAGGCGAGACACTACAGGTGAATAGGGTAACATTTTAAAATAATAGATATCACAATGAAACTTCCTCAGTTGAGTACTTACACAAGTATGTAAAAAAATGTATTACAAGTTTTTGAAATGTATATGTTTTATTATGCAAATTGGGCATTATCTCATTAAATATGCGCAATTTTGCATATATTTCCGGTAGATAGATCTGAACATATGATAAAGCCAGGTGCAAAATTCTTTTTTCATTTTGTTCACACACAAAAAAAAAGTTCAGAGGGATTTCAGGATATATGCTTTCATTACCTAGGAAATCAAAATATACTGTCCATATAGCCTTTAAAAAAAATTTGATTTTCACCATATTTTTTTAATTAAAATGTCACATAAATAAGGCCATGAATGATTTATTAACAAATCCCTCTGAAAAAATCTTCAGAATACTGCTAAGTGTATAACTGGAAAGTTTGCTGTACATAGGTTCTACATAGGCGAGATGTTTGTACTGGAGAATGACAAAAAACTAATTTTGAGAAAACGCCATTTAAAGATTTAAATAGGGGAATTTAATACATTTTTATTGGAAAAAATTGCTCAAAAACAGAATAAATGCTCAGGCCCTTAGTTATAATAATATATAATATTTCAAGCTCATGAAAACTGATTATTTAATAACATGGCAGGTGTATAAGGTCTACAACTGCAGTTACTCAATTGTCAGAGTACACCATGTGATGCGTCTGAGCGAATCACGTTAGCAGAAACCAGCTGTAGCCAATGAGATTTCGTCATTAGCTTTAAATCCCCCTTTGGACATTCATGATTGGTTACTGATAGAAAGGAAATGCCCATATTTGGGTTACATAGCGTTGTGCAGGATACTCAGAGCTTTACAACGATACAGGTCATGACAGACTTCAGTAAACAGACTGAACTCGGCATGTCGCGTTGGAATGCTAACTTCTTGGTAAATTCGGGAGATACTTACTGCCGCAAGTAAACAAAATGTAATAAAATAAACATCTTAATGTATATTTTCCACGTTTTCTTTATAGCTGCTTGAAAGAACACATATTGAAGGAGTAAACTAGGCCAAAATCTCAAAACTGACCACTGCATGAAAAATCAATGTTTTTGCCTGCCGTGTCTCGTCTTAATTAGAATTTATCTGTTGAAAACTAGTAGAGGAAATGGAGAATGAGCCATGGTGTGAAATGTATTTCCAAAGGTCTTTGCATGTTTGTTTCCTTGACTTTCTGATATGAATATCTACTCATCGCATTTCGCATCGCAACACTGATTGAAAATCACTCGGAGGGTGAAATTAAAGTGCCATGTGTCGAATCTACCTGCTAGTCGAGGAGTGGAGGAACAGGAAGTCCCTTTGAAGAGTTTCTCCCGGGGCCTTGCATTTCTCTAGAGTGGCCGTGTTGTAAATGACAGGTGTGAAATTGCTGCGCCGTGGCTGAGGACATCCCCCACACTTCTTTTAAGACACAGTAGTGCCATTCTACTGTCCTCTGACTTCATTTACATATCTTATAGAAAACATGTAAAGAAGATTCACTGCCTGCCACGCCATCATAAAAAGCAATTTCAGCCGAGTAGCTGAACCGAAGTGGATATTCTTGACTTCCTCCCAAGAAGTTGGTGCATATAAGCACAGACAGAATGTTTATGTAGATATTTTATAGGTTGCGATATAAAGAAGCATGTGATTGTGCACAGTGTTTTATTTTTTGGTGTGCTACAGGGGCAGTGCATATTGATATATGTTATATAATCCAAGCAGAGAGCCAAACTGTGTTTGAGATTTCGCTATAACAATCACAGGAGAGAGCAGTAAATTCTAATTTAAAGCCATGAAAACGGTTGCCTTTTTATATTGTGCGTCTGATCCTTCACATAAATTGCATCGCATTCTTGTGCAAAAACAATCATATTCTTTGTCTTGTTTTCCTGGACAACATCTAAACATTCTTGCTAAGCCCTTCCGAATTTAGTGAGGATTATGCTTGAAACATGGAAAAATGAAACAAGATGCACTTCATCTTGTTCCATTTTTACATGTTTCCTGCTTTTCCAAGCATAAGTTTTACAGTTTTTCTTGTCATGTTAATTTATCTTTTTTCATGATGCCATGTATATGAACAAAATTCAGTATTGAAGAACAATATATTACTCTGAATTTGAATTGAATTGGCCACACTCCATTGGAGTGACTCCACATGACATTTAAATGGGATAACAGGAAGAGAAATTTACAGAATTGAAATTCAAATAAATTCAACACAGATAATGGGAAATTAAGTGTTCTTTTGTCTATCTGTAGTTTTTCTGTACATGTCATCTAAGCATAACCCTAAAACCCTTTCACTTTTTTTTTTTTTTTTACTTTCAGATATATTGTGAATACTTTTTTCAATCCGACATTCATACATTGTTTTGACAAACTTAGTTTTTCTAGTTAGGCTATAAATTACAGAATTTTAGTGGATGTAAATTAATAAAAAATTTTCCTTACATTCAAATTCAAGTTGCAATTCTGCATCCCTCATTTCAATTTCAGAGTTCATTTGGAATGTGAAAGTAATTCGCAGTTCAATTCTGAATGGTGCAGAATATGCTGATATGCTGTAAATGGATGTGTGTTCTCTTCTTCTCTTGGATTCACATATCTCATATATACATATTTTCTCTTCCCTGAGGAATGATTTCCTGTTGTCCTCCCCCATGCCCACCTCATATCTCATTGGTGTGGAAGCCAAGACTTTTATAAATGAAAAATGAGAAAACATGTAATACCTCCACATCAGCGGTGGTGTTTTCATATAGCCTATGTGCTTTGGTCGAGAGTTTTCCATTTTTCTTATTTAGCTTTTAGGCCAAATGGAGCTCTCCGACAGAGGTTACAGCGTGGGATTCTGGAATGACAAACAGGAGGGGGTGGAAGACACCTGGGTTGAACTCTTGAGAGGACACATCGAAAACATGTTTCCGCCCTCAAGGCATAGTCCCTCGGATGGAAATTCGCGTTCGAGTGCCTCGGTGGTGACCTCGCTGAATCTTATTGCTCTTTTCTTTAACCTCAGGAAAAAGATATTCTTGTATCGCTTGAAACAGGGAAACGATTATTTATTTATCAAGAACGTCTTGACTTCTGACGCCTATGTTGTATTAAGACCTTGGTCTTTGACCGATTCTTTTATAGCTGCTTCAAAAACCCAATCAGTCAGTTTTGGGAGATTTCCTCAGCGTTCGTCTGATCTCATTCCTCCGAGTGTATGAGAGCTGTTGTAGGTTAATGAGGAGCACTGGGGCGAAGAGTTTTCCAGTGGCTGTAGCCAGCAGTTTCCCAGCAGCAGATGCTCTCTTCTCAGCCTTGGCGACATGGTGGGAGGCTCCAGGCGTGGAAATCTCACTGTCCTACATAATGCATGACGAGAGATTTTTCGAGTAAACGGGTAGTGAATTTTTTATCACAGACCAGTCAGACCAGCCTCTGTCTTTCTGAAGGAAGAAACGATGGTCAAGTGTCTAAAGAGTTTTAAGGATTAGCTCTTGGTATCGCGGGTCTTGAAGCTCAAGAGGTTTCTGCATAATTGAAAAAGGGGTTTTGCACTAGCTGTCTAACGGAAAATATGTTTTTTATTGACAAGCATACAGGTGGGGGAAGATTAAGCACCGGTATCAGGGGAGATTGGATCTTTGCAAACCGCTGATATTTGTGTTTATAGGCTACTCAAACTGTTTTTCATGAGTTGTCTCACAGAAAGTCTGCGTGGTAAGAACACACACAAACACACAGACTAAATCCCACCTTATATTTGTATTACCCAGTAATACCAATCCCTCGGTTCCCTTTTGATAGTGGATTACTTGCAAAATCTCCTCTTCTCTATGAATCAAAGAATACAGCAGATCAAAACAGATATTAGAGAGACCGCATCTCTGACCTTTTCTTGGGAATGTGGTGTACATGAAATGAGATGTGATCACAGCATAATCATGTCCTGTTTTAAACAACATTCTCTTCTCTTAAAAGGCACAGATGTACCCTTTCGTTATCCTGTTGAGTGGACCGTCTGTTTGATTGGTGGGCTGATTAATCAAGATTAATAACTTTAAATTATGCTTCTCTGCAGATTAACAAAATAATAAAGGTGGATTTTAATTGAAAGGTTGATCTGTCCTCAATACAAGAACAATGTACATTTGGAGCAAGTTCTTACATCTTTTAAATACTGTACATTTTTTAAGAACCATTTTTTGCTGAATTGTTTTCTTTCATAATTGTTTAACTCTTTCCCCGCCAGCGTATTTAAAAAAAAAATTGTTGTAGGAATATTTGAACATGCAATGTATCAATGGAGAGAACAGAGCCTTTGCTTTTAATCAAAAACACCTGTTTTATTCTAACTTCATGTGTTCTTTTTCTATCATCACTTAAAAAAAAAGCAATTTTTTTTGTCAAAGACTATACCTGGATGGGATTCAGAACGATGATCATGAAAACATAGATGGGGTAGATCGAGTCCATCAACACCCCTACTGCTTGCACAGTCCTGTAGCTCGTCCTGGGTCGACATTTTATTCAGTAACATTAGGCAGTTTAGATTTATATGCTGTTTAATGTTGATGATCGCGTTATTTTACATATGTATATGATTACATATTTTATCGCTTGTTTCTGCATCTTCTTCTCCAGTGCTTTGATCAGGGCTGGATTTCCCGATAACATTGTCTCTAAGCGTGGTACGAAGACTCTTAACTTAACTAAAGGTATAGGCCTACCATTTCTAGGTGTGTTCCCTGAACTATACCTTAGGTCGGAGGATGCTTAAGATATAACTTTTTACGTGCAACCTTACCAGATGCTGTCCGTGGTGGGGGTGCTGAATTGGTTGATATCGATGGTTTGAGAATCAATTATTCACTCATGCAGGGGCTGGTTCACTGCGTTATGTGAGAAAGCGGTGTTCTTTATAAAAGAAGCACTTTAGAAATAGTTGAAATTGTAATAAAAATGAATCCAAATTACAAACTAAATCCAACCCTATATATTTGATATAATTTCTAAATGAGTGTGCGAAACCGCAACCTCATGCTCATCGTATCATGCGTCACCCCCGCTACACTAACTGGCAGTATGCTTTCACTGGCCTTTGAAAGGGCTCTGCGGACGGCACCGTCTTTGATTTAGCACAACTATTCGCTGCCATAGTTTTGAGCGAACTCCCCACCACAATCATTCCCTTTAAATAGACTCCTAAGCCTTTAATGCCAAATGGTTTGCCAGCTGATGTACCTTTGGATAATATAATTAAAAAGCTAACAAGAATCAGTGAAATGACAATTTTATTCTTTGCATGAAAACACTTGAATTAGCCTAATTGAACACTGGGTGTATTACAACTTCAGAATTAAATTCGTATAGACTGAGATATAAAAAAGCTTTTTGCAGTGGTGGCCACTAGCGGATTGAACTGTCGACAGTGATAAGGCAAAGCTAAGAGTGGTTCAGACCAACCTTCTTAATATATGACTTACAGAAGGTATACTTAACTAAGAACGTTTCAGGTATACTTAACTAAGAACGTTTAAGGAAACACATCTTAACGATAAGGTACAGCTTAAGGTATAACTTAAGAACGACGTAGCGTTAAGAAGGTTCCAGGAAATCCAGCCCAGGAGATTCTGTACTCTTTCAGATGATGTGTAATAACACCCCTTACCTTATAACAGTGAAAACTTAGAAATCTGTAAAAACTGTAGCTGTTTAATGGCAGGCACTATTAAACACATGTGGGGTGACAACTTAAAGGGACCTACATTTTGATTTTCTTACCCTCTGTATGACTGACTTATGTGAAACACAAAAGAAGATATTTTGAGAAATGTCTCAGTGTTGGTTGGTTACCAAAATTCCTCAAAATATCATCTTTTAAGTTGTACAGAAGAAAGCCATACATATTTAGAATGACATGAGGGTGAGCAAATGATGATAGAATGTCCGTTTTTTTAAACTATCCCTTTAACCTATGTAGAACATGCTCCACTATTAAACTTGTTTTTCTGTAGGTGATAACTTGCCTGTTATGCTCATACCAAAATTGTCTTTCAAATATCTCTGTATTATTCACTGCATGGAGTAAAAAGTGACTAACTTTGTCCCCAAAAATGTCTTTACATGTCATATTTTAAATTCAGTTGATTAACTTAAACAGATCCTTTTTATTTTGTATACTTGCATTTGTAGCTGTCTATTCCCTCTTGATACACAAATGCAACAATTAAATGTATTCATTACATCTTAGCAGTCCAATCAACACTTCTCAAATCAGGTCAAATTTAGATAGTTATTCACTCACAAGATGTGACAAGAAACAAAAATATCGCTTAACCTATTCCAATTTGAAATGTATATATGATATCACATTTGGCTCATTTTGTTTGACCATATCTAGAATAACCCCTTCTTGGGGGAGAGAAAACAACAAACATTGTGTGGGGAAAATGAGAGACGTTTATATCTACCTGACCTTCACACTCTCAGTGGGAGCCAAACTGCAAATGATAAGAGTACTCATTGTAAGAACAAGGAGAGGAAATGGAAGGAGTGAGAGGGAAGAATGAAGAGAGCACACAGTGGGAAATCGGACGTGGACGGGGCGTATGAGAGGTGCTAGAGAAAGGTTGAGTGTTAGTGGGGGGAATTCACAGCAGGCGTTTTGTCACAATATTGGAAATGAATGCCTTTTAAATTTTCAAAAATACTTTTCATTAATTCCAATAGTTCTTAAAGGGATAGTTCCCCTAAAAAAAAAGAACATTATTTAATTTACACCCCTCACGTTGTTCCAAACCTGGACCATTAACTTTCATTATATGAAAGTAAAAAAAAGTAAAAAAAAAAAAAAAAGATTTGGGTGAACTATCTCTTTAGATTCATCAAAAGAGTCATGGACTAGGTTGTTACCAAAAAAGAAAAAGCACTTGTGGATGTTTGTTGATTTCCCTTTGACCCTCTTTAAAGACAGGCCCACTTTAGGAGGTACATTTTCTGTGACACTTTAATGTGTTCTGCCATATGTTTTCAAGGCTAGGTGATAAACTCTCTGTCTCAAGGACATCCAGACTCCAGACAATAAGTAATAGCATCTAGGTGGAGTACTCTTTGTTGAGCGGTCTCGCCTTGCTTTAACATGTTATTATGCCAGCTATTTCACTCCCAAGAAGAAGTCATGGAGTTTGATCTATGGCAGTAACTCATACACAGCTGGTGTGGCTGATACGAGAAGCTCTTCACCATAAGTAATGACAACATAAAGGAAATTTACCACCCTGCCACTCAGCACTGGAGTTGGGCTCTGATATACGGACAACACCCCGATGCTAGCCCGTCCAAATGCGAGAGCTCGTGAATCACAAAGAAACAGTGGGATCGGGGTCCCACAAGGGGTCGGAAAGGAAGAGATTTGGGGAAGAATCAGCGGGCTTGGGCTCAGAGGTCAAGGGGAAGCGTTGGGTTGTGCTGGGTTTAGATTTTGTGGACATGTCCATATGTTGTTTTGCATTGCTGCCAAAATCACATCCAGTATGTGGCTGAAGGGCTAAATATCCTTTTTTCTGGCTCTTTTTGACCTGTAAGGTTGCAAACCTTGAAATATTTCTTTTCCAAGAAGCGATCTGTGTTAATCTTTCAGAGTCAATGGAGACATAAAGACAGCATTTACCCGCTCTGACCTCCACTATTCACCAGTCAAGTGGTCTTCTCTAAGCTTCCCACTGTGATAACAGTGACAGCTGTGCACATTGTGATGCTTTGGGTTGTAGAAAATGCAATGAGAAGACATCTTGATGACCCAAGACGAGTCATGTATGGTGAATTTTCATTCACAGCACTTATCACACTGTGATAACAGTGACAGCTGTGCACATTATGATGCTTTGGGTTGTAGAAAATGCAATGAGAAGACATCTTGATGACCCAAGACTTCATGTATGGTGAATTTTCATTCACAGATACTGATGATACTGATGGCCTTTTTTTAAAGTTTATTTTTTATTTTTATTTTTTTATTTGTTTTACCTGCAAAGCTGATTTTCCATTCAGTATAACTTCTCCATTCCCTCTATATTTTAATTATGCAGT
Source organism: Leuciscus leuciscus (assembly GCF_965113295.1). NCBI lineage: Eukaryota > Metazoa > Chordata > Actinopteri > Cypriniformes > Leuciscidae > Leuciscus > Leuciscus leuciscus. Next base: position 16,826,137 of record NC_138737.1, read on the forward strand.
TTTCCACAATAATCATAATGTTTTTTTGTACTTGTAGGGTTTAGAGTTATTGCTTTCCATTTTTTTGTCTTTTCAATTTATGCATTTATTATTTATTGTTCATACTTTTTTTTTTTTTTTTTACTTTAAAGTTGAGTTTTCTAGTTTAATTTTAATTAGTTTTTTAGTTTAATTGTATTTATTATTATGTATTTTTTTTCATGTCTGATGGAGTTAATGCACACACTGGGATCATTGAAAATGTTTAATGTTAAATATCTCAGTTGCAACATCAGTGACTAAAACTGAAATTAATGTGTCCATTTACTTTTAATGTCCATTACAAAATGTGTTTAAAGTATATGTTTATTTTTTATTTATTAGAATGCAGGTCAATGTTCAGTCAGTGCATTGGATGCATGTCTAGTATGTGGATGAATGACTTCAGATTTTTTAAGTAGATATTTATGTGATTAAAGTTGAGTGATTAAGTAATGAATGAACAAATAAGCCTGAACTTTGAGCTGAGACTCAAACACGGTTTGCCTTGTGCACAGCTATGGCATATGACACAGCGCTGCCCACAATGCTATTGCTCCTACATAACTTATTTTATCAGTTCTTTTGTCTTTTTTATATTTCAAACAGATTTCTGCTCGTTCTAAATCAGATACAGATAAAGTAGCGCAGTAAAGTTTACATTTATATGAGTGCATTAGTGAGAGAGCGATTGTGTGTGAATTAATTCTACCTGGCAGCATCTGTCTACTAACAGTGAAGCTGTGGGCTTTAGTGACTAAGAAATATATGCTAGAACTTTTCAGTTACTAAGCTATTTTATTGATAAATCACAGTACAGTGTTGACAATACATTTTGGAGCTACTGAATGTTTCAGTGTGCGCGCAATCTGCTAATGATGTGTGAACTACTGTCTGTATGTGCGTGCGTTTCAGTGTAGCAACTACAATGTAGTAATGTTTAAGGTATTTGACAAGGATTTAAACAGAGGATTTGGTCAAATTTTGATCATATATAGTAGAGCTGGGCGATAAAACAGTATCGGTATTTATCGATGGTACACCATTGTCGGTAACGATATGAAAAATGTTCGATATGGCGCTCAATATTTTCACAACGTTGCCCAACATCAAATGGCAAGCGCAATGAAAGTGGAACGAAACTGCGTTATTTTGTGCTTCACGGACCGTTTATCAGTTTGGACCATCAATGTCAGTGAGTGCAGCGCGAGCCGATCTTGATCAAGCGACAATGTTACTACACAGCTCTAAGAGATCCGGTAAAGAAAGCATTTGAATTCGCCACTGAAGTAATAACATCGCTGCAAGATCTAGTGAGAAGCATTCACACTTCTCCGTTATTAACGGATCAAACAGCGCTGACGTGGAAACCAGGAGAAACATTGTGCCATGAATGAACTAGTTATGGGCTTTAAGTCCACAGATCAGCAACATTCATTGTAGGCTATGGCTTTACTGTAGTAACACTCACTGTAACCATGGAAGTTTGACAGGAATAGTAAAATGCTTTCAAGTACGTCACACATCTTTTTCCAGCACTTCAAAACTCAAATATTATCATATTTAAATGTTATTTGTAATGTGATGACCAAAACATTATTTGTTCATCCTTCAAATACATTACCCCCATTATAAAACTAAAAGTTTCAAGATGTAGGGAAAACTCTTTTTAAACTTATTTAAAATAATTTCTCTTTTAATAATTATATATTTTTTTAAATCAAGGAAATTTCTTTGGCATTTCTTTCTTTTTGTTGTTTCGAAAAATTTACCTAACCGTGACACCACTGTGTCGTATCGATCCGTGAATTTTGTGAACCGTTACACCCCTACTTATTACAAATGTTGACCTACCTCAAAAAGCGCTTTTCCATTACCAGTACCACCTCGACTCGACTCGACTCGCCTCGGCTCGCTTTTCTCTCCGTTTTCCATTGCAGATAGTACCTCCACAATAGTACCTGGTCGTCATAGCGACGCCGCAGGAAACTGCCGTGACTTTAATCTTCTACGCGAGGCACCCGCTACCCACACACACAGGACAATGGAGGAAATCGAGTGTATGCTGTTTTTGGATATTTTTGTTTTTGTTTTTGCTGTTTTTTATTCAGGATACTCCGTCTGGCGCGTGCAATGATGACGCAGTGAATAGTGACGATTCTCTCTGACCAATCAGCAGTCTGCCGTGTTTTCACGTCACATTTTAGTATCGCCTCAGCTCGCTCAGAACCTCGCCGGAGGTGGTACGAAAAAAAGTACCTGGAAGCAGGTACAGGTACAACTATTACACAGTGGAAAACCAAACAAAGCCGAGTCGAGGCGAGCCGAGGCGAGCTGGTACTGTGTAGTGGAAAAGCCCCAAAAGTTTCAAGACCTACCTTGATTCTTCTACGTTTACACTTTTACATTGCACACATTTTGTAACATTTTATTTAAGTTCAAGAGTTTCTTTAACGCTTACTTTTTTTATCTTAATATAAGACATAAAGAAGATATTTTTGTTTACATTTAATTTTTGACTGCTAAAACTAATATCATTTGTTGTTTGCCTTAATAATGTGAAAAAAAAACAAAAAAAACAGTGGTTTAAATTCAAACTTTTGTACTTTGTTTTAAAAAAAGTCAATAATTATCGATACCGAACGATATGAAACATTATATCGTGATCATTTTTTTAGTTATATCGCACAGCCCTAATATATAGAATTAAAAGTTATTGTTTTGTGTACTATTACATTATTCGGCACCAGTTTTCACTCTGCTCACTCTGTCACATATTATTGAGTTTTGCTTTGGCCATATCTCACTTTAACTTTACAGAAGTCTTCTGGCATTCTGGAGAATACTCCGATATTGTATAGTCCGACAGCTCACTCAGTTTATACAATCTGCTGAGTTCCCTCTGTTGGAATTGTTCTCCGCTACTCCATGTAGTGGTGTTTATTTAATACTGCATTGCTGAAGGCTTCTCTTGATCGTCTGCTGGCAGAGGGACCTTCAATAGAATGTTTAATGGAAAAAATAGCTCTGCTCACATTACCATTTAATAGGATGTGATCTGCTTGGACCATGATTAAGACCTCATCTTATGCATAGAAAGAGACGTACAACGGGTGGATTTAGCTCATACAAGCATACTGTGTGAGATGTTAATAATTGAGAAGGCATCTGTTCCAATTAATGTGCCCCTTCATATCAAATCCCCATTTAAATTTCCAAAACTGGGTCAGTCTCTATATAGCATGATGGAATGAAATGAATCGGCTTCTTTATATCGTTACATTTGAACACTGCAGAATCTTGCTCATCTCTCCAAAGACTTCAGGTCCCCTGGGCATTTGGCCCAACCGAATTTAAAGCCGCTAGCGCACCGCACATAGGCTTGTGTGGAAATCAGAATGCAACTCTCCACGCTGGCTTCCTTTGAATGATGAAGCAGATATTTATAATGTCTTTGTGATACAGAAACCTCATTAACCTCATATTATGTTGATAGATGCATTAACAGATCCTTAGCGCTGTTTAGGATGCGGTAAAGTAGGCTTGATTGTAAAAATCCTCTGTGGGCTCGATGTAGTGTGCATTTCTCACACAGAATATTAAGTTGTGAGATAATTTTCCATGTCTCTCCCTCTGAGTTGTCTCCTCCAGGCCAAAGCATGTGTGATTCCCTAGTCTGACATTACACATGCTATGATCACATGTGCTGTTTGCCAGGCTTATGAACATGTTTGTTCTTTGTCTTTACAATACAGTGCAAATACATTCAGTACCATGGAGGGGGATATAGGAATAATTTCCAAGTATTAGTTGCTCTAATGAGGATCATATCTGGTCCTGATGCTCTCCCAGTGCTTTATAGTGCGACTTAGTTGTTGCTATCCATGTACACCATTTGATCTCAAGCTGGATATGATTAAAGCGAGATGGGAGACCTCAAAGTGGAAGGCTGAGAGACCAAGGGCAATCTGGCTCCATCTGTTTCATAGAGAATCTTTAAGGAGCGCTGCACCAAATGTGTAAATCTCACCATGCTAACAGTGTCGGATAAAAGGCGTGTGCCGACAACCATTTGGAGGTGAGACACTCAGCAGTATTCTATCACGCCTGTCAATGGCAGATAGAGCCTTTTTTCTGAGGTTTGGCAATTCACTCCCACCTGAGCCGAGAGCAAAGCTACTCCAGTGGGTTCTGCTTTTTGAGGAGCACAAAACTCTCTGACTTCCTTTTATCCTCCCTCGTTTTTACAGAACGACATGACATTTCCCATATATCACGGATGTATTGCGCCACAGATATGTGCTTCGCTGCAAAACACGTCAACTTGTTATTGAAAGTCAGAAAAGGGTGTTTAAATGTGGGTGGAAGCTCTGCGATTTGATTATCGCATTTTTATTTGTTTATTCTTAGGTGCGCATCAAGAAATAACCCCATCTGCGAGCAGCCTGACTGACATTTGGCGGAGACGGAAATAGAGAGCGGTAGAGACCAAAACATGGTGCTACAACCCACAATGTGTTCATTATTGAACACTTCTGGTACACGGCTTTCAGGCATTTCCGTGGAAAGATGAACTCTGCCCTGATAGCTCACTTCAGCACAAACAGCCTTAGGTGCCTTGGGTAAAGTCAGAGCTTTAAGCTTTTTGTGTACGTTCAGGGTCCAACACTTGAAGCTCAAACTGCAAAGTGTGTTTTGTGGTTTGTGTGCTGTATTTTTTTCTCTTGTGGACACTTTTGCACATCTGATCTTGTTCAGTCTAAAAAAAAGAGTGAGGAAACAAACTAACAAGTCAATAACACATTGTCAGGTTTGCTATACATGAGTGTAAGTTGTCTGTCACTAGCCCCTTTCACCCATACAATTTTTACTGGTAAGAGTAAAGAGATCATGTTTGAACAGGACCTTTTTTTTTAAATACCGGTAAATCAGTGCCAATTATCCGGTATGAAAACTTGTAACACTACCAGTAAATTACTTGTATGATGCTATGTTTGCAAAGAATTGGATTGTGTATGAGCATGTAAAAGGTCAGAATGCGCTGATGTTAGAAGTCTGCTTTGGGCCAAACAAAAAGCTCTGTCTGAGTATGTAAACATGAACTAGACAGACGCCTGCCCGCTGTGCCACGCAAGTATTTTTCCATTCATCCCATGTTTTTAAGAACAAAACCATGTTCTGTCACTTCTGTGTGACCATCCCCCTACGCCTGTCTCAAAGAAATTGTCCAGATGGATGCAGAAAACGGCAGCTTTTAAAGGTAATTTCCAATTATTGACATCACAGAGTACTTTGGTGCTGATGTGTGAATGGCATCTTGTTGGTTAAAAGAGACAACATTTGCTTGTGTGGACAGCAAGTTGGTTTTGCTTTTATGTGCTTTTAAAATAGTGTAACTTTTTCAGTGACAAGTTATACTTTTTAAAAGCAACCAAATGCCACATCTGTTTTTAATGTCACGTTGTATTGTGCATGCAGCTTCACCACATGCTGTATGTAGCGTTGAAAAATCTGACTGATTCTTGTAAGTCGGTTCGTTCTAAAACGTACTCTCACTAATGTAATGTTGGAAAATTTGATTAATTTTAGTGAAACCGTTCCTTTCAAACGAACTTCTTTCATATACAGTGTTGGATAGTTAGTTTCATTCTAGGGAATTGTTCATGCTAGAGAAGTTTAATGAATCAGTCTGTCCTAAACAATCCTCTTCATATGTGATGCTGGAAAGTCTGGTGAATCGGTTTGTTCTATACGGTTCCCTTCTCTCACATATGTAGCGATTAAAAAATTGGTTATTCTAGTGAATCAACCCTCTCATATGGTGTTGGGAAGTCCCATTCATTCTGTACGGTCCTCTTCTCTCTAATTTGTAATGTTAAAAAGTTTGATTATTTCTAGTGAATCAAGTGAATTCTAGTGAATTGGTTTTGTTCGTACAGTTCTTCAAGTCATGTATACTGTATACACACACACACACACACACACACACACACACACATTTTTGTTAGTAGCTTGTAATGTAGCTAACTCAAGTTTTAATTCTATGGATCGATGGTGTTCTCTGAATTTTTTTTTTTTTTTTTTTTGTCTTGTACTGTTCCGTAGATTAATTAATGAACTCATTTCACATTAGGGTGGTGTGCCAAAGAAAAACAGCAAACAAACAACAAAGAGATAACTTTTTCTTTTCAACAACAGTGTTTGAAAACTGTGGGACCTCGCAGACAAGCCTGGAATCAGGTTTCCTGACAGCTCGGGGAAATCTGTACAATAGTACAACACACTGTATGGATACATCAGTACTCGAGATGAGAGCATGCTTATCCCTCCTCTTACAAAAGCCTCTCCCCCCATTAACGTCTTTGTTATTGAAGCTCACAACAGTATTTTAATCATTCAAGGATTACATATTCTTCAAAGGGAAAACCAGCACGCATACGTTTGCACAATTTTAGCTCGGAAGGCATCCAGTGCATACACAAGAGATTTTCTCAGCATCATCTGTTGGCACATGCACCGCCCAATCAGAAAGTTAGCAGCAGGAAGGTGAATTTGAGACTTGATTAAACAATGAATACATTTGACACTTGTTACGGCATTGAATTAGTGATTTGCACTGATTGTACACTGATTATTTGTTAGTTAGATTATTAATAAGTGGAGCATTTTCGGACTGACAGAATGAACTAAGTACAGAAATCTTTATTAGTTGCATTTTGAGTAAAGATTGAGTAAAGCAAAGGATTTGACCAATTCTGTCACTTTAAATGCTTATACAGTAGCATTTTCCAGATCAAAAAGTTGTCCAGAAGTTTCCAAACTTCATGACAATTCTTTGAACTCAGAATAGCAGTCCAGGAATTATTCTTTCAGCATGACTCACTCAAAACTACAGTTGCATTGGCAGGAATCCATCTTTTTTTCTTTGAGCCGACAATGTCATTCCTCATCACACTGATGTTTTTGTTCCTTGTTTACACAGAAATGGCCCCGTACAGATGCACCGTGTGCTTATGTAAATGCTTGACTTTTGTTATGCTAAGCACTCCGTCCCTTTCATCCCTTTTTCCAGCTCTTGGCTGGTTGCTAAAGCAACCTCACCTGAATGTTTACGTTCATTGTTAACAAGATAGTATATGTTCAGTGCGACTTGAATTTTACCTTTGTGTTTAGCAATAATTATTGCTGGCTGCAATGAGGCAAGCTAGCCTGACAAGCAAGACCCACATCAAGATGTTGGGTCTGGGAACACACCATTGGCAGGGCTCAATCCGAGGGGCGGGATAAACGGTTGTCTTTCAGATTCCCTCTGCACGCAATAGGATAGCGCTACAACCAATCAGAGCAACGACGAAGGTGACATAGTCAGAGAGATTAAACTTTTGCCGTATCCGGTCGGCAAAACTCCGAACACATCTTCCTTTTTTAAGAATGACTTCAGTGCCCTTCTTTGTTCTTTTCTCAGAGAAAAGCTTAACTCCAAGTCCTCCAGAGTCGCGGCCAAAGCCGATTCGAAAGACCGCTGTTCGCCAGCAGCAGCAGCAGCCATCTTCTTTGTTTTCAAGTAGCAGGGAATTCACGCGGAACCGTCATTATGTTAAGCCCGCCCACCGATTCTATACACGATGTGATTGGCCTGACTAGAGTTTGGTTTTTCCAGCTCGCAAGCCAACGGAGAGTTGCTAGACGACACTGGCTGCAAAATAAAATTTGCTGCTGCTAGGGTGCATCTAGATTTCTAGGCTAAAGAGGCAAGTTTCAACAGGCACGAATAAAATTTCTCACGGATAAAAAAAAAAGTATGTAAATTGACCTTTAAACAGATTAGGAAAAGGACATATAAAGATTATGCTGATCTATACAAAAGACTTTAGGCTGAACAAAAATACTGCACCTTTTTTGGTCCTTTAATTAAATGTTTGATTTTTTTTTTTTCTTGACTTTGCTTATAATAAGGCGAGTAATTATTTTCTCTCTGTATTTTGGTGTTGGCATCTTTGTCTGAAGATCCTTATCCAATGGTTGTACCAAATTTATTGTATGCTTTTTTTAAATGCCAGTATTGAGACATTGTATTGTTCTTTGTAATCTTGATGGAAATAGATAACAGGTAGAACTTAGTAAATTTCCCAATATCAATTCCTTGGCTATAATTTAATTTTTATTTGGGCTAAATTCTCTGACTTAACCGCAGGAACAAAATGCATGCAGAAAATCTCAGGATTTGACAACCCCTGAGCCCTAAACCCCCTTCAAACCCGGTTTACCTCATTCACGTCATAATTTAGCTGAGATATATAGGTCACAAAATAGCTAATTTAGGAAAAATCTGTGGACGAGCAAGTGATTAACATTCCAGACTACAATTTCACTTGCAATTTGAACCACTAATACATGATGATTGCTTGTGAAATATGCAATCTGAAATAGGGTAAAATTCAGTAAAAAAGTTATACTGTGAAATAGAATTACAATTTAAGTTAGTTAACTGGTTTCTGTTGTAATATATTTGAACATTTAATTTATTCCTGTGATGGCAAAGCTGAATTTTCAGATGCCATTACTCCAATCTTGAGTGTCACATGATCTTTCAGAAATGATTCTATTATATTTATATAATATTACTGATTATGTTATATTTTTGTGATATTTGTATTTATTTTGAGCATAAAATAACAATATTGTGCTTAAAACAAGAAAAGACTTAAGATATAGGCCTAATAACTGAAGATGTAATATAGGCTAATATGTATTTTTTGTAGTGTGTGAGGATTCATCTCCAAAATGTTGTTTTACACCTCCCCCATGATTGTCCACTATAAATTGACCTCAATTCCAGCGGATTGCTCTGAATATTATATGCGGAGCTGCAAAGCTGTTAGACAGTGGGCGAGTGGAGAAGTCGGGGCTGCGTATAGCCTGCTTTGCTGGGAGAACTTGCTTTTTCATCTCCTCTGCTCCCCCACTCTCTTGTCCTCCAGGCCACCCACTTCTACTGCAGTGATGAATAAAACAACAGACGCTGGTTTGTCACGTTTGTGCTGACTCTCTGTGTTTTAACTGAAGCACCAGACAAGCGCGGCTACACTTACAAGTAGTGCCTTGCTTCGTAAAACACATACTCGTGCGTAGGTCACCAGGGGAAGGTCAAACGTTTTTTGAATGCTTTGGTCCATTGAAAAGATTCCATGCTTTAAATGGACCCTTGGTACTAAATAAAGAATGTAACCTGTCCCTTGATCACTGAGGTACGTGGTCCGAGAGAGAGAGAGAGAGAGAGAGAGCGAGAGAGCGAGCGAGAAAGAGAGAGAGAAGCCCCCATGGGCGGGTGTATGCTGTCGGTGGAGCTTTTAAGTTTGAACCCATTCCCTGCTTCATTTCTGCTCATGCCTGATATGCTCAGTGATGATGGATGATGGGCTTGGGCGCATTGTGTTAGATCTTGCATATCTTCAGCCAGGCTTGTCTGGAGCTGACCAACCTAGTTTTAAATTAATCCATCCCATCTATCTCTCTTCCTCGTCGCCCTCCATTCTTTGACACCTGAATGAGTGGGGCAAGTCTGTGTCTTCTCATGCAGAATTTTTTACCGAATTACATCAGTGTCAAGCAGGCGATTGCTTCCAGATAATTTACCTCTCAGCTAAGATGGATTTGCATTATAAATAAGGGAATATTGCCAGTCTGCCTTATTCAAAATAGCCTTAAGAACTGTTAAAGTTGCCTAACTGACCTCAAAGACACCTACTTAAAGTGTCACAGTCCTTGTTTATCATCATCTGCTTACATTTCAGTGAGTCTGGTTATCTGCTTAAAAATGTCACAACAAGCTAAATGTGCTTTCGTAGTGAAAGCTTGTGCTTAGCAGCTCCGTTTGAAAAACCCCTTAGAAGGTTGTCTAGGTTTACAGAGGATGTCAGAGTCTTCTAACCTGTAATTCTGGTTGATTTTCACACAGACCTGCAGTAGAAACATACATTTTTCACCCACATTCACATAATAGATTGGCCTTTTCAATGATGTGATTCTGGGCTCATGTTGGGATTCTCCTGAGGGCATCAGTACTTAGCGCCACAGTTAAAAAGCAGCATTTCTACCTCATTACCGAGACCACCTGTGTGTTTTTCACACACTGGCTGTGTCTGAACACTGACAAACGGCGCCGTCTTAAAGGTAGGAAAGAAAAGGCGCATTCAAATTCGTCATAGCCTGTCTACTAAAATTCCTTCATCTGGCTTATTTTTTTAAAGGCATCGTAGGAGTATCCTTACCTGCCTATAGTATCCCACAATTATTACAATTTAAAATAACTGTTTTCTAATTTAATATATTTTAAAATGCAATTTATTTCTGTGAAGACACAGCTGAATTTCCATCATCATTACTCCAGTCTTCAGTGTCACATGATCCTTCAGAAATCATTCTAAAATACTGATTTGCTGCTCAAGAAACATTTCTCATTATTATCAATGTTGAAAACGGCTTAATATTTTTGCAGAAACCTGATACAATTTTTCAGAATTTGTTTGATTAATAGAAAGTTCAACACAACAGTATTTATTTCAAATAGAAATCTTTTGTAGCACTATAAATGTCTTACTGTCATTTATTTACTGACGCCGATTTTTTTGAACGGAAGTGTTTTTCTGTATATACATATAATGGATATATTATTATGTCTGTTGACATGAACATGTAAATGGATTGTCCCATAGGCTATATCAAGTTTAAGGGTAAATACAAACAAACAAACAAAAACATTGGTACAGTAACATGTTTCTTTTGATTGTTAGACTGTGCCATCCCCAATAGATTTATCTTTTTGAGTTTTGCATCTGCTCTTATAGGACTGAATGGAGTTGACAAAAAAGCCATGTGGGCAAGAGAGAGGGGTACAGGATCTGAAAGGACTATGAGCCGGGAGTCAAATTTGGGTCGCCTGAAGCGCAAAAATGTTAGAGTGCAGCCCATGAGGGCTTAGACCCATGTAGCCATATTTAACGCAACCTTGAAAATGCCTTGGAATTCTGGGAAAAGGCCTCCCAGAAATGGGCAGAAGGTGCAATATGACTCAATCTAGCTCATTCATCTGCATTGTCGCATATGTCGAGTTCAAGTGTCCATAAAAAGAATGGTATTTTAAAAATGTTCACATTTAGTATTTTTATAGCCCGTTATACTGTGTATGAAGGCTCAATGTTATATTAAACGCACCATTGAATATGACTGACAAACAGCACTTTAAATTCCTTTATGAGAACAAAGCTATAGATATGGATGGGTTCATGAAGCATGGCATCATTTAAGGTGGAAAGAAAAGTGTTAATATGTAACTGGATTCAGCCTCTTCACACTGCAGCTCTAATGAATGCTGAATATTGGGCTAGTGGGTAAACTTTTGGGTGCAATAGGTGATCTGGGAAATGCTAACTTTACCCTGCTAGCATTGAAAGCATACGAACCCACCCTCCCTGCAAATCGCCGTTCAAAGCCACGCCTCCTCCAAAACGCGCACAGGCCAGAAGCAAGACGACCAGAAAAAACTTTGTTGGATTACACCATGTGATCCATAGGCGTAATTCTATGGGGGGACAGGGGGACACGTCCCCCCCAATATTCAAAGAAGGACAATTTGTCCCCCCCAATATTTGATCATACTGTATGATTATGCGGGCAATATCGATGTGATTGCAAATATGTCTTTCTTTCCAGCTCCGAAAATATAAAATCCCGGCCGGTCCATTTCCCAAATCCATTCGACTGGCCTTACACTATACAATAACAAAACCTATTTCTCCTGAAATCCATGTCATGTTTTCCCTATACCTTTAGTAGCTCGTGCACCGTCAGTGAGTTAGGAAAAACCAAACAGAAGAAGAGTTAGGAGCGCGAAATCTGACAGAGCAGGTGACGGCGGTGTCGTCTCACATGGTGAGATCTCATATGGCAGGTGACGGCGGTGTCCTCGCAGAGAAACCGAAGTACAGTTGTAAATTTATGTTTCCATTTATGGGTATTGCCAGAGTTTTTCCTGCATAAAGAATTATAAGGCGGCTGCCTCCGTCAAATTTCGTGCCGCCTCCGGCTCTCGACAAAACTCGGACAGACAGTCACATGGTCAGATACACTTTCCCCACCGTGATGGTTCTGTTGCGGTTATAAAAATATTTAAAATAATCTAATTTAATACAGTTATAATTTTTCAATGTAAATTATTTAATTTGATTGGTAACAGCCTAGTGTCTTATTATTTTAATTGGATATATTTATCAAATTTAAGAATTTGAAATGAAAGATGGAGCATACAGTTAATAAAATTAGGGGGGAAAATGCCCTTTATAAAGGTACAAAAAACTATTCTGAGTGTTTTCAAACAGTGATGTAATGAAAAATTGACCATTTGAAGTTTGAAGGGAGTAAAGCCTCTGTTTAGGCTATTAAGGAAATATAATTTTGCCAAAAGAAGAACTTTTATTTTAAATAAATGTTCATTTTAAATCAGCATGTCAGTGTGATATGTTACCATATTATCATGCTTAACACTAAGAATTTGAATAATTGTAATGTGATGATCAGATGCAGATATCTAAATCAGAGAATATCATAGGTTCGGGCGGTTTGCGGGTGGATTATTTATTTTTAACAGTGGATTCGGGTGACTCAAAGTGCACCAGATTAATGAATTTACCTTTAAAATGTACAAAATTTTCTTCCGGGGGAGCATGCCCCCGGACCCCCCTAGAGGTACCAAGTACACAGCTGTCCCCCCCAATGTGTGATTGACAATTTCGCCCTTGATGTGATCCACTGGTGAGAAAACTTTACAGTACAGTGAGGGGAGAAACAGAAGCGCTTGCTTGCATATAAGTATGTGATTGTGAAATGACTCCAGTTCAGAAGTTGACATGAAGGAAAGAATGCACTGTATTTCAGCTTTATTCATTTGCGATTTCAGGACATAGCGGCAACACAGTGGAATCTCACTGAATTATCTGCATATAGGGCAAAGTCAGCGGTATAGAACTGTACTGTCAAACCTGAAATGTAGATATTGCCAACAAATGAAATGATTGAATGAACATTTTATGGCCCTACGCTTTCCACAAAAAAACCCCCATTTAGACCACTTAACAGTGATTGCTATCAGGATATGAGGAGACTTTCAACCAACATAACAAAAAAAAATTCTGTATAGAATCACCTATTGCACCTTTTATTAATGAGGAATCAGCATCCCTGCAAAGATTCAAGATCAGTTTTCATTGTAAAATAGGAAAAGCTTCTCTAGATATGTGAATTCACAATCTAGATCTAGATCCACAATCTGCGTCTGATGGGTTAAGTAAATGAAATTTAAATGTACAGTTTATTTTCAGCTTCTGACTGCTTTTCAGTTGAGAAATAAAGATTATAGGCATTCAATATTTGGTTGGTTAAAGCTCTCTTGAATTTGTTCTAGATCATTAGGCATGCATTATGGTGCCTTAAAGCCTGTCTGACACCAGTTTCCTGAGGGAAGGCATGTAAAAGCACTGGTGGTTATTGATTTACAGGCAATTTTTTAGGTTTCGAACCTCAGAGCAGTAAAGGCGCTTTCCTGATTCAGGTGAGGGAACTTTCCAGCCCCTTGGGACTTTATGTGAGCTCAGGTTCTCGCATCGGGAAACACAGATGGAGAGGAGCCAGAGCAAAAAACGTCAAACCGTACGCAGAAGTGAAAATTACTCTTGGCTTGCCCCACTTTCCCCAGCTTCTTGTCTCATTTCTTCTGCGCCTTTCTGTCTGGTGGACAGCGTGACTCATTGTTGGACTGTCACTCTCTTAATGATGTCAAAGGGTCCTTCTCTAACAGGAGTCATGCCTTCACGTGCCCATCTGTCTGAAGACTCAGCAGCCCCATTTAAGCCAGGTTTGATTAAATGTCAGAAGCAAAGATGTGTGCAAAAGGAAAAGGTGAAGGACATCAATGCAGGATGGAAATTGCTTTTGAGGGCCAGGGGAAGCTGGCAGCTCAATGCATTAATGATGAAGGGAAATTAATTTACATTGTAATAATGAAAGTGTGTCGGAGCCAGAGGGAGGGCAGCATGCAGTATCTTTTGCAGAAATAGTATCTTTGGGAATATTTTCCAAATTACTCTCAAAAGGGATAATGCGCTGCAGGTGTCTCATTGCACACATAGGTTGTGTCAAGGCGTCAATAGGGAAAGCTTTCACTGGTGGTTTTTTTTTCCGGCCAAAGTATTTAATATGACCGACCATGCACTCGCCTAAATGAGAATGGGACCTGGCATAACAGTTTTACCCACATGTGGCTCAATCACTGCTCCTTGTCTTGTAACAGCTGGACTGTAAGCACAAATTAGAAGTGACTAGTTTCGTTTGTACTTATGTTACACTCCGTTAACCCACAGCGACTTCTTTTGTATGAAAACTGTTTTACTCCTTGGTTTACACTGGTTTCATATGACACAAGATGATTTTGATGCTGATTGTAAGGCTCTATATGGCGTTTGTAGACCTTCAGTTAAAAGAGGCAATTGACATTTTGTTATAGTTTCTTTAACTTAGAATACACGTGTGAAAGCTGGTCCAACTGAAAATACAGTTTTTAGTCCGATTAAGCTAAACAATATACATTTATACCTTTGTTGTCAAGGCTTAAACCAACTTACTAGGCTGATAGACCAGTTTACACCACCAAATGTCCTTAGGCTGGTTTGAGATGTTTATTTTCAGTTGTGTTTTTTTGTGATTGATCATTAAGGGTACTCAAATTCATTAAAACCAGATTATACCAGTCTAAGGTCTACCAGTGTGGCTAATCTGGTTAGCTTTGATGGTTTTAGGAGGGGTTTCAACACTTTTGAGACAGTCAGGGTGAAAGATGACTGAGCCATAGTGCTAATTGTAATGTTCAAAATGGCAGATGTAGACTGACTCGCTATACGATTAAAAGAGCCAATTACTTTTTTGTCTACTCTAATGCATGCACTGCAAAAAAAAAAAAGAAGAAGAAAAAAAAAAAATTCTTTATGAGTTTTTATTGTCTAATTTTCCAGCCAAAATATCTAAAAATCCTCAAAACAAGATACATTTTCTTGAGAAACAGCACTCTTCTAAGACCTGGTTAAAAGTTAGTACAAGTTAAAAACAAATGCTTATATTCTATACAATAAATAATTCTTAATATTTTATGTAGTGATGCCTCTGAAGTAAAATTATGTCTTTTGAGGGATTTCAGATATTTTTCCTGGAAAAAGAAAAAGAAAAAAATGTGTTCACTCTTTAAGAAATAATTTTAGTATGGTGCACATTAGCTGACCTTGCCTGACAAAATTTTGCTTGCATTTTTTCTATTTCTTTATGGCATGATTTGAGATTAAGAAGCACAGGACAGTATATGATATCATTACTAGTCAGATTTTATTCCTGATTTAAAGTATATTATTATTATTATATGTATATTATTAAATTTATATAATTTTCCTCCTTCAAGTTAAAAGGAGCTCATGTGTCGGGGGTGTTGCAAATATGGCCGCAGAATGGACTGATTTGCCCTAAAGGAACTTTAACGCGCAGGCATGGCAGTAACCAATGAGCTTCTCACACTAAAGAACTGGAGAGACATTGTCAAGCTCCGATCTGATTTTCAGCAAAGGCGAAGACACAAATCAGAAATACAATTGTTATGGCCATTGTTTCATCAAATATTTTTCTGAGATCCTAAATCTGCATGACAAATAAATTAAGAATGTGGCCACATAAAAGTCTGTTTTTACAGAATGAAAATCATTTCTCACTTGTACTTTATGCCTTAACATCTCTGGTTAAGCTAGTTAAGCAGCGCGGTCGAGACACCAGCACACCGACATCCCATGCTGGGCATCAGTGTCCAAACCACAGTATATTCATAGAGGTCTTTCATGCTGGGGTGTCATCATTGTTTTAATATGGTCATGATTGGCTTTGTTAAAAATAACTGCAAATAAACACAGCGGGTTAGCAGTCGTTCATGACAGTTTAATTAAATTTCTCCCACGGCCCAATAAATGCAGGCACAGGCTTGAGGGTAGACCACCATACATCCTCAAACAAAAGCCAGAACAGCACCGTTTGTTTGCATGCTGGCAGACGACAAGAGGTCCGCACGACTGCAAAGCAAAAAATTGAGAGATATTAATGGCTGACAGTGCGTGGCGGGCCACTGCCAGTATGATAAACAGTGCTCGGTGTTGCTGTTTTTATATCACATATTATATCAAGCCATTACTGCACTCAGTGGTCTGCAAAGCTCATTAATCTGCCTTGTCTCAGAGGTGTCACTGCAAACAGGCCGTCCTTTTTAGAGATGCGCCCCTGTGACCGTAAATCTGCACCTAAGATGCAGAAATCCTCAGCCATTGCTAACTAATACATCATCATCATCATCAGGCCATGTCAATGACTGAGTTGCCTTCATCATCACCAATGGCCAGAAGGGGGATCGGGGTTGCAACTACTTTATCCTTCTGTACTTTATCCTAACTGATGTACTGAACAGTATTGATCTGATTGACCCTAGAGGTCAAGCTTTAGCTGGTAAGCATGGTCCATTTCAGCCCCTCTGATCTTTCTGTTGATGCCCAGACAAACGTATCTGTATTTTGTCAGTGTAGATGTTTTATTATTCTGAAATGGACGTATGTTTTTCCCAGTTGACTACTTTTGACATCACAGCTCAGGATAGTTGCTAGTGAAGGGTTTGGGATTCAGTGCCCATGAGAAAACTTCAAATTGCATTCTTCCAGGGGGTCCTAAGCAATTTGAGCTGTGCCTTTGAGAAGAATGGTAACGGATGGCTCTCTCCAGGTATTATAGACCTCCCACATGCCAAAAAGAGTTTCCAAATAGCAATTTGCTTGCAAATGCAACATGTGCCTTAGCTCTATTACACTGCCACCCTACTTACTAGGGTTTGAAAGGGTGAACCACAGAGACGTTTCACCCAGCTGCTGTCCTCTCAAACTGTCCTACAGTGACAGGCTTGTCAGTGTGCACCAATATAGAGCCTCTAGCTGCTCTGACTGAAGTGTAGGAGGGAAGAAGTCGTCTTTCGTTTTCTTCGGGTCGTGGCAGTTTGCTGAGAGAGAACACATTGTAACACCCGCTTAAGGCCAATTATCCAAGCTCTTCCTCCAATGAATTTGACATTGTTTGAGAAGATCAGTGTGTTATTGTCATCAGTGTGACACAGAATAATTGTGGCATTGTTCCATGTTCATAATCTTTTTTTATAACCTCAATTGATTCTCACATTTTTTTTGTTTGGATTGTCCTGTGCCCTTAGTTGAAAATGATTAATTAATGTAACAAATTATTATGACTTGATCAGTGGCATGTCCAGAGTACTTTGACTAATGGATACAGGCTCATTCAGAGATTCCAAAAATCATATGACTTAATAATGTGCATTTCTTACAGATAATTTCAACAGATAATATCCACCTCATGTTTGACGTAAGAGCGAACATGGCCATTTTTACTTTAAATGTGAAAGGCTCCCAATGTCAGCAGCTTCCAGTTATTTTAGCTGTACAAAAACAGTCTGTTGTGCTGCTTGATGTTACACAGTGATATTTGCTGCCATATTATATTAATTGTGTAAAATAATATATAGCGCAAATAGTTTTACCGTTTACTGCACTGTTATCCCTTTAATTATTGTAAGAAATCTTGCACATTCATAAGAAATAGCTTACTTCCGCATTGAAAACAAGGTGAACAACTTATGTTGCAACGTTCCCCTGACAGATAGCAACATTGTTAATGTTAGAAATTAAAATAAGCTGATTTTATCACATCAGGTAAAATAAATCGCTATTTGTAGGCAAATCAATCTGTAGCATTGAGGTTAGCTGGTATTAATTAGCTACAATAATGTTATCAAACCAAAGCTGGTTCCCAGTTGCTGAGTTGCTCCAATGGCAATAGGTTGCACCAGGGACAGCAAACTGCTATTTGTTGGGTAATCAAATTCTGTTCTTATATTTTTGCTTTGGATAGCCAAAACTGAGTAAAGATGAAATGATTAGCTGCCATTTCTTTACGCTGCTTCCAATCCAAGAGGGTTTATCAGATTTGATCAAAGGTCTCGTCTCTTGGGAGAGAGCTAATCAAAGTTGGACCACCCATCTGGACACATCTATGTTATTGTGACAAGTTGTTGTTAAAGTGACACACGACTCTATGACTGAATCCAGTTGCCCTTGGAATGTCCAGTTGAGCCAGACTCAGTGCTATTTCTTTGCTCTTTGATTTATTTGATAAATTTGTCTTTTGCCTCGCAACTCAATTGCCCAAGAGCTGCAGCCTCTCTGCGTGTTTAGAGCTGCAATCCAGCAGCTTGTAAATCAGGATTCACAACTACCCTCTAATACTCGTGCACACTTACACTCTCTCGCTCATCCGAAGAAGAGAAGCCCCCATGGGATGGTGAGTGGGACTGATTAAGACAGGCCAGTGTTGCTTATGAGGACTTGCCACAGGCTCTTGAGTACTTTATTGTGGAATTATGTTTTTCTCTCAATCACACTACCTAAGTGCTTGAGGAAGTCTTTACCGCATTTTGAACAAGCATCTGTGTCTTTTCAACATTTTGATTTTTTTTTTCTGAGCCGTCTCTCTCTTTTGTTTTATTTTTTAAACATAATGAAACACAGTAGCAAGGTGCTTGTTATTGACATGCAAGTTCTCAGCAAAAGTCATTTCTTAATGAGTATTTTTTTTCTTGTTTTCCATTTAAATATGTAAACATCCTTACAACAGGGTACAATTACTTGTGAAGCAAGTGCATATTGAAGGTTTGTTTTCAGAGAATATATTTTGAATTGCAAAATGTTTTTTCCCTCTATAAAACTCACTACATTTTGTTACTTTAAATAAATTATATATATATATATATATATATATATATATATATATAATGCAGTTTTCTTGTCAATTAAATGTATCTTTTAGGAATGTTTTAGTATTATTACTAGAAAACAAGACAAAAAAAAAACTGATTAAGAAACACATTTTTGTAGTCATTCCCTGTCCAACCTAATAGAATTTTGAAGTCAAGATGGTTTTAGTTACGGTGGCAAAACAAATCAAGGCAGATGCACATGGATTTGAGAATAATACCCCTCTACAGCGTTCCCTATTGCGATGGATGAGATATGTTGCTTTAAAGAAGCTTCTACCTTGAGTTTTGTTTCTATGGCAACTCTATTCTGTCCTCAGATAAAATACCCATTATGATGTTTTTTCAGAGGACAAAGTGAGAAATTTTTTTTTTTTTTTTTTTTTGGTTGAGATTTGTCTTGTTAAAGACTAGACAGTTTTCACAGGGCCCTGTAGGTACTGTCTTGGCTTGGCCTGTTCACAACTGACCACAGACTCTAATGTGATATGGGGACATTGACTTCCTACTGTGTGCCACTCATTGAAAGAGGACCAATTTGTCCCCACTACTGTGAAAATACTCTGCTTCAGCCTACTTCCTACATACCGCTGAGGGTTGACAATTTTTTGAGTTAGCTCTCATGTATACAGGTCGACAAGATTCAATTTCCTAGTACATAGATATACAAGATTCAATTTTAGGATTTGTTTTCTATTGCAGCTGGATCTGTAGAGAGCAACAAGTGTAGATTAAATTGCTTAGAGAAACTTTTGCACTCTGCCTGCACTTATAAAAACCTGACGTACACATATGTAGAGATCATTGCATGTTTATTTATATACATTTTTGAGGACTTTGTCTAAAACTCAAATAATTGGCAGTCAACAAATACCTTTTTGCTTAAAAGCTGGTATATATTCTTTACCTCGTCTAGGAATCATTTATTTAATTAATGAAGTAAGGTGCTAAATTAAGCCAGACAGAGTAATAATAATAAAGCATTGATTTTTTTTTGGCACAGCGCTGCTGTCTAGAACTCATTTTACGTTGTATATAGTGATGATGTGTTTGCTGTGCTAGGCTGTTTTCTAACTTTTTTGTACAGTATGCACAAAGTCATTTATTATTTGTTGTTTAACATTTTTATAACACTTTTAAAAAATTTATATATATTCATATACCACATGGTTTGTATTGTATTATCACCTTTGCTGTGTTTGCTAATTAACTGGATACATTTACTGTTACAGATTACTTCAAATATTACTACAACACTCACATAGGGCTGGGCGATATGGCCCCAAAAAATTATCACGATAATTGTTTTATATCAGTCGATATCGATAATTATCACGATAAATGTCAAATCTTTATTTCTTTCAAGTTTAAAGGCAGATTTTTGCTCCTAAGTGAAAGTTGTAGAAACCAGAGCGTTAATTGTGGTTTTCAACTACTCTTTATTGTCAGAACATATCATGACAAACACTTGCCAAACAGGTGAACACTTCACAAATCTGAGGTAGAACATTCAAACATTTGTCATCCTTGACAAAATAAATATCTTTATTGGAAAATTAATTTCTTAGTTTCTGCATGTGTTAATGGGGGATATTGTTTCAAGTCTTGAAACAGGTTTGTGTTGCCTGACTTTGATGGCACATATCTTCAGCACAGTTTGCAGTGCAGGCTGCAATATTAATATTACATGTTTTGTCTAGAAAAGCATATTTGACAGTGAGTTGACAGTAGTATTAGCTCGAGTTAGGATGCAGATTTACTGTAAAATGTATGTTCATTAACAAAAACAGTAACATCTGTTAATTTTTTTTTAACAACCTCATTTTTATTTGGTAAAATGTAATATTCTGACTGTTTGAGTTTTATTAAAATTTACCAATGGTCATCCAGTATCATGCATTTAGATCATGATAACCACAGATAAAACCAGGCATAGCCTATAGCACCTCACTATCATGGCAAAATGTAACTTTATGGTTTTTATGGTATTTATTTGTATGAAAAACAGTAGCCTAAATACATTATTAAATACTGTAATTATATTCCATTAGTCCTTCAAAACATTGTCTACATTAATAATATAATACAATTCAATATGTATATCCCACATTTCATGGTGCAGTTAATTTTTCTAGGCTAACGTTACAGTAAATCCATGGTAAATGATGGGAATTTGTAGACGAAAAAGGCTTCTGACTGTATTGTTTCTCCTGTTTGTCACAGCGCTGTTTCATCTGCCTTTAAACTGGTTTAAATCACTGAGACATTTGTGTTCTTCGCTGAATTCAAGCGCTTCTCACTGGATCTCGTGACCGAGACCGATCAGAGTAAACGCATCTGCTCTAGTGAGCTCGTGCTGCGCTGCTGTTTGGACTTTGAGCCGAGCGGATAAATGGTCTGTGTGGCGCGCGGTTCAAATGAGTTTCGTTCCGCTTTTGGCGTATAAACATTATCGAACATTTATCGAACTCTTGATATCGTTTTATCGAGAAAAATTATATTGCGATAATTATCGTTATCGTTTTATCGCCCAGCCCTACACTCACATGAGATATTGTATTGATCAGGAATGAGATGAAAAATCAATCTGGATTCTGTTGCTTTCAAGTGTTTTTTTCTGTGTCCAGTTGTCAACTAAATGATCAATCTTAATATATTATCTTGTTTTAGGGGCCATTTTTGATGAGTCTGCCAAAAAGGATGATGAGGTGTTCCGCATGGCGGTGGCAGATCTCAACCTCAACAATGAGATCCTGGAGACAGAGAAGATCACTGTGTCCGTGGAGTTTGTAGATGCAAACAACCCTTTCCAGGCAGTGCAGGAAGGTAAGTCATCTGATTATTTAAATCTGTTTTGAGAAATACTTGCGCACCTTTCTGGACTCATCCCCTTTAATGTGAGCCTGTATGGAATTGCAATGAAAAGCAATTCCAAAAATGCTGACAATCCAATATATGCATCCTTAATTCAATATAAATGATAATTAGAATAGAACAAGACAAAGTGAGTGGGTGGATAGATGGACAGATAGGTAGATAGATAGATAGATAGATAGATAGATGGATAGACAGATAGATAGATGGATAGATGGATAGATGGATTGATAGATAGATGGATATATGGATAGATGGATAGGTAGATGGATAGGTAGGTAGATGGATAGATGGGTAGATGGATAGATGGGTAGATGGATAGATGGGTAGATAGATAGATAGATAGATAGATAGATAGATAGATAGATAGATAGATAGATAGATAGGCGGATAGATAGATAGGTGGGTAGGTAGATGGACAGACAGATAGACAGACAGATAGACAGACAGACAGATAGACAGATAGATAGATAGATAGATAGATAGATAGACAGACAGACAGACAGACAGACAGACAGACAGATCTGTGAGTGGGTGGTTAGAAATGTTCTGTTGGTTAGATTGGTCTGTTGTAGATGGATAGATCAGTGGGTGGGTATCTAGATATCTGGTATATCTAGATAGGTTAAATAGATTGGTGGGTTGGTATATCTAGATAGGTTAAATAGATTGGTGGGTTGGTATAGCTAGATAGATTAGATAGATTGGTGGTATCTAGATAGGTTAGATAAATCAGTGGATGGGTAGATAGGTTAGATGGGTGAGCAGATATATATGTAATGTAGGTAAATATGTTAAATAGGGGTGGGTATCAAATAGGTTAGATAAATCGGTAGATGAGTAGATAGATTAGATAAACCAATGGGTGAGCATGTACTTTAGTTATGTACTGTAGGTTAGATACAGTAGGTCGGTGGGTAGACAGGTTTGTGGGTGGGTATCTAGATAGGTTAGATAAATCAGTGGATGTGTAGAAAGGTTAGATAAATCAGTGAGTGAGTAGAAACTGTAGATATGAACTGTAGGTTAGATAAATCAGTGGATGGGTATATAGGTTAGATAGATTAGTGGGTGTGTAGGTAGTTATGTATTAGATCTTTAGGTTAGATAGAAAGGTGGTTCAGTGGGTAGATAGATAGGTTAGATTGATCACTGGGTTGGAAGATAGATACTGTAGGTTAGATAAATCGGCAGATAGATTATACTGTATTACAGTGTATCATATACAGAAATACATCATACACATGAACTGGAGGGTACTAAATGTTGTAAACAGAGCAAATGTAAAGCAGTTTGTTAAAACAAACAGTTGTAGGCAGAGGAGTCAAAACAAGTCAATGTTTCATGCACACAGCGGAAGAATCATAGAGTCTTATGGCAGTAGGCAGGAATGACCTTCAGTGGCACCCTCTCTTACACCGTGGATGGATCACTCTGTTGCTGAATGCACTCTTCATTTCGGGAAACATGCCTGGGAGAGGGTGGGAGACATTGTTCATGACGGTCATTAAGTCGGACACCATTCTGCTCTGAGCCACTACCTCCAGAGAGTCAAATAATGTGTGCATAAAACAAAAACCATGAATAGCCTGCATTTGTTTACTTGCTGTTAAAAATATACGTATTATCATGTAAATAGCTTGGCTGAACCTATGAAACCTTTATTTGTAGTCATATCCTCATGAATTTAACTTAAAATTCCTTCACTTAAAGAGTAAGTATTGCTTAATTAGGTGTCTCTTTTTATCATTATAATAAATTCTTGCCTCAGTCCTCCACTTTACATGCTCACTCGGCCTGATGTTATGCAATTGTCTGGATTCAACACTTTCATAGCATTCAGAGGTCAGCATTATCTCAGCCTCTAATATCTCATTTAAGATCAGTTGAATGATCTAATAATACCATGATGCTGTGGTTTACTCAGATTAGTGCAGTTAGTTCTTGGAGAAGGGCCATTTTCTGTTATCCTGCGAGAAAAGAGGATAGGTACAAGGCCCTTGGAATGTTGCCATTCATGCATCAGCAAGTTCACTGTGTTCTATACAATTGCATAGTTCAGTTAACTAGCACTTAATCTAACTTTGGCATCTTCCGCTGTTTCTCACTCTCTCCTTATATAAAGTTTTATATGCTTGTTCTTATTTGTTCCAAGGTATTTTGATAACCTGCTTCACTATATTTAACAATGCACAATATTGGATTGATCTAAATTGTTTAAAACAGAACAAGAAGTAAACTCAGACAATGTATGATGCCTTACACTGGGACAATTCATTAAGTAGGGATTATGTTAGTATGTTTATTTGCATGTGCTGTTTTTCGCACAAGATTCTCTAAATGATAGATAATAGTGCAAAAGGCTAAAAAAAATTAGTGCTCATACTAATTGTGTTAAACAATTATCCACCTTACAGGTCGCTTCTAAGTGCAAGGTTGTGTAGGATTTTTTTTAGGATCATTAAAATGTGCTCGACTATACCGTGCATGAATGTCCAGTCATGATGTTCTTCTCCATTATTTGATCATCATTTTGATGAATTACTGTTGCCACGATCAACAGAAAATTTACACAAATACCTCTTTTCAATAAAAGTCTGTTTATTCTCTGCTTAGCATGGGCGGTAATTGTGCAACAATAATTGCACTAGGCAAATAGCACCGACTGAGGCATGTTTGCACTGAGAAGGATTACAATGGCATTATAAATAGAGGCTAGTTAAGTTGGACTGCAGGTGGTAAGTGAATTAAATGTAGTTTTATGAGCTAAAATGCCACACTAATGTTAAGAGGACCTTTACATGTATTGTGAGTGATTGATGTTATCTACTACATTTTGTCAGCTTTATTCTGGATTAAAGTTTTTTTTTATTAGGCAAAGCAACTCATAATGAATGATACTTGCCTTTAATTTAAATGCATACAAAAATGCATTTTTCAACAACCCATAACAACAAAACTGCATGGCTGTTGTCTGTTAAGATATGTTAATGTAAACATGGCTGACATTTTTCTGACTCTCATTCCTCTCAATTAATTGTCTGTGAGACTGTTACGCCAGTTGGCAAGCATCTCAGTGTTTTGTTCTCCTTCGTATCCGAGTGTGGATGAATTCAGTGGCGCCGCCATCCTTTTAGCCACACAGAGTCTTCGAGGTGAAGGGTAGAGTGGGAGATGTAGTAGTTGACCCTTGTTATCTAGGGATGCATTAGCTAAGAACACCTTCTGCTTTTGATGGTTCTTCACGCTCACATAAAGCGTTCCTCTGCTCTGTTTGTGTGCTTTGCCATCCTTTCTTTTGTTTGTTTGAAGATTCTCAGTGAGGGAGTCTAATTACAGGTGCACATGTGTTATGGTTCAGCATGAGTGCAGTCGATTCTGCTTCTTATGGATGTATGATTCTGGACCTCGTTATGTATACCTCATTTGTTTAAACATCTGTTTATTTCCTTAAACTCAGCTTCCTGCTATGTGATTAGATGAAACGCACCCAGAAAAGCTTGTCTCTCATGTACAATCTGTTCTAGCTTGGAACTTTTTAACAGGCCAACAGATAAAAAACAACTTTTGTCGTAGATTAAGCCCAAGATTTGACAGATTTAATAGACTCTCTAATGCGTAGATCAAGCTCACATCGCATCTGTTTCCTATAGCTCTTTTTTTATTGAATGTAAATATGCAGAATTCCAAGAATTCACATTAATGGAGATCAACCTTTACACATGCTACAACATGCATGCTACAGTTGAGAAATTTTGGAGTTACTGGTGAGAGAAGTAACTGTTAGCAGTATTGTGCAGTTTATGCAAATGAGCTGTGACAACCAATGAGAATGCAGGCAGCGGCCTACAATACTACACTCTTAGAAGAAAATATTCTATAATAGAACCCTGAAGGGTTTTGTCATGTGCTTCATTTAGCATTTTAGGGTTCCAAATTACCTATTAATTGTCATTTAAGTGAAATTACTTAAATTAAATATACAAGCTTTATAAAAATTATCATTCTAGAAGAAATTTTCAGATGGCACTTAGAGGCTTTTGCATCTGAACTCTTCATATGTTGTCATAACTTATTGATCATAATTTTTTACAGTTTGTAGAATCTTTTCTTCTAAGAGTGTAAAGCAACCAACAGTAGATACATTTTGTGAAAACAGACTGTCATGCAAATTAAGAAGTCATGATGACATTGTTATATTTCTTTTTTGAGATATTTCTTTTTTTGTGATTATAAAAAAAGAATAATTTCAGTATTATACAATGCATTTTTTTTTTATAACTTTATAAATGGAATAGAGTTACATCAAAAAATGTTGTTGATATAGTTCAAGCATATATTTTTATGAATTATAATAGATATATTTGCTATCTAAAAATTGACTTTTCGTTTGGTTTTTCCCACATCTTGTTCCATCCAAATACACATTTTGTTCATGGCAACAGATACATGTACAGAAAATGTACATGTGGATAATTTCATACACACCCCTAGTTGTTGGAAAACATCGGAAGTGAGTGATTTAAACATAAAAAAAAAATATATTTTTTTTTTCTTTACATTTGTCTGAGTTTCTGGCCTGTGCGGTTTTTAAGCTGTGTAGCAGAGTGAGAAATTTCTGTCTTCTAATCCTCAGTATCTTAACTGCTTGCAATGTCTCCATTTGTGTGTATGTGTGCGCATAGAGTGCTTTGTTCATCTAGGTTCCTGGGTGCAGCGGGTTTCTTAACCAACAGCGGCTTGTCTGACCTGCCACATAAGATCGACAGATTCTCTTTGAACTCGCATCAGTAATTACAGTATGATCTTACATAGATGTATCTTGTTTTGTCCTTTTTTTGAAGCATCATCAGACTCACCGGGGAGCGTGTCTGTATGAAAGGTCATAAGCACTGAAGGATGTCTGGTGAATTGACAGGCCCTTCACATACATTTAGATTCAGAGAAATAAAGCCATGTGCTCAATGCAGTATAGATTTATTTTTATTTATTTATTTCACCATAAACCACTGCTAATATGTATTGTGAACCCCAGATCCTCTAATTTTGAAGAACACACTAGGGATGGCGAAAACTAAAAAATTTCTTGACCGACCACCGAGCCTCATTAGCCGGTTGAAACCGGTTAACCGATTAGTTTAAAATATGCTACGCTATTTGAAATAACAGCCATTTTGAGCCGCACCTGCAATTTCGCAACCCGCTCTGCCTCCCGCTCGCACACACACTGCGCCGCCCTTCCACTCACGTCACTTTTTTTAAATCCCCTACAGCGCGAAACATGAGTCCCGCAAACGCGGCGCCGAGGAGCTTGTATGTAATCGGAGGACAAATGGGTCCTTAGCTCCAAATCTAAGCCCATCTTATGCAGAATGTTGCCTAATAGACTGCAACACGATAAAACCAATGGATAAAACAGGCACCTTCAAAATGCGTAAAAGACGCACTGTGTGCCTTCTAATAACGGACAGAACAACTCTTTTGTATAATTTTGTTCACTTCACACAAAAAGATCTTGGAATGAGATGGCTAACTGTAGTAGCGTTTAGTCCACTGTCTATAATAGCCTAATTTAGAGATCCCTTTTTTTTTTTTTTTTTTTACCGACTACCGACAACTTTGATCGGTTAACGTTGATACGGTCAACCATCGGTCAAACGGTCATCGGTTAACATCCCTAGAACACAGACAAATGAGGGCTGTAACCACTATAGACACTGAAACAGAAACATCCACATTTAGTAGTCAATCAGTATGGGTGATTCTGCAGTGTTGGATGTAACTCTAGGATGGGTTGCTTCGGTCCTGGAGTGCTGCTGTCCTGCAGAGTTTAGCTCCAACCCAAATAAAACACACCTGAACAAGAAAATCAATGTCTTCAGGATTAGTAGAAAGCTTCAGGCTGTTGAGAGCTAAACTCTGCAGGACAGTGGCCCATAAAGTCGCCCATTACTGGTGTAACTCATTACTCAGTAATTAATTGCTGTAATTTCCTTTGAAAAAGTAAAGTAAGGGATTACTCTTATTTTTTATGTAATTTAATTACAGTTACTTATGATGTAATTGCATTAAATACTGTAGACTACAGAACAATTCTATATAAAACAATAGTGGATTTAACATAAAAATGTAACGTCTGATGTGTGTAAAAAGTGTGTTTTTTAAATAACCTTCTCCATTTAAAATACTTTGGTCAGTTTAAGAATAATTTATGCAATATTATATTATTTATTTGAATGAATTAAAAGAGCAGTTTTATGTCTATCCTTGTATTTTTCAACTGGTCGAGGTTGATAGGGGTCGGAAGTTAGAAAGTAATTAGTATTAAGTAATGCAATATTTTTTATAGAGAGTAATTCAAATCGAATTTCTCTTTTGAAAAATTTATGTAATTAGAAGCTAGTAATTAATAATTTTTTTTAGGGTAACTTCCCCAACACTGTGTTTCAGTAACATATTCTTAAACTTTTACCTTTGGTCCTCCCCAGTCTTAAATATTTGGTTTCATCCTTGACTCATATTTTTTTTCTTTCTATAATCAATGAAATTTGCAATAACAAAGGCAAAAAAAAAAAAAAAAAAAATTCTAAATTTAGGGATGCTCTATGTATCAGCCACCATATCAGAATCGGCCGATATATTTTCATTTTTTTTATATTATTGTTATCGGCCAAATAATACAATACGGCAGATATATTAAAGCTGATAAATAATGGATTTATCAGCGCACTGTTCTCCATGATGTCTTTGAATTGCTTGAAATATGATTGGAATCACTTCAAAAAGGAAGTGTACAGTTAAGTGCAACATACAAGTCTGTCATATAGGCTACATAAAATTATAATAAGAACACTATAAATGTGTGCTTGAGTCATGGCTTTTAATGGTAAGACTGTTTTTGTAATCAGGCTCTTAAAAATGATATAATTTTTTTTATTTAGATTTATCGCCCAATATATTGGTTATCGGCTTTCAGATATAAATAATTATTGGTATCGGCCAAAATTTTCATATCGGTGCATCCCTATCAATTTTTTTTTAATGATCTTTCTTAGAAGCAACATTGCACAACATTTGTTTTCACAGAAATATGTATTTTAATACAGTGTATTTTCTCTTACTGCACTGCCACTGCCTGATATTTTATAGTTTGTGTCCTCAGAAGTCTGTGGTGTATGTGCTAGTAGCATGAGCTTAAAACAGCCTATCACTATGGATACTGGATTTGTGAAAACACTTTTCCAGGAAACATAATGTGTCAGTTAGAAGTCCCCCATATAATTTTTTTTACAGAACGGTGTACTGAAGCTTCCTGGCATCGTGACATTGCTGTCAAAATGCAATCTGGTCCTTTGTGATATAACTGGTGTTTCTTTTATATATTTCTGCTTTATACAGTAGGCGTATTATAGCACATATACTGTTTGACAAGTGTTTGACACTGTGATGAAGTGTGTTGCATTGTGGTGCATTATTATTCTTTATGTCCAATGGACATATGACACCTTTAATGTAGGGTCAGTTTATACATATAAATATTCTTTCAAGAGAAAGATAAAGGGACTGGTTGTAAAGACGAGTGAAGATTTCAAGCTTAATCTCAACATAACGTGATTTTCAGACATTTTGCACTTTAAAATACATTTGGAAAATAGGAATAAATGGAAATTTTAATTGGAATTCAACAACCTGAAAAGGTGTCTTTTATTATGATGAAATTTTCAGAGGTAGATAAAGTTGTTCTAGAGGATTCAGGCTGTTCTGCCTGTCATCACTATTTTTGTTTGCATTGGCTCCTTAACTGAGTAGTACAGCCTATCCATTATTAATTCCATGTATTTGTCACTAAATCTCTGTTAAATTGAGGCTTTTCATTATTGATGACATATAGCAAGGTAAGCTTACTTTCAGGCTGACCCTCTGCTGCTAATTTGTTGATATTTTAGAACAGTTTGTTTAGCTTTTTTTTATCACTTACCCCATAAATCAAGCAAGTCTATAAAACTTTGCCTTAGGCTATTTCAAATGACTTTTGCAAAAAAAGAAAGAAAAAAAGCATTTAGTTTTAAAAGACTACTAATATCTCAAACTACAAGAGAGGGATTCTGGCTTTGGCTGGTTTCTCAAAGAAAGCCTCAAGCGTCTTAAGTTACTACTGCATGCCAGACAACTGAAACCGAAATGTCACCTCCTAATGCAATACAATAATTCTAGGTGAATTAAACACTTGCTAGATTATTATTGCACTCATGTCTGCAGCAACATTAGATATAGTTTTATTGCTTTTATATAATAATATCAAAATAAAATATGTATTATTTTATTATGATATAGCATTTATTTATGTACATTAGGCAAGGCAAGTTTATTTATATATCGCATTTCATACACAATGGTAATTCAAAGTGCTTTACATAGAAAAGGAATTAAAATAATCATAAAATAATCATAACGTATGTATAAGAAATAAAAATAACAATCGTATTTAACTAAAGGCTCAAATATTATTCCTGACTACCTGAATCACTAAATTCAGGGCTCCCCTGTCTGAATGGAAGAGTTAGAGAGCTTCGGTTCGTGAGACACACTAGTAGCAACTCTCGGCTTACTAGTGACCTCCTACCCTTCAATAGGGAGGAGTTTGCCTCACCTTCTGCATCTGATGGCTTCCAATGCCTCCGACCCTTTAATGGAGTGGAGTTATCACCAACCATCCGCCTCTGATGGCTTTCGGTAATACACCGACTGGTACACTGACTTGCTTCCAAGGACCTGGTGTCCCACACTCACGTCTGAGTGTGTGCGTAAACTCACCGTCTCACTTCCTCGCTATGAAATCATAGAATGCATTAGAATCATTAGAATGCAGTGTTCTTAACCAGAACTTTCTTCAAGCACATGTCCACTCTTTTTATCCTTGTTCCTCTTGTCCGGTTCTTCTATATGCACATCCTCACATTGCATTTCATGGTTTTCACCCTCTAATTGCCCCCCAGCCAGTGTTTCTGAGGTAGAGCCACAATCCAATTATCCAGCCTCTAATCAATGGGGGGTGTTTCCAGCAGTGAGTCTGACATTTGTAATAAAGCGATGATATGATGGCATTCTACAGCTGACAGCTGGATAAAACCCTGCTGCTGTGTTTTGGTGGCATCTCAGAGGAACTTGGCCTTCCAAATGTGAAGTTTGGCACTTCTTCAATGGGGCAACTGGCACTTTCAAAGTTTCCCATGAATGATGGACGGACATTTCTTTGCGCTTTCGGAAAATAAGAAAACAGCAGCTGGCAGAATGTCTCTATTGGACATCGCAGGAGGGCTAGCCGGCTTCCTACTCCTGCTGAGACCCGCCCGTCTGAGCCGTAAGTGTGAATTTGGCTCGTATGATGGAAATTATTATTGCATAGATTATTGTAAGAGGAGTCAAGCACTTGATGGTCTCAAACACCAGTGTTAAGCAAGTTAATTGGTTTTTAGATTTAATTGGGAATCAGGAAATTCAGATGAAGAAACTCAAAATATATTTGAGGATAATATACATTAAGACCAAGGCAATAAATGTACATACTAAGGCTTAAAGGGACAGTTCACCCAAAAATGAAAATTTCCATACAGTCAATGACTGTCATTGAATGGACTATAACAGTTCTTCAGAATATTTTCTTTTGTTTTCCACAGAAGAAAAAAAGTCAAAGAGAAAAAAAAAGGAAAATAGAGCAATTGGTCGAATATAATAAAGTGAAAGTTTCTTTTCAAAATTATGATTTCATAGACTCCACATGGAGTTCTCGGCAATAACTAATACAATAACTAATTCAATACAACAAACGACATAGCAAAAAGTGCATTCAGTATTTCTGTGAGAGATAATTTTGTAGCACATTTCGAGCAGTAATGTTATTCATGCTGTTGACATAATCCTGACTTGAATGTCTGCGTGTGTGCACAAACTCTACCATGCTGTGACTGTCCAAAGCATAGACCCAGCTTTCAGTTGTCTGAAAAGAGAGGTCCAATCACCCTGGGGCTAAAGCGGTTGCCTCTTGCTCTCACTAAGCAGCCTGCCTCCTTCCATCTCTTTTTTCCCCCGCTCTGTCTTTCTCTCCATACACAGCTACAGCAGAAATAATAACTCATTTATTTCAAAGATTTCCTTCTCAACCTCAATCGCACTCTTTTCAAATCATTCCATTGGATCCTGTCATCGTAATGACACTTCTCATGCCTGATCCCCCTGAGCCGTTGTGTGAGAGAGAATTAGGTTCTCCTGACCAGACCACCTCTACTCTGCTGGGAACCTGATTGTGCAAACTGCCGACTGGCCTTCCTTCCCCCTCCAGCACTGAAGCAGAATACAAATAAGCCTGCAGTTCCCTTCATAGTGATTTGAATCACCCTGAGAATTATAATGACCCAGGGCTTATGAAAGGTAGTATTGATTCATTAGTGCAAGTCATGCGTGTGTCCACCATCACTGCTCATGTCTTGGATTTCTGGCACACATTCTTATTCCTTTTTTAATGGACTGGTTGAGTACCTTTTAGTAACAGGTAGAGATTGCTAAGAATCCAAGTTTATAGATCTAAAAATAGTGTAATAATAATATATATTATATACTATTTAACTTAATAGCAGTTAAATAGTTTACAAGCCAATAATACTATAATTCAATCAATCAATGTGTTGTTTTGCCACATTAATGATAGGTCAAAATTTCTTAGCAATCTCTAAGAAACAATCTCTGTTTTATCTGTTTCATGGGCCAATGAAAAAAAAAAAAAAAAAAAAAAAAAGAGCTTTTTGGCACCAAACACTCAAAATGGGTTTGGTTAATACAGGGATAAAAAAGTACCCCATGTGTAAAATGAAATACTCTGCTGTATCTTTAATGCTGTGGGCCTAATTTTCTACCAGAGGTCCTGGACATCTTGTTCAGATACATGGCATCATGGATTTGATCAAATACAAACAGATAAAAAATCAAAACCTGACAGCCTGTGCTAGAAATCTTATAAAAGGCCATGTTTGGATCTTCCAACAGGACAGTGATCCAAAAACAAACATCGAAATAAAAACAAAAATGGGTCACTGAGCACAAAACCAAGCATCTGCAATGGCCACCCCAGTCCCTGACCTGAACCCTATAGAAAATGAGTGGACTGAACTGAAGAGATTCTGTATGGAGGAATGGTCTCTGATCTCTTGTCAGGTGTTCTCCAAACTCATCAGGCATTATAGGAGAAAACTCAGAGCTTTTTACTTAGAAAAAGGAGGTTGCAAAAAGTATTTAATAATAGGGGGCAAATAATTGTTCCCAATGTGTTTTTGAGAAATACATTTATTTAATAATGTGATAAAAAACTGTCTGGATGTACATTATCTTGCTCATTACACGGCTACTTGCCACATAAGTAAATAATTAGACACAAAATATTGATCTGAGTCTAAATATTTTATTCGTTTTTAGCAGTTGTTTTCAGGGAATAACATACCACTGGTTGGCACGATTGACCAATCTAAATCAAGCATTTCACAGAGCCATGTAATAATAGTAAATAAACACAAGCAAGTGTTCAGTCAAACCTACAAAAGCAGCAATCTATTTGGCCATACAGGACTTAAGTTAAATATACAGTAGCCTAAATATAAAGTTATGAAGCTGAATTTTCCCCTTAACCAAAATCGATTTGCTCTGGAACATGTAAAAGATTAATAAGACCAAAGATTGCCCGTTTGATGTACCCCAAATTAATTATATCTCATGTTTAACCACAATATACATACAGTAAGTTCTCGAAGTACTGGCTGAGATGACACTGTTCTCTGTGGGTACATGAGCGCTGAAAGGCAGCTGAAAGACCTTGAGCTCAATCTCTGAAAACTTCTTAACAAAGTGTAAAATAGGCAAAGTAAAAATATGCTTATGAGTCACATATTTGAGGTATAAATATAAACATTCTCGCCTAAACAACTCTTAAAACTACATTCCATGACACAACAACAGTAGTATTTATAAAAAATATGGTGGATTTGCTCGACCGCCATGACAGTCGCCAGAAGCGAGTGATACAAACGGTAAATTGTTTTGAGTGCGGATACTGGGGGAATATCGACTGGAAAAGGCTCTCAGCCAATCAGATTTGAGAACCGGAAAGAACTGTTTAATGAATAAATAAAGATATAATTATATATAATTTTCTGCCCACCCCCTAGTGGCCCCCTGTGGTACCAGTTTGAAATCCTCTGGGTTATCCAAACTAACTTGAGGTTCATTCCACTATTTAAAACAAAACATTCCACTGAATTGGCCAAATGTTCCCCCCACCAAAAAGTTCACTTCAGATTGTACCGCATTGTTATAAGGTTAAGTATCACTCAATGAATCATCCATTGATTTGTCCACCTCTGGAGGTCAGACATTGTCTACAGAAGTCATGGCTGACCTTAGCTCTTTTACTTTACTGTTTTTCTATTGATCTCCACTGTCAAGAGTTCCTCAGACAAGGAAAGAAGTTTTGCAAGGGTTCTGTAGGCCTCAATCCTCTCACAACCCTCTAGCAGCAGGCACTGCACTCAAGAATTTACAGCTCCTTTATTCAAAGGCCCCAGATTTAAGTCTCATTTGAGCAGTTGGATGTCAGTGGATGATCCTGGGATGATCTGGGTTTTGTGCTGAAATGAGACACCATGTGTTGTCACCAACAGCTATTCAGTGTAGATCCAGGAGAAAGACACACTCTTATCCCTACACTGTCCCTCATGTAATCTTCACGTCTTCCCACCTCTTTTGGCAGCTGTAAAGCCTTGTTTGCCAACACATAAGTGTCGTTCATCACTCTGCCAGTGATTAAAATTCCCAGCTGTTGGCATCTGGGATAGGCTGTCAGTCAGCTGACTGAGTTAGTGATCTTCTCAGACACTGGTGGTATAAATCAGGACCTCAATAATTAATCAGAGAATGAATTCTGCATAGTTTCAGTCTTTATCTTTATAATTACTGCCCACCAGGCCACAAGGTAAAGGGATGAGTCAGAAGTGTTCAGGCAGCAGGAAATAATTCAAGGAGATCTGATTGTGAATAAGGACATGTCTGTCAGATATGTTTTAGGAAGTCAAACGGTAATGATAATCATAGGTAGGTGATACTTGACTGTCTATCTGTGACCATACGACGATGATGATGATAATAATAATAATAATAATAATAATATTTAGTGATGACCTTTTTTGGACCAAATAATCTTCTCGATTTTGTAAATATATTTTTATAATTGAAATAAATTTTTGTTTTGCTTGATTATATCTTGTTATCCTTTTAGACATTGTAATAAGCATTATTAAATGTGGTGCAAGTGTCGAAATATTTTTTGAGGCCACTGAATAGTATGATGAACGATTAGTATGATGTCAACGTATATTGTTCAACCGAAAAGTATTTTTTTCCCCTCTCAGAGAACATAAATTAACATACAGCTATTAAACCCCACCGATCTTTAAAAGGCTATTTAAGATGCTGAACCTCAGACCGTGAACTTATATATTCATCATTGCTTAATGGCAGTGAAGGCAACTTATGTTATTGTAAGTCCTCTGATAAGCTCTTAGCTCACAGTGGAAGGTTAAGAGATGTGAAATTGGAGGTTAGACAGGGGGCTGAGGCTTTAAAAGACAAGGTTAAGCACATTATTGAAATTTCCTTTTATGAAAAATATCATTTATACTGTGTACAGCCTTATGTATTCATTTTCATTGTTAGACTTTGTGAATCCAGTAAGTGATGATGCTAGAAAATGCAGCACAGTGCCACACAAGGGGTCATTCTTAACTGTCTATCTGTGACTATGCAATCTCTCTCCTTGTTTAAAGAAAAAAAGCAGCTTCTGGGATTATATCATTCTGAATCCTCCCCCTAACAGTCATTGTAAAGTTTTAAGGATCATTATATTTTGCATTATCCACTCCTCAGTGGCAGACCAAGAGCAGCAATGTTCTCGAGGGCAGCAGGGGTGGGACAAACCCTACCCTCATCCATCACTCATCAGCAGCCAGCTCTCCATTCCACTTGAATCACAAGTAAATGCTCCCTGATATACATCCATTGATAAATGATATATGAAATTTTGACTGCTTTATAATTTTTTTCTTATACTAAAGGCTAGAAACATACTGTCGTTCTAGAAAAATGCAACTCACAAGTCTTGTATGGGGCTCAAGCCCCTAAGGCTAAAATCCTAGAATCGCCTCTGGCCACATGTACCACACAAATAAACTCTGTAAAATGTAGTTTTTCCCACAGTTTAGGACATACAGTTTGTGTCATAGCTGTATGCACACAACTTAAACGACATTTGTCACAATAGATCAGGGGTGTTAAAAGTCAAAGACGGCCTCCCTTTTGTCACAACGTACACGATGTCGCCTCCCTACCCCTCAATTTTTGCACATTTTCAATAGCGATCAGTGCACCTTGAGCGCCACAGAAATACGTTTTTTTTTGCGCAGCAATAATAACGGACTCTCATTTCGTGTGCCTAATGCATGACTCCTGCATGTCACTGTAATCGTCGTCATCCATCAAAACTTTAATAGCTCGACTCTGGTTTGCTTTATCCAACCTAGAAATGTAGTTTGCGTATCATATGCTCATGCAGCGGTTGTGTGTTTTGAGCCGCCGATTAGTCTGTTGAGATGAGAAACAGCTTGGGCTGCTTCGATAAAAATCACAGAATTGGAGGGAGATCGTGCTTTGAAGCCAAATACACTATTCTCTCCGCCATCTCTAATGAAATCGCCGGACTTTTCTCTGCATTAGGGCTGTTTTGGGCTGACTGTTTGAATGCATTTGCTTACTGGATCCTTGGACTGAAAACTTTACTTGAGTTTACGGTTTAAAATTATCTGATCGAAAGCAGAGGAGCGGAAAGATGATGACGCCGCTTGTCAAAAAAACTGCTTCTTGTTGAATTTGTTTCCCCTATAATGTATTGATTGAAATGATTAATCATGAATTAATTCTTGTAATTTTTTTTACCACTTTGTTCGCCTCCCCTGACATGCTCTGGTGCCCCTCACTTTGAAAACCCCTGCAGTAGATGAACTCACTAGGGCTGGGCGATAAAACGATAACGATATGTATCGCGATAGACACGTAATCAATATCAATAAAAAATGCGTTCGATAAAACGTTCGATAATTATTTATTTATTTTTTTCGTTGGAAGAAACCAGCAAAGCAAGTTTGATTGCATGAACAAAGGCACTCACTCTCTAGTAACTAGATAAAACAGAAAAAGTCAGCTCGCCTGACTTAAAGTCTGACCGTAGTCAGACCAATGTCGTCTGCAGATTATGCAAGACCGTCGTCAGTTTCTCTGTTATTCGCGTGCTTATGTGCTGTTCTAGCGTGTGCGTTTCTCAGCGCATACATGTGAAGCTCACATGCACTAAAAGCCTGTCTACCAGCGCCTGAATACTAAGTTATCTTTCGAGTCTTATTTTGCTAATACTGTTATACACACAAGGTTTACATAAACTAGTCGGATATGTCTAAAGTGAAAGCAAACTTGAGAAAATTGAGAGAAAATCTGCTTGTCAAATGCGTGTATAATAGACGCGTCGCGCGCAGCTCTTAAAGAGACAGTAGTAATAGTAAACACGCTGCCGCTTGTCCTTAAAGGGATAGTTCACCCAAAAATAAAAATTATCTCATTATTTACGCACTCTAATGTTGTTCCAAACCTGTATTAATTGCCTTCTAATATTTTCTAATATTAATATTTTGAAGAATGTGGGTATCCAAACAGTAGCTGGTCCCCATTGACTTCCATAGGAGAAAAATATACTATGGAAGTCACTGGGGTACATCAACTGTTTGGTTACCCACATTCTTCCAAATAACTTTTATTTTCAACAGAAGAAAGAAACTTATTCGAGTTTAAAACAACGTGAGAGAGTAAATTATGAAAATTAGATTTTTTAGGAGAACTATCCCTTTAATGTTAATAAAACAACAAAATGTAAAGAGAAAATCACTCACTGCTCTTGACTAATAACTTTATTAATAGCTTTAATAAGTATCAATGTATAATTTATAGAAAATAGAAAGAAATAGATTTATATAATTTATAGAAAGAAATCGTAATATTATATTTTTGCCATATCGCCCACCCCTTTATAAAGCATTTCTTACGTATTCTTTAATTTTGCACCTTAATGTTAAGAGATAATTGTTAAGTGTTCATTGTGATTTTAGACTTTTGAGTTTTCCATGGTCGTGTTGACATTTCTGCCTTTTTAACTGATGGGATTATAATCAGAGGTAGGTTAAGTTTAAAATAAAAAATCTTTAAATGTAATATATTTGTCTCCTGGACTGGTCCTTATTTTAAATATGTTATAAAAAAATTCAATAATTATCGATATCGACCGATATGAAACACTTATATCGTGATACAGTTTTCAGCCATATCGCCCAGCCCTAGAACTCACCATATGAAGATCAGTACTAAACCTGTATATTCAAACATTTTGACAGCGTTTTTATCTGCAGCAGGGCTTCAGGTGCTCTGTAATCTTATATTTGACTCAGAAATATTTTCTTGCAGTCTGAAGTAATGTTATTCATTCCTTTGATTGCCACTTGATGACCCGGTTCCATGACTGCTTGGATGTATATATATATTTTTATTACACTTCCTTTTGGCATATCCTTCTACTGTGACACAAAGCTAGTGACCTCTGCCCATTTCTCTCTTCCCTCGAACCTTCTGGCACCATCCATGTCAGGCACTGTTCGTTCCTAGAAGTATGTCAGTTCTCTTACTACTCAAAATTGTCTATATATAGCACACATACAGTTGTGAATAGGGAATGAACACAGGTATTGCAACCATTAAAAATACTCTTAACTGCTACCGTCTGCTCTTCCATCTTATCTCAATTGATTCCAGGCTGCGTAAAGTGTTTATAATCAGGCTCTACCTCAGTCCTGCCTCTTCCTGCTGAAATTAATGAGGTGACTTTTCAAAACGCAGCATATCAACCCAGCCTGAGTTTATTTAATTAAAAATGCTCCAGCCCTGCTCACGCCACAGCAGCAGTGGAGGACTCTAAATGCCAGGGCCCATGTTACTGCTTCTCTGTGTCTCTGGAGAGAGATGATTGCTTTGTTGAGTTTTAATGTCAGGATGTTTTTATTTTATTTTATATTATCGGAGATGCAGTCCAGAGGCTTCCTTGGCTTTTGTTAGATGCGATAAACAGCTCCCTGGGCTTGAATCATAAAAAAAACTCTTTCACATCACTTAATTGAATTAACTTCTCTCCATGTGACAGCCAGGAGTGGGATATTGCCACTATGAAGTGCCTGTGACGGAGCACGGCGTGAAAAAGAAAACCATTGACATCTTGCCCAGTATCTTGTCGAGATGGATGAAATGTTGTTGTTGATACTGAGATATTTATGTGGGCTATATTCCAGGTCCAATACAAGGTAAACTCAATCAGTAGTGTATATTTAGCGTATATTATAAAAAATTCAAAATATAAGCAAAACTCTGGGTTACAGTGATGCACTTACAAAGGAATTGATTTGGGCCAATATGTAGGCATTGATATTCTCACTGTTTCAACAAACACAAGATGTAAACAATTTGTTAACATAATTTTACAACAGAGGCTCATTGAAAAAAAAAAGTGCCTGTGATGACTTTTCCGAAAAATTATATTGAT
The DNA here is from genome assembly GCF_965113295.1 of Leuciscus leuciscus. Classification (NCBI taxonomy): domain Eukaryota; kingdom Metazoa; phylum Chordata; class Actinopteri; order Cypriniformes; family Leuciscidae; genus Leuciscus; species Leuciscus leuciscus. Next base: position 16,865,703 of record NC_138737.1, read on the forward strand.
CTTTATTTATTTGATAGGGACAATGCATGTTAATGAACATTAGTATAAAATACAAAAGGTAAACAAGCCGGATTATACCAACATTGTCCATAGTCCCTATAATACATTGCTTTTGCTCATTTTGCGGCACTTTCAAAGTGAAATGTCTGTGAGTGGCGCTAAAAGCATGTTCAGTTTTATTTTAACCGATGAATGTGAATCTGGCAACATTTTATTACATTGTTTGTTGTCCATATTACGGCAGTTTGAAATTGAAATGCCCAATGGAAATGTGCTAAACCTATAGACTAAACCCTACCCTAAACCTAAACAATAGTGTTAACAAAAGCAAACGTGACATAAAACACATTTTCTGAAACGTTACAAAGTACCCACTATAAATGTGTTTTGAGGTCATAAAGATTTTGAAATCTACAATATTATCACAATGAACCGCATGGATATTGGTCTTGAATAATCGATAATCTCCTCCTTTAAGTATAGTTTATGTGAAAAGGAATAAAAAAGTTGTTGGTGTTTTACAGCCTCTTTGTTTATTTCAGCTGGAAATGGCAATGAACGTACGTACAGTATGATATACGTATGTATATATGTTTTTGGAGTTTTGGAAAAACATAGGTAGAGACATGGTTTCCCAATGAGCCCATGTTTTTCTCATTTTTGCGTAAAAAAATTGCTTACTAACCTTTTCTATGAAAATGTACTGTAGGTCTAATTTTACAGCTTTGTTTTCATGATATAACAGCATAAGCTCTGTAATTCCACAAAAAAACAATGGTTTGAATAAATCTTACAGCTCGAATAATACTCAACTTTAAAAAGAATAATTAATTAATACATTTCTGATTTAAACCCTCCAGAAAGTGGCCCCATTCACTTCCAATGTAAGTGTCTCTATGTAAAATCCATTTTTGCTTTTTTTTAATTAAATGAATTTGTGTACTGATCAACATTATGCCACAAATGCTGTTGATTGAACTGTACTGAATCAGGAATATTGTATTTTGGTTAGACTGATTTTTTTTTTATAGAGTTATCTGTCAGTCTTCCGTTCGACTTGGCAGAGCAGCAGAAAGTAGAGTGTGACCCCAGCTTATACTTTGTTTTCCAAAAGGTCTCCATCACTTAAAAATACTTTCCTGGGCTTTCCACTTGCAGCAGGAGACCTGAGGAAGATGTTGCCATGGCAATGTCATCATCATTGTGTCACTGTCACTAGGCGCTGACTTTGGCGTGGTTTGCAGTGAGTACGTGGGCAGAGACTTCCTGTGAGCTAATCGATTTCTGCATGTGGTGATTGTGTGTGGGTGAATGTGCGTGTGTGTTTTCATGGAAGGCTATTAAGCATGAAAACCAGACTCTGTGTGTGTGTGTGCTTTTCCACACTACACAGAGGTCAGTAATGAGATTGCTATCTGTCAGCATTCATTCTTGTGCCGGTTTGAAGATATGAGGAGATTTAGAGAGGGTCAGGAATCACATTGCGCTGAGGTTTTGCTGACAGCAGCCACCAAACATTGCGTCTCTTCTGCTGGGGAGATATTCTCATTTTTCTGGCTCTTGTGTGTGTGACTGGTATAAATATTACATCCATCCGTAGTGAGGGTGAAAACAGTCTCTGCAGACAAGTAATAAAAGCGAAATAAAATAAGAGAAAGGATTTTGATGAAATGTAAGTGACGAGAGGTTATAAAAGAACTGTTTCTGATTGCATTACGTAGCAATGCCACGCTCTCCTCAATCTCTCCATATCTCCCTCTCTGTCTTTCTTCTCTCTCCCCGCTTCTTTCTCCTCTCTCCCCGCTTCTTTCTCCACACGTTGCTCCACACGGCTCTGCTGCTCTACATTGTAATGAAATGGTCTCTTTTTCTCTCTCAGGCCCGGCACAAATGCAGCCATTAAAATGCATTAAAGAACAAAATAATTATCTTTGTTAGAGAGGAAAAATGTCTGGCTACTGTCAGAGTTTTGGCTAATAGAAGTGTCCACCTGGTCCTCCTCAAAATGGAGTCTGTGTATCTATGCCTTTTATCTACAAAAAAGGGCCTGTAAACAACAGACTACAAGCTCTATGACAAAAACAATACAGTTCTGCTTTTATATTTATAATTGAAAGAGAATGCGCATCAGATTCATCAAAGAACTCCTCACACGCACTTATGTGAATGGAACACCATTCTAAAATACTCTGACCGAGTTTCCCACAGTACTTGTTGCGCCGCAACACCAATACTGAAACTATGGCATGAAACAGACAGCACAACCAGTGAAATATGATTTCCAAATAAATTACACTTATGTGGCAGTTATTTTAATGTATCAAAACAATACAGTGCAAGTATGATTCCATAATGAATGACTTCTATGATCTGGTTATTTTTAGTGAATCAAACACATACAGCTTGACCAACGCAGTCTGATTCACAAACAAATGTTTCTAATGAGTTGGTTCTTTGTAGTGAATCAAATACAGTGCAGTGCAGACTGATTTGCTGAAGAATGATTCTTATGAACCTGTTATTTTTAGTGAATCAAACAACACAACAGGTGTAATCAAACACACTTATGATACATTTATGCCATTAAAAAATCTTTTGCAAGTATTGTTTTATATATAAACAATATATAATTTTTTTACATTTATAAAAACAGTTATATAACCCCCCCCCCCCCCCCATTAAAAACAATTACATATACCCCCCCCCCCCCCCCCTTTATTTTGTAATTAAAACAATGCTACTTCTGCTAAGCCATTTTTAACAAAATTAAGCCAATAGGATATTGTTAGTTGAAATGAATGTGACTCAAGGAGTATAACAGCAAGTATGCTATCCTTAATTACTAGCGAGGCATGCAGGTGTGCCCTTTATGCACTTTAAGCTGGACTTAATAGGAGATGAAGTGAAAAAAAGTGGATTAAACGTTCTATGTAGTTGTTTTCAATCTTTGTCTCCTTTAAAGCACTTTGCAATGATGCTATGTATATGCTTCAGATGGCAGATTGATGTTGAAGGCACAGTTGGAGCACATCCCTCCATGCCGGTCTTGAGCCTATTGATTTCGCTGCCTCCAGAATGACTATTGACTCCATTTATTTAAGCGAGGTCCCTAACGACACTTGAGATCAACATGATTTCTGTCAAAGTGACTGAACGGAGCATGCTCTACTGAGAATGTTGAATTCCACCCACGCCCATCCTAGACCCAGATGCTCCATCCTGACTGAGCGCACAAAGACGATCCCGTCAGTTTTGCAGGCAGAAGTGGAGATTAGAGTCCCTGAGGGGGCCTGGCCCCTTATTCCTCACTGAGTACCAGACTCAGGATCTTGACCTGAATTAGCATAACCGTCACATTTCTCACCTTTTTCCCACCTGAGGCGAAAACACCACAATTGAGCTCATTATCAACCCCCCCTGAGTCATCAAGCATCCAACACATGCTGACAACATCAGTAGCTGCTAATGGCCATTTGGTCTTAGCCTCAATGCAGAAAACTGAAGCGGAGGTCATCCGAGGAAAGGTTATTTGTGCAGTGTATAGCTTTTTAGAGGTTGAAGACCTATTCTATAAGAACTGGTTTGTGCTTTGCACTTTCTCATGGCACCTGCTCAACATTACTAATTTACTTAAAAAGATTAGTCTTTTAAAGACCTCATTTGCTGTTAGCTTTTACAGAAAGTGAGTATTGCCGCTGTGGGAATAAGACAAAAAATTCAAATAAAAATAAATAATGGTGTACCGCTTAGTGCACATACACTTTGAGTTGTAGAGCTTATCTGGGGGATTCTGGCCTGTGTTGTGCCCTGATTTTATTCCTTTCTCACCAATCATTTCCTGTGTCCTTTGTACTTCTTTTGTGGAAAGTTGAAAAGTAGAAAAACATCTTAAAAATAGAAAAAAATATCATGTTGTTTTGCTACTTTTTTGTGTCTTACATTGTTAATTTGCACCCACTCTTTTATAATATAGTGATGTTTCTGCAATAGGACCAGTTCCAGAATGTATAGTACACACAGTTTATTTATAAAATGTATATATGGATATGTATATATAAAAATATTAATTTTATAAATAAACTACTATGTGTGAATATATATATATATATATATTATAACAGTCCCAGCTTCTTTGCACTGGTCAAGCTACTTTTCAAAAGGGGAGTCACCTTGTGTGCAATGCTCAATTTGTCTCAGTGGGAAAAGATCTAAAATAAATTCTTATACAAACAGGTGTAGTGTTTCTTTCTTCATATATTTAAAGCTTTACTCATTCATTCATTATCCAAAAACCCAATATAATCACAGAACATACACCTGTATACAGAGATACAATTCATTCATGAGCTAGTATATACATGTAGGTATATCGAAATGTCCAATACAGTCCTCTGAGGCTCACGAACCCCAACAGTTCAGAAAATGAAAGAAACCAGTCTTATCTGTAGTTTGAACATAGGTGCAAAGATGGATAGTGATGAATTAGAAGGTTGTCCAACGCTTAGTTGTTTGGTGAGTCGTAAGGTTTCCCAGCAAATGAATCAGAAGAGTGCTTCAGTAGTATAAGCAGAGTGTTTGATCATAAACACTTAGCAGTATCCACAGCTGATGAGCAATAGTTACATCCCAAACAAATCCTCTACAAGAAAACATCAAACACATCAATTAAACTATATAGATTCCACATCAGTTCACCCAAACAATTCATACAAACAATTCAACTTACGTTTGAGCAGGAAACAAACAGTTTCTCAAACAGGATTGGGAACCAGTAATCAAACAACCATGAGGAAGCATCAAACAGACCTTATCACTTACTCTACTGCTTCCTGTTTTATCTCAATGTGCCCTCTTGTATCCCCCTAGTGGCTAGGAAAAAAAAAGCACCCGCAATTGAACTAAAAGAAACGCTGTGACAGGCGGTGACTGTTACATATCCGTCCCCTCATGTTAGCACTGTTCCTATATTGCCAAAATAAGGTTTCAAATTCTGCACATGGAAAGAATCTACCTTCTCTGGCTGTTCAATGAATGATATTGAGTAGTTAACAGGTCCAAGACATTTAACCACTTTCGCAGGACCTTTCCATTTGGCAGCCAGTTTAGCCATAAAACCGTCATCAGCCCGCGACAGAGGATGTGTACGAACCCATACTAAATCTCCTACTTGAAAGTGAGCTTGTCTCCTTCGAAGATTATAGTACTTGCGTTGTTTGCTCTGGGCCTTCTCAACATTCCTTTGCACAGTTCGAATCAGTTCTTCTGACTTTTCCAGGATAGGGTAGGCTGGACTATTTGGGTCAGGGGGTCTCAGAACAGCTCTCTCCATAGGTCCCTTCAATTTGCGACCAAGCATGACTTCAGCTGGAGTGAAGCCAGTACTTTCTTGCCACGCCGTATTGATAGCAAATCGGAATTCGGCTAACCACCTGTCCCACTGGCGATGATGGTCTTGCACATATGAGGCAATCATAGTTTTGAGGGTTCGATTTACTCGTTCAGTCAAATTGGTCTGTGGGTGTGCAGTAGTAGTGAGTTTCTGGATGACATTCCATTGTTTGCAGATTAAACTGATGAGTTGAGAAGTGAATTGTGTTCCACGGTCAGACACTAAGTACCTGGGAGTGCCCCATCTGGTGAAAATTTCTTCCACCAGAATACGTGAAATTTGCGGAGCTTTAGCCACTCGCAATGGGAACAATTCCACCCATTTTGAGCAGTAATCCACTACTACGAGGAGATGTTCGTTCTGCTTCGGACTTCTAGGGAATGGCCCCATGAGGTCAATCCCCAGCATATGCCCAGGTTCCACTACCGGTGTCGACTGCATATGGCCAGCTAATTTCGAAACGGTCGGTTTGTACTTTTGACATACCTGGCATTCCTTGCAATGCTTCCATACATCAGAACGTATCGTTGGCCAGTAGCATACGTCCACTAGTCTTAACAACGTCTTGAGTCTGCCGAGATGTCCACTTAATGGATTGTCGTGAGCATATTTCAGAAATTCAGCTCTCAAGGAAGTAGGAATGACAAGTTGAAGTTTTTCTCCTTCCGGCCCTTGAGATAGGCTTCTGAAAAGAAAACCATTCTTCGTAACGTAGTGTATACGATTAGGGTCTGTAACAGAGGTTGATTGTACTTCAGCCATAAGTTCTTGAATTTCTGCATCCTCTTGTTGGGCTTTGTCAATATCTGACCAGTCTATGGGAAAAGTTGCAAAGGCATTTGAAGAATCCTTAGGTTTTGACAAAGTGAGTAGACGGAGTGATGAAGATTCATCAAAACCACGAGAAAGGGTGTCTGCAACAATATTACATTGTCCTTTTCTGTACTTGACAGTGAACTCAAACTCTTGCAGACGAATGCCCCAGCGTATCAACCGAGATGAAGGTTTTGGATGGTTGAAGACCCAGGTAAGAGCAGCATGATCGGTGATCACTTCAAATGGTCGTCCCTCTAAGTAAGGCCTCCATTTTTCTACTGCCCATACCACAGCGCAACACTCCTTTTCCGAAACGGAGTACGTCTTTTCAGCTCCTCTTAAAAGACGTGAAGCATAGGCCACTACATGTTCCACTCCCTCAATGTCCTGGGTCAGGACAGCTCCGACTCCAAGATCACTTGCATCTGTCTGGACTTTGAATGGTTTACTCAGGTCAGGTGCAATGAGGATTGGTGCGCTAATCAACTCACCCTTAATCAACTCAAAGGAATTCTGACATTCTTCTGTCCACATCCAAGTAGCTCCTTTCTTTTTCAGTGCATGCAATGGTGCAACCTTCTCTGAGAAATTTGGAACAAATCTGTGGTACCAGCCTGCCATACCCAGAAATCGTTGCACTTCCTTCAGAGACTTCGGTACAGGGAAATGGTTAACGGCATTGACCTTGTCTTGATCTGTCTTTATTCCTTCAACGGAAATCACATGTCCTTTCTCAGCCAACCACCAGTCTTTAGCCGTACCCTTTAGCACAGAAGTAAGGGATGCGAGGATTTCAGAATCTGTGAGGGGTCTAATTGCAAAATACTCCTCACAACGTTCTACGAAAGAGACAGGATCATCAGAATCAAATTGAGGAAATTCAGCTTTTACAGGTGGACGATAAAATACATCATTAAAATTGTCGGGTAAGTTGGTACTTTGGTGAGGTCTTATGTGGTAAGTTGATCTGGACACTGGATGAGAAACTGGAGTAGATACAACATGTGCATAACTTTTAAGTTTGGCATCGATTTGGGCGTCTCTTCTCTTCAGACAGTCAACCATTGACTTTCCCAAATCTTGAATGCTCAACTCAAGGCTCTGCTTAACTCTTCCACATTCCCTTTCAATTTTGTAATTCAATTTTTCTTCTAGATGCTTACACTGATTGCTCACTTTAGTTTGTGAGCAGCATTGACTTAACGTTTGTAGGCAAGTTTGTACTTCACCCTCCAGATTTGTAACTCGCTCAGTTAGTCCATGACTAACCTGTTCGGTGAGATGTACATCAGAAATTATATCATCTGGAGGAGGAGGAAAGGGAATGTCAAGTTGATCATCACAGTCATTTTCATTGTCTGAGTCAAGGTACAGTTCACTAAAAGTGTTTATAAGATCTTTTAGGGGAGGTGGATCTCTTCTAGTCACAAACGGACCAGCTGTGAAATCGTCAGGGGGTTCATACTCATCCTCTGCACCACGTGATGATATCGACATTTCTATTACCCAATGCAAGCCTTACACAATCTCCACATAGACCTTTTACATAAATATACAACACAAGGGTCCCCGTACGGGCCACCAATCTATAACAGTCCCAGCTTCTTTGCACTGGTCAAGCTACTTTTCAAAAGGGGAGTCACCTTGTGTGCAATGCTCAATTTGTCTCAGTGGGAAAAGATCTAAAATAAATTCTTATACAAACAGGTGTAGTGTTTCTTTCTTCATATATTTAAAGCTTTACTCATTCATTCATTATCCAAAAACCCAATATAATCACAGAACATACACCTGTATACAGAGATACAATTCATTCATGAGCTAGTATATACATGTAGGTATATCGAAATGTCCAACACAGTCCTCTGAGGCTCACGAACCCCAACAGTTCAGAAAATGAAAGAAACCAGTCTTATCTGTAGTTTGAACATAGGTGCAAAGATGGATAGTGATGAATTAGAAGGTTGTCCAACGCTTAGTTGTTTGGTGAGTCGTAAGGTTTCCCAGCAAATGAATCAGAAGAGTGCTTCAGTAGTATAAGCAGAGTGTTTGATCATAAACACTTAGCAGTATCCACAGCTGATGAGCAATAGTTACATCCCAAACAAATCCTCTACAAGAAAACATCAAACACATCAATTAAACTATATAGATTCCACATCAGTTCACCCAAACAATTCATACAAACAATTCAACTTACGTTTGAGCAGGAAACAAACAGTTTCTCAAACAGGATTGGGAACCAGTAATCAAACAACCATGAGGAAGCATCAAACAGACCTTATCACTTACTCTACTGCTTCCTGTTTTATCTCAATGTGCCCTCTTGTATCCCCCTAGTGGCTAGGAAAAAAAAAGCACCCGCAATTGAACTAAAAGAAACGCTGTGACAGGCGGTGACTGTTACAATATATATTAAAAAAAAGATATATATATATATATATATATATATATATATATATATATATATATATATATATATATATACACTAGGGGTGACCCCGAATAGTCGAAGATTCGATGCTTCGATAGGAGGAGCCTGATTCGACTACCGATCTCACGGTCGAATCTCCGCAGAGGTGTTATGAAACGAGGATCATGCCACTTTGGCTATATGAGGGCGCTCAATGTCTGATTTCACATAGAACTAGCTTTTATGTAAATACGTTCATATTCAGCCTATTATGATAATGCTGTAGGCCTATATAAAAATGTGCAAAGAAAGAAGCTTTTAATAAATATTTTTTAACGTGCGTGAATAAATCCAAACATCCCGTGACAGATTTAAGTTTCACTTTCAATCCGTGACCGACAGAGGAGCGTCTTCGCGGCAAGGATTTAAATCTTTAACAATGTCTGGGATAATAAAATCTAAAGTGTGGATGTGCACGATTAGAAAGGATATTCTCCAAGGCTGGATTTAGCATCAGGAAAACCATGATCGCACTTCTGCCGGCCAACGTTAACATGTTTACGCATAGACTGGGTTTCACGTTAGAATGTATTTTATCCGCGCGCACAATTTGAAAAGACTCCAACGGACAGACAGAGTGAAAGACGTTCAGGATTTGTTCTCTCGATCAGGTACAAGTGATTTCAAAACTTTTCAGCCGGTTCTAATTTTATTTTTAGATGCTGTGAACATTTTTAGCTAAAAAGACTGCCTCTCCAGTTTAGCATTTATTGTTGTTTCTGCAGTTAAAAAGACAAAGTTGAAAATTCCGGCTACTATCGTTATTTTAATAATTTATTTATTTTTATTTTATTTATTAATCTGTCAGGGTTATCTAATCTAACTATTTGCGGCTTGTGTTTTGAATATATGTTCCCCTGCACTTTAGGCATTTTGCACACATTTGCTCCTCATCTTGTGACTTGATTCTGATTTATTTCATTTTGTATTTTATTTATTAGAAAGGTATATTCTGTTCTAATTTAATTTAGTAAATTAATTGTTTATTTTTTCGGTGCATCGATGTTGTGCTCTAGGCTGGCCTGCTCGCACAGGTAATTTAGGCGATTTAATTTGATTTGCATGTGAAATGCAAATCTGCAGTGTGGCCTTTCTGGAGTTATTTATGTTATTTCTTAGTATTATTGATCAAAAATGTTTTTATACATTTTCTTCTATATCTTTGTGTGATTTTCTGTACATCGCGGCTTTGAAACGTTAAAGCCCCGCCCCCAGCCCCAGCCCCACCCCCACATACACATGATTCGGCTATTAGTCGACTACAGGCAAGACATGACGATTCTGATTCGACTATGAAAATCCATAGTCGGGGACAGCCCTAATATACACACACACTAGTTTATTTATAAATTACATTTATATTAGATTGTTTTAATATAAAACACTATATGTAATTTATATATTCATTTATATTCATCCCATTTATTTTAGATTTAGGTTTCATAGGTTTAACAAAAATGTAAAATATAATATAATATAATGTAATATAATATAATATAGGGTAATATAATATAATATAATATTTTCAAATAACCTTTCTTTGTTCCCGGTTGGGGAAACACTGATCTTATAGACAGTTGTCTACTGATTGTCTATCATTGACTTCACACATTACCGCCACTTGTTGATGGTGCACATTTAGTATCAATTTGAAATAGATTGCAATTGCCAGAGAGTCTAAAACAGATGCAATTAGATCAGTTTTAAAGAGAGGTACGCTAATGAATTTTGTGCTGATTAATTATTGAAATTTTTCTCTAGAGTTTGACAACTAGGCAACACTGTTTGGCGTATTGTTGCCATGGCAACATAGACGAGTTGGCAAATGCTCCTGGTCCTGGTACACCTACGGTTGAAATGGTGGATAGAGAAAAGCTAGAGATGTCCCCAGATGGAGCTCTGGTAGGATGAATTCATGACAAAATGGGATTTTGTGTCTTCTGTCAGATTAACCTGCAGTCCCCATAGTCACTGTCTCAGCCTCAGGGACAGTAGAGACACCACAGGATGGAGAGGTGAGCCAAGAGATGCAACAAATATTCATCCCTGTCCTAGGAGATGTCCTTAGGAGGATATTGCTTTCATATACTCCCAGACTGCAGTAGGAAACAAGCCTCTGCTTGACCAGGGTCAAATCACCCAGCGGTGTGGAATTAGTTTGACATAAGCAGGCGTCTTCCATCAACCCTGCTACCTTTGGGCTGTAATTATTTACATTTGCACTAGAATAGCTGCAGATCTTCATCAATTAGCCTTCACCCACCGCCGCCTCGTCTGTCACCCAGTCAGAAAGAGGAGAGTGTTCCTGTCTCATTCTTAGCACCCCTGTAGTGAATGATGTCAAGTCCAGTGGTTATTAGATTCTCTGTGTGTCTGTATGAAATGCTTGGATGCATGTTGATGAGGGAGGAAAAATCATCTTCTGTACACACTGTAGTCTCCTTGTGGACGAAATGTTCAGGAGATATTCATGTTCTACTGCTTACGCAAATAGAAAATATCCAGATGATATTGTAAGTGTGCAAAGCATCATTCACTCTAAGGTCACAACCCATACTTTAATGCAGCACAACATCTTCCAAATTATTATGCCCAGCGGGACTTTTCGCTCAGGTTAATAAAAGCTAAAAATTGCTTGATCCACTGCTTGAATGTCTAAAGATTTTAACTATATTTGCCAAAGCATCTTGAATATTCTCATTACTTTTGTTGAGGAGTCTTTATACTTTATTCCTCTGTGTCTAGACAAAAGAGCCCAGACACTTTAGCACAGTTATAGTACATACAACTCACTGAGTCAAATCAAAGGAAAAATAGTTGAGGTAAACAACTTTATTATTGTTAAAAACATTTATTAGACATTTAGCTTTGTTCTTTAGAAAAGCAGCCAGGTCCTAACACTGTATTCTGGTGTTTTACATGGGGCTCTGGTCCAAGTAATGAGAAAAAAGCTCTTAGTCTTTCAGTAGATGCTTTTATAAAAAAATAAATAAAAATAACAACAACAAAAAACATTGCGCAACCTGTGGTTAAGTGCTTCGCTCAAGGACACAATGGTGATGCAAGATTTATGTGATTTATGCAAGATTAAATTTACCTGCCCTAAGCTTTAGCCAATGGATGGATTGATGCAGGAGACACAACACAGGAGTTTAGCATATGTGAAATGCGTATTTCAGTAAGCCAAAGAGAATTATAATTTTTTTTTACTTAAAATGTGTCCTTTATCCAACTGAGAAGTTCACATTTCTCACAAAAATGTACTCCTACAGTCAATATCAAATTAAAGTTTATGAGTGTGGGATGCCACACTTGTATTAGAACAGCCTCTCTCTCATTTCTTATCAAACAATTGACAAAAATATGCTGTAATGGCAACAATCCTGGAACATCTCCAATTCAAACTCAAACACTTATTGAAGAATATATTTATTTGCCAGAATCGATCTAGTTTTGAAATGTTAAAGAGGGACATCACTCTTGCTCATATGATATTGCCTAAATAATAACAAATTATTCAGATAAAAAAAAGATAAAAAATTTTAAATTTCATTTTATATACCTCTATGTGGTTGGCTTAAAATTAATAATACCGGGTGACGTTTATAAAATACTAAAATCTTGAAATATTTAGAAAAATGTCAAATAAAAAGGGAATAATGTTGATTTGTTGACAATTGGACAGATGGAAATAGCACAATTGTGACATCTTGCAGTGTGATGCTGTGTGACATCTTGCGATTTTTAACATATTGTGCACTTAAAGTAGAATTATGTGCCTGAAGGACTTTTAGGATGCAGAAATGATGAGATTTCATATCTGAGTCACAGGAGGCAGATGAGCTTTGACAAGATGTTTTTTTTTATTTAGTTTTTTTTTAAAGAATTTTCAGAAAAATGTAGCTTGTTTGTTTTCCATTATGGCTTGTTCAATTGGACCACTCACTGCCTAGAGCAAAATTAGACAAGGAAGTGAACCAAGACCTAAATGTCATCTAAAAACTCCCAGCTTAAAATGTTAACCTTCACCTGTAGTAAAGACCAGAAAAACAATGAGAATGAGGTATAAAAATAGCATAGCTTTCCTTCCTGTTTAGAGCATGTCATAGAAAATGTCATGTTGCATGCTATGATCTAAAACCAAAACAATCTGAGTAATATCCATCCTAAACCATGATATGTTGCCTTACTTGTGGATTAGTAGTAGGACCACAGTTGCAGTCCCTGAATTAAAAATGTCAATAAACCCAAATAAATTCTCAGTCGTGCTCAGTGTTTGGTGCAGCACAACCCATCTCGCCCTAGGCGTATTTGTGACATGTGTATCATTATGGTTGGTGGTCTCTCCCAGTATACATACTTGAACGATCATTAGATATTAAATAGAGTTTTCGGATGGCTATCAACCAGTGGGGGGATAACAAAAGCATTTATCGTGGATGACACATTTACATTGATTGCCAATAAGGATAAAGTGGCCTCAGAAAAGACTTGCGCAGGCCTTTTTTCTTCCCAAAGGAGCAGCTTTATGAACTAAACCATACAATATAAATTCAGTCAATGAGGAGGTCTGCAGGTATCTTCTTTTCTTTCTCTCCTCATCTGTCATGGGTCATGCTGCTTTGTTGCTTAGCTCAATTATCTGCCTTTCTTTTGGTTGATAGATGTGCATATGTGATGGCTGTGTGGTCTCCCACATGAGATCCTGCAGACTTATGACAGCTATTAAGTAATTCCCAAATCGATGGCTACAAGGCACTTCACCCACTGGATTTGGTTTGTAAGGATTTTTGGATATGCGTCTGAATATTGATCATCGTATTTCAAGGAATGCCTGACATCTGGAGTCCCTGTGGGTTGATTTGTCATTCCTCCCCCCACCTCCATTTGCATATTTCTCCTGTGTTTAATTCCCTTTTTAAACAGAGGCTTAATTAGTTGGAGTCACTGGAGCAGTCTTGGATTATGCCTTTCAGAGAAACAAAACATTTGATCTCATTTAGGGCTGTTAAAGAAAGCAGTGAGGCTCACTGACCATTAGCTACGCACCGAACCAGAGCCTCCGGCACATTTGTCGAGAGCAAAGCCATGAGCTACACTCTAAGGGCCTTCAGAATATATGCAGATCAGCCTCTAAAGGTGAGTTAGGTGAAGGGTTTCAGTACAGTGTATGGCACTTTCCATGAAGCGGGAGGGGAAAAAATCAATGGCGGCACAAATACCCTGTTTTTGCTTCTGAGAACTAGCAGATATTGCAGATAATATAAAATCTCTGTCTGTCTGTTTCTGTGTGTCTGTCTGTCATATTTGTATTTAATGATTGTTTATTGCTAGTAAATAAAAAAAGTATAGAAAATTAATGAATAAATTAAACAGCTCATATCATATTTAGTTTTACATCTTAAGTTTGATGAACATTTAACAGTTTAAGAACATCCTTTCACTGACCATTTGTTAAAATAGTTTTTTTTTAAAGAATTTCAGGCCCCTTTTTTGTACACTATTTGCAGAAAAGTGTCAAGCACAGTCTCTTTAAATGTGTTGTACACATATTATATGGATTGTGCAGAGAAAATCCAACCCTGATAGCTATTGACAAGAGCAGGTGTCTCTTCACCTATAATGCTAATGCTGATCAATGAATATATTCAGTGGAGATTCTCGTTAACAGGGGTATTTTCTACATTCTGTTAATTCATGCTGTTGCACGTTTGTAGTATGGCTTTACTAGCTCTGGGGCCTTAGTGCCTGATATAGCATTACGATAATGTCATAGGTGGCTTAATCTTGCGATCCTCTTGGGCATAAAGACGAGAGCATTGTGGTGCTCTTCAGCCTTTACTCCAGCCTATGATTGTGACACACAGGTTTCCAAGGGAACAGATCCTGTAGAGCAGCGTCCAGCAGAGACATGCAGGCTCATTCAGGCCCAGCAATACAAGCCTGTTTCATCCACTGTGCCCCAGCTTCCTCTCTCAGTCTCCACATTCAGCTGGCCTTTGTCACGGTGGCTCAGCTCCATGCAGTCAGATAGGAGCTGAGCAAAAGGGAAACCAAGAACAAATGCCTCATGACTCACGCCATTCATCCTGTCTTCTATTCTCGCTGCCTCTCTCCTTTCACTCAAAAACAGAAAGAACGAGACAAAAATCACTTTTTGAAATGAGCTGAAGAAAAATGACTTCACTTGTTTTGACCTTTTCTATTCATTTACAAAGGTGTATTCTTTAATTTAATTTAATATTTCCGCCAGTAAGTACATTTCCCAGGTGTGTACAGTCATCCCAAGGTCTTAAAAAAGAACAATATTTATGAAAAGATTTGAATGATTTGTTTTATTAATGTTATATGGAAAGTGTATATTTTGGAGTTCTAAAATATTTTATAATATTAAAATCTAAAATTTTTTTTTACTTTTAAAATACTTTAATTTAAAATAATAAAATAAAAATAAATTAAAAGAATATTAAATATGCTTTTGTTCAAGCAAATTTATTCCATTTGAATAAATTCATAATTTAATTCAGCAAAGATGTATTAAATTGATCAAATGTGACAGTGAAGATTAAGAGTAAAACAATTTTTTAAAATAAATGTTGTTCTTTTGAACTTTCTATTTATCAAGAATACTAAAAAAATGCATCGGCTTTCCACAAAAATATAATATTACAGCACAATTGTTTTCAGCATTAATAATGATGAGATGTTTCTTAATGACCAAATAAGCATAGAATGATTTTTGACAGATTATGTGACACTGAAGACTGGAGTAATGATGCTGAAAATTCAGCTTTGACATATATATATATATATAAAAAATATATATTAAATAGAAAAGAGCTATTTTAATAACTTTTTAATAGACTTTCAAAAACATGAAACAAATTAGACATAGTTTGAGATGTCTGTTGTTTTTTCTTAACCTTTCTTCCAGTTCCAGTTATCCTAACTGGACTATCCCACTAGTCGTAATGCAGTGGGTAGGTTCATGATGGCTCCTGTTATGGGCAGTACTCACTATGAAAGAATGAGGTTAGTTAATTATCTGAAGGGAAGTATCCATAAATTACCCTTAAATGAATGATGGCTTTGGCTGTTTGTCCTAAATTGTTTTGGCAACATGCACGAACACCAACATGATTCCTCACATGCATAAACACGCAGACGCGCACATCTCACCCTCCTCTGTCAGAGCTGCCCGGCGAGCTGACACACCCAGAATCCATTCGTTTGTCAATTAAAGGCAACATTGTGTTTATGAAGTGTCAGAATGATGAACAGGCCCGCTCTGTCAGACCTGCATCTCAGTAAACGTCCAGCAGGCATGGAGGCATCAGTTCTTATGTAGGCTATTAAGTCAGGCAGCCATGCATCTCAATAGCAGAACACAGCCATGGGTTGGAGAGAGACAGACAGCATATGAGCTCAGTATATTGGCCTGCTGTCTGCCAAGGCGACTGCAAATGATTGTTTGGCAGCTTTAAAGTCCACTCGCTCCGACTCAAATTCCTTTATTTGATTTCTCCTCCTGGCGTGGATGCTCTGCAGGGCTGGGTGGGGAGGATAGGGACCGTAATACTTAGCTCTTTTATTGGATTGGACTCTTCGCTAGATGTGTTCTCAAGTGCCCGGTCACTAAAGCCTGTGTAGTAGACTTCCGAATGCTCACAGTGTTTTTTTTATTTTTTATTATTAGAATTTTTTTAGCTAATTTACTTTTGTTACCCACACAGATGATTTTTTTTAATGTTATGTAACTGGAGGAATTTAATCAAAATGTTCTCCCCCACATTACAATGTGCCAAAATTTAGAGAGAGAGAAAAGATAAAAGCCTTTTTTTTTTTTTTTTTTTTATAAAAGGAAGGTTTATGGCTGTGGTTTGAATTATACAGGTAGATGTGAAAGTACATTTCATCAAAGAAATACAGCCATTTATACTTAACCATTAACATTATGTACAGTTCATTTTGACTTTATGGTTTTTATACTTTGGGTCCCAGAGAGTAAATAAAAATAACAGATAAATAATAATAGACAAAAAAATATAGCATTCAGTTGTTAAATTTTTTATATTTTATATTTTAACTTCCTCTAACTTAATCAAAGTCAGTAATATATATATATATATATATATATATATATATATATATATATATATATATATATATATATTATTGAAGTTATATCCTTATTACCGTAACATTTCATTTTATACGTTTATATTTATTTTTTGGAAAATGTGACTGGTGCATTGAAGCTATTTCTGGAGTCTCTGAGACACCAAGTATATAGTACATGCTGTGAAATTTACCATGGAGGATGTTTCACACAATGCATTTTTGTTTATAATCAGTTCCCATAAGAAAATGTCATGAAGTATCAACCTGATACGTCAATGTTAAGTATATTTTTTTGCGCTATTAATATAGTCATGTGGTCTCTGAGACTCCAACATAAACATGAAGATCTGACGTCTATATGAACCAGTTTTCCAGTGTATTCATATTGACTTTACAGTAAGTTTCAGTTCATTAACTTTAGGGGTATAACTATCGATGAACAATCGTTTTGCAACATTTATTATTCCAGGTTGATGACCATTTCTACATGTACTACTAGCTACATTTTAAACATGATGTAACAATGAATAATAGAATATTGTAAATTAAAATCAACCTGGACTAATACATTTAATGAAATAATAAATGTAATGCATCATGAAGTCATGATGGTGACACATTCTATACACAATACTCTTCAGTGTGCTACAGATCTTTAGCTGTAAATTGCAGACACACAGATGGAAAACATCTCCAGGGATCCAAAGTAATTGTCCATGGCCAGGTCATAGTACCTACTAGATGTATCATTGTGCCTTTGAGGGCTTACAGTTCAGGATACCCTTGTCTGCACAGGTTTTCCTGTGTAAATCCATTGTCATAGTATCAGACTTGCTGCGCTGGCTTTTCTCCCAGAATCTCAGCGTTTAAGAACATTTAGAACATCAGTGGGGAAGCGTAGGTGCATTAATAACATCGGCTCCTTTCCTCCCTGTGATTCATTTTATTTTTATGACATCTTTAACGAGTCTTTGAATATGTTTATAGATGTTTCTGCATAGCCACTCCTTTCATATAAAGAACGGATTATTTTATTCTAATATAATTTGTGACCAAATCATTTTATATATATTATATATTGTTGTAAAGCAATGCACTTTCCAAGCACAGCATATGTGGACTGCAGCGTATAAATTTGGCTCATGTTTTTATGTGCGTAAGGATCAAGTACACGTTCTTTTCTGAGGCGAATGGCCAAACGAATTCATACAGTGGGAGTCAGCCAAAGTCAAGGACAAGAATTGCTTCCTGAGCCAGACGCCTTAACGTTAAGCCTACTGTACCTGAATTTCTGCCATTCTCATAGTGGTGGTCAGTATGCTTGCTTTTCTTTATTTTTGTCAATCTTCTGTAATTTCTCCTCACTGGCCTTAAAGGACATGGTATCCAAGGTAACTAAGGCTTATATATGTGTATTTTTAAGTGATGATGATTTGTTAGATAATGATTGGCTGTCAGTGAAACATACTGCAGGCATACGCAGATTTGATTATGTTCCTCGTGAAGGGTGGTTTTATTTGCGAGGAAAGTTTTTTGTGGGGCATTTCATATTCATCACGATGACTTCAAAGCTTTCTGGTTTGACATGAGACACCTTTGACTGAGCTGGGAACCTGGGGACTGCTTAAAGGGAATATATTTCTACCAAAAAATGAAAATTCTGTCATAATTTTACTCTCCCTCATATCGTTCCGAACTCACACAAGGTTTATCTTCCATGCACAAAAGGAAAATAGTTTTTGGCGTACTTTTCTATGCAATTAGTCCCCACAAGGAATTTCTTTATAAAAGGCTTTCTTTACAAGTGTCAAAAATTCAAAAGGAGTATAAAAGTGGTCCATGACTTGTGCACTTCTATTTCGAAGCAATACAATAGCTTTGCGTAAGAATTAAGACCACATTTTTAAGTCTATTATTATAATTGCATGGAAAAGGGCCTGCACACTTACTTTTTTATGTTTATTTTTTGTTCCACAGAAGAAAGAAAGTTATAAGGGTTTATATGACATGATGGTGAGTAAATAATGAAATAATTTTCACTTTCAGGTGAAATATTTCATTTTCTATTGCATTGGTGCAGCTAAAGTACAGTTACAGGGTTTACTTGAGGTAAATAATCAATAAAAGGAGTCCTCTGTGTTATGTGATCATATCATTTATAATTTGCCTTTGCTTTGTGTGCTATTGATTTGTAGCGACCCCTTCCAGTATGTAATAGAGAAGTGTGGAGGCGTTTCTGACTGGCATGCTCTGTCTCGCTCTCCCCCTCAAACTCAAGCTTTCTCTTTGACTCAGTTCCACCATCCTTCTTTCATTTTAACTTTGCCCATATACCCAACTGAGAAATTAAAGGATTGAAGATCATTTGGCTTCAGGATCAGCAGGCGACCCAGCACAGTTGAGTGAACAAAGTGCCATTTAGAGTTACGGGGGTTAGTAAATTTTATAAAAGAAATAGCTGTGTAATTTTTATGAAGTTGTAAAATCCAATGAGGCAGTGACTTCACAGTTGGATGGAATGCATGCTGTAAGATTCAGATCAAATCATCTTGACAGAAAACATGTTTGATTTTCGCTTTGAATAGTTGAGCTTTTGCATTTTATACTTCTGTTGCAACTTGCCACACATAACACCTTTGTTTTTTATTTGAATGACTCGTTCTTACTTCTATTTATGTCATATTGCTTTAGTGTTAGTGAATCAGATTCATGTGTACATTTCTGGCCACATGCTCACTATATGGCGAATCACCTGATTTTAACATGCATCATACTTCAAATCCATAATTATTAACAAGGAAATTGAATTGATTTTGTACATGTATATGTACAACAGTGTTGTAATGGGTCCTGCTCATCACTGTTTTTCTGTCATTGACTTTGAAATTACCTTCTGATGATTATACAGTGTTGTGCAAAGTAGGAAAACAATTCCAGCTACTCTGTATGGATTTAGAGATCCTGTTTGCAGTAATTACTGTCTTTTCAGCAGCATGAAAACAGGAAAGGTGCAGGACAAATATAATGGATGTGTGAACACAGAATTTAACTTTGCAATTTCCAATTCAGTACACTGACGAAAACTATTATTTCCCCTCATGTTTTATTGTTTTCTTACATTTTATGTCTCAAGACAACAGTAGCAACCTTTTCTTTTCAGTTCGATAAAGATGACTTATGTTCAAATCTATTGGCAGATGATGCTCAGTAATGACTAACATTATTCTAAAAGCCACATTTTTTCAACAATTAAACATGGCACATTTCCATAGATGTACTATGCCAAACTGTCCATGACTCTTTTATTGTAGTAATTACGCTGTGTAAGGGGACAAGAAATACCTGAAGTATCTACTGGAATTGCAAAATGATACACTTAAGCCGCTAGTGAGACTCACTAGATGGCTTTATTTTGTACCAAGGAATGACAGCAGAAGCTGTGAGTTAAGCTTGAGCACTTTTTAAATAAGATTTCATTGAGTGTAATGTTAAAAATTGAGTAATGCCCTCCTAAAACACTTAGGAAGAATAAAAAGGATCAAGGTTTGGCTAATTAGCATAGCCCAGTTAGCTGGTAGATGTTGGAACTTCACCATCTGGTTCTGAAAACCATCATTCTCCACTGACAACCATTCAAATGTAGCCATTTATTCTAGCTAAATATAATTATATATAAATATTATATAATTTAACATAATATTTTATTCCCAAATGGATGTTGCTAATATTCATTATATTGTAGATATATTTTTTAAAGTACAGCATTTTTTCCTGTCTGCTGCCATCTCAGAATAGTCACTAGAAAAGTGTTTGCGTGTTCTTGTGGTCCCATCAGCCAGTCAGCATTGACGTGACATCATTTTTGGACTTCAGAGTGATTAGTCACATGACATTAACGGCTAAATGCCTTAGTGTTTGTTCCATGTTTGGGTTTTCAGTTTTATTTTCAGTCCAAGAAACAGTATTTTGTCAGTATTTTCTGTACGCTATGATTTGTGACTCATAACAAGATTCTCAGGAGAGCTGAAAGATCTGTGGACATTTCCACTTCTCTGCAAACAGACATCTGAAATTTGTATTCCAGAAGGCCAGTCCTGCAACCAGGGTTTCCTTTGAGCTCTGTAAGAAAAGTCATGTTCTGTGTTTCAAAGCCTCCGACAAACCGACATTGACATTGGGCTGAAATGATTCATGGGAGGAAGTCAGAGGAATGAAGTTTTTCTTCAGAAAAAGGCTTTTTCATGGAGGTAATTACAGATCTACAGCCTCCACCTCTTGTAGTCCTTGTCCAGTTCACTTCACTGTCCTTCTCAGGTACATACCATCACAAATAGATTCAGTTAGTCGAGACAAACAGCTGATTTTTCTACTTTGCCTGAGCATGACATCATATGATTTCTATAAATATTCTACCGAGTTCCACCGAAGCTACCTTATGCATTTTAAAGAGATGTACAGATGCATGCTGGGATAGAAATTGATGGATTGGCCTGTCCTGTTATGTGGTGGCACGTTTTGCTGGATCATTCTCTGACATAGACTCATTGTTTGCATTAACTAGGCAAGTCAGCTATTATACACGTATGACTGATTAAAACATTACGCAGAAGACAAAACGTCCAAGCGCACTTCAGAACAGAGTGGTCTGATGGAAGCTGATTGGTGTGCATTCATTGTTTGTATTAGGGGGAGGCAGTGAATCGATCATCATGACTGAATATGGAGATTTTACATATTGACAGCATCTAAAACGTAAGTATTTTATTGTATATTGTATATTGAATTCAAGGAATTCATAGGTTTATTTCATTGTATTTAATCAGTTACATTAAATATGGTCAATATCCTCACATTTATTTACAGTCATGTATTTACCTAATTTGACAGTATCAATGATTTAATTCTGTTCTCTGTGAATTCTGGTGGCGTTAGTTTATGTTATGTTTATGTTAGTTTGCGCTGCAATTCAGAGAATCGGATCTGTCAGATTTACATCACGTAAATTCACCCACTTCTCCCGAAATACATGAAAGTAAGTGACCGGTGAACTGGGAGACTAATAGAGTAAACTATATAGTTACCTATACAATGTGTATCTGATATAAATAAAACACCTTGTCAAATTATAATACATATGATTATTATTGCTGCTTCCACAGACATCCGTGCGTATTTTACAAACTACAAATGTATTGT
Source organism: Leuciscus leuciscus (assembly GCF_965113295.1). Taxonomy (NCBI): domain Eukaryota; kingdom Metazoa; phylum Chordata; class Actinopteri; order Cypriniformes; family Leuciscidae; genus Leuciscus; species Leuciscus leuciscus. The sequence goes on from NC_138737.1 coordinate 16,887,698, forward strand.
TTTTCTACTACTTATGTGTATTTAAATGTCTGAAGCCTAAAATAAACCTTATGTGGTTGAAAACACTGAATAGTTGTGATTATATGACAGCACTGAGCGCATCCGTCTCTTGCTCAGTGCCAGCCAAAGCGCAAAAGCACATTTGAATTTAGCAATGATGCACTGAATGTTCTAATCACGCTAATGACGCTCCAGGGATCAGCCAAGACTGATCACACCGGTGTGATCGTACGTTCCAAAGGGTTAAATGCAGTTTCTGTAGGTTTTAGGGAATATGTCGGTCCTGCGGGAAAAGGTCGAAAAGATGTCTCAAAAGGAGGTCTTCTTTAGGTCTCTGTCTCTGTCTACTTCCTTGCTCTGCCAGTGACATATGGCACAAACAACTAAAAAACAAAAAGCAATAACAAAAACTAAGCTTAAAATGAAACATGCTTAGATCACCAATGGACCATGAAACAAATTTTGTCTCTGAAATAAATCGTTCCTCTGAGCCGAATTTCAGACATAGAAATCACTTTTCATCCATCATATAACCCCAAAAGACAAGAGAGCAGATTTTCTATCAGCAAGGCGGTTTTAATGCTCTAATAAATGTTTTGAGCGAGTGAGGCACAGAGACTTAGCAGATTATCATGAATATAAAAATTGAGAGAAAATAAAAGCGCTTGCCAGTGACAGCCGCATGAATGTGTTACAATGCAGTAGAAACTGGGCTGGAGGACTGAAAAGGAAGCGAAAGGGTCACTGCCACCAACAAGAACATCCATTCTACTTTGTTTCCTCCCCTCTCCCCTATTCAATTTCCTGTCCAAGCAGCTTTGGTAAAGACAACAAACAAACGAGAATAGCCTTATAGTGGAGACAAGCTGGCTGTCTCTCTGCCATTTCAATGAGTAGAAATTCTTGCTGATTTTAATGTTATTCTATGATATTGATCTCCACGTGTGGCAATTGTGGATGGCGCTTTTGTGATCCATGTAACCGAGCTGATAGCAATGATTTTGAAATGCATGTGGTAAACATACCCACCTCAGCTTCCCTGAGGAAATCCCTTCCTCGGTTGGTCTGGTGGAAGAGATATTGATTTGCTTGAAGTGTACAACCCATTTAGAGTCCAACAGCTCATTAGGCCCTCAGAGCCACAACATCAACTAATCACTACTTTAACCCCCCCCTCCCCCTTACATTAGGGTCGGTCCGCCGGTGTGGCTCCACAATGGAGCGTTTTTGTTGTGGGGTCATGGACCTATAGGGAGGAATCCCTCCTGAATTGAGCCTTTCCTCTGTGTTGCTTTCTGATGAATGGAGTGAGCCGAGTTCACTCACTTTCACTGAATAAAAGATACCGTGTAAGCTCTCATGGGATAACATGCCGCCTACCCCTCCCTGCGCTTCACTCTCCCTTTCCACTGCAAACGCAGACTCACATTTCAGGTGCCTGCATTCTCTAAGTTTGAAGTTCTAAAGGGAAGTGAAAGGGGCTGCTGGTGTGCTCCCTCAGCTGGCTCAAGAGATTCGCCAGGTGAATGTAATGAAAGAGAAACCAAATGAGCTGATATTATACAGAAGGGAATGTTGAAGGGATTGGGCTCTTTGGCATGATTGCTAAAGGAGTGCTGGTTGGAGCTGCTATATTGCAGTAAAGACGGCCAAGCTGCAACTACTCATATTATTGAAATTAAATTTTTTATATATACATATATTTTTTTAAATTGAGTATAGTCAGGAAAGTGTAGTAATAAGTAGTGATAAGCCCTACTAAATATTGACTTATAAATGTAGGTTTATAGTAGACTTGAAACGACTTGCATGAATATTTTTTTTTTTGCTTAAAGACTTCAGTCCTTTAGTCATATGTGACGATGTTTATAATTATTTGAGGTTGTTAGTGAAGTTGTTATTAATCTATCTATCTATAAATTACAGAAACGTCTGTCTGTCTGTGTGTGTGTATGTCTGTTAACCACATATCTCTCGAACAGTTAGTCCGATGGATTTGAAATTTGACAGGTGTCTTTCCACGGGAACGAGAAAGTGCAGTGCCCAGTTTGACGTTGTTTGGGTGAGAAACGCTAAAGATATCGTTAAATATATCATTTTTAAAAGGTTGTGGTTTAAAAATAAACATTCTGACATAATGGGCTGTGGTTTAAAAATAAACAAACACACACTCTCTGGATGTTAACTGAATCGGTAAGTCACACTGTTTACTTCTTAATAATGTTTATTTAAAGCTACGCTGTTTACTTCTTTATTACTGTGCCATGCGCGCTGAAGTTAGCCTGTGACTATGTGGTGTTTAATATGTTAAATAGTAGTAGTAACGTAACGAGAAAGTGCAGTGCCAAGTTTGACGTTGTTTGGGTGAGAAATGCTAAAGATATCGTTAAATATATCATTTTTAAAAGGTTGTGGTTTAAAAATAAACATTCTGACATAATGGGCTGTGGTTTAAAAATAAACAAACACACACTCTCTGGATGTTAACTGAATCAGTAAGTCACACTGTTTACTTCTTAATAATGTTTATTTAAAGCTACGCTGTTTACTTCTTTATTACTGTGCCATGCGCGCTGAAGTTAGCCTGTGACTATGTGGTGTTTAATATGTTAAATAGTAGTAGTAACGTTAGTAGGAATGGCTATGCAGGCTTAAACGAGGTTAACTATCTTACCGATCGAACCGCAAATCTCCATCAGCTCAGCTGCGTGGCGTGTCCGTTTTTATTTCGGCTCCCATGTGAACAGGTTAGAGTTTGCACACTGCCTGCGTGAGACGCTCGCGTCTCAGACGCGGCTCGAGACAAATGCAGATAATATTATCGATTTTCAAAATATTGCACCTGTCAATACAAAACGAAATATTCTGTAGCCTTTTGCCGTCAATGCCGACGTTGTCTTTGCTGCTATAAGTTATATTTATGTGTTTAACATGAAGTATAGGCCTTCCACAACTCTCTACCCATATGTCGAATATATAACCAATGAGGCTTATCACGAAGCTTTATCATTATCTTATTACATAATAGTAATTATCGATATTCAAATATTGCACCTGTCAATACAGAATGAAATATTCTGTAGCCTATTTTGTCAATACTGCCGACGTAGTCTTTGCTGTATCAGTAGGCTATATATTTATGTTTAACATGAATTATAGGCCTCCACAACTCTCTCCCCTATATTTCTAACTCTCCTATATTTCTATATTTCTAACTCTATATTTCGACCAACTCCCGAAATAGCCCTCATTGTAGCAGCACCGCATCAGACAAGCTTCTGTGCAAAGACATAGAAAACGCCACGCAGACGCGCATATCTCTTGCATATCTCTCGAACCATTAGTCCGATGGATTTCAAACTTGACAGGTGTCTCGCTACGGGCACGAGTAAGTGCAGTGCCAAGTTTGACGTTGTTTGGATTAGAAATGCTAAAGATATATATCGGTAAAAGAAGCACTTAGAAGGTTGTGGTTTAAAAATAAACATTCTGACATAAACACTCTGTCAGCGACACTGTTTACTTCTGAATATTATAGTTTGGTTCCAAAACGTGATAAATCTATTTTGATTAATATGAGTAAAAATGTGTTTTCTTTACCAAGAAAGTGGCAAGATGAAAACCACTATTTTCTGTTTCAAACTTTCACATAGCATCTTTAGGTTATAATAACATAAAAAATTCAAATCCAGATTTTGATTTTCAAAGATTTATTATAAAAACGGATTATTTCCCCCCCAAAAAATGCAATAAATTCATGACACTTTTTTTTTCAAAATGCAATTAATCCATTGAATCAATATAAAAGTTATTTTTTTATCATATTGAAACTGTTGAAATCAGCCATCGCTAAGAAAAATCTCCTGAACTTTTTTGACGGCGATCTGCTCACAAAAACTGATTTTGTACGGGCACTTTGCACTGCTCCCTGAATCGACGCGCTTATTCATTTGTGGATGTTAACTGAATCTGTAAGTCAGCTATGCTGTTTACTTCTGAATATTACATTTCATACTGTGTATTCACCAACTAAACATATCCTATTCAATGCATTCACAGTCTCTTTCACAGCCATCATTTATAGTAGCCTATTCACACACTGTTTGCTCAAGCATAGCGTTTTCTCGGAGTTCACTTTGTGCTTTCTACCATGCACAAATAAAAATGTCACTGAACTTTTGCTGTGTAATTGTAACAATGAGCACTCAAACACACCAAACCAACAATTACTAAAAAAACTCAAAAACTGATTTTGCACGGGCATTTTGCACTAGTATATTCAATTCAATATATTTTTATATCCTGTTTTATTATTTTTATTGTCCTGATTCATTTTAGATACAGTTCCTGAATGTTTATAATTTACATATTTAAATACAACATGTATTATATTCGATTATTATTTATCATATTTTCTGTATACTATATATGCAATGGAATTTTCATATATTACCGGTGACATTATATGAGGCGAAAGAAGGTATTTTGAAGGGTGCTTCAACTGTTTTTGTCCTTTTGTCAAGTCAGTGGGGTTCAAAACAACACTGGACTTCTAGTTTATGGACAAAAACATTCTTCAATATATTTTCTGTGCTCTGCAGAAGAAAGCCATACATGTTTGGAATTACATGAGGGAAAGTAACGTTGCATGGACGTCGGCTTTAACTCTTCTCATTTACTTTGAACTGATTGCCTATGCAAATACCCTATTGCAGACACTAGCCAATTGCGTTCATGCAACACCAGAAAAGTAATGTGATTGGCTGTTGTCACTATGACAGTCACTTCAACACCAAGCTTCAGACTGACTGACAAAGCTTCTCCCTTTACCTCTACAGATAAAGCGTTGTCGGGATAATTCCGGTTTGCGTGGCTATTCTGTATTATAAATTTTAAGGCCAGACAAGTAGTTTGTTGAGTGTTGGTTTGTAGGGAAGGACTACACGCCTGCGCACATATATTCAAGCACGCATACCTATGGACTGAACTCGTAATACACATGTGCACGCCATCAGCGTTCTCACAGGTTCATGTTTTTGAAGTTTGCGCAGAAAGAACTTACGAGTTTTCTGTTAAAACGGTGTTGTGTTAGCGGCCCCTAAGTTAATAACTAATGATCGTTGTGACGGAAGTGAATCAATCAAAACTAACTTTAGCTGGACAATAACTTTATTCTAGAGCTGCTATAAAGCCAAAACAATCTCTGTTACTTTCATTTCCTATTATCGCTGTAAAGCCGCTTTTGAACAATCTACATTGTTAAATATAAATGAAGATGACTTGACTTCTGTCTAGCATTGACACTGACGCCCTGTATGAATGCAGTGTAAATAATGCAGTGTACATTTTTATTTTCATTTTTGGATGAACTATCTATTTAAGAGCGAGTTGTAACAGTTTTATGTTAGTTCTTATTGTTTTCCTTTGCTGCTATTTTGGCCACTGTAAAAGAGGTTTTATCTACCCATTACAAATGATGCAACCAAAATAAGTGCAAAAATAACCAGTATTTTCTAAATCCTCTGTGTGAATTTTTTGTCCCAATCTCAGTAAGGCTGGTACAAACACATCCAGATCTGCCCCTCTCAGCTGATAGATTTATCTCTTGCTGGATGATTTATGATTTCAGAGATGTGAGCGAAGAAGGCCATAGCTGTTGTGATGGAAAAGGTCAAAATGTCAGACCATCATACAGAACATCTCCAAACTCCAGAAATGAACAGCAGAACCGAAATGGACTTTGTCAGTCAAAAGAGTAAAGAGTGCCTATGCACGTAAAAAAAAAAATCCTCTTCCCCATCAGAGTCTGATGTTTCTCTTTCTCCTCTCCCAAAGTCTATATCAGCATTTTTCCACCACTTACTGCTTTTTTCTAGTGTTGTTTGTACTTTTACGCTTTGTGGCACTTGTTTATTCAAGCTTTTTAGAAAGAGGAGATCCCGAGAGACAGGGTGCCTTGCCTATAGCCATATTCTGGCACAGTCAACATCTCCTCATTGAACTTTGCACAGGAGTCAGCTCAGCGTTTGAACCAGCGTTTACAAAGCTAGCTCCAACCTGACAGGCTGTGGCTTTGCTCGGCTAATTCAGCTGACTGGTTAAGATTAAAGCTGGTAATAGTGCAGATCTGTGGAAGGGATATTTTGTTATTTAGGTGATTTGTGGAGATGCTCTGTTAGGGTTGTTAAAGCAGCGGCGAGTTTCTGCGCGACAGTGCGGCTAATAAATTAATCCAAATAATTGCCGGGAAGGCAAATGGCACGTTGCGGGGAGCCGTTGTTTTTACTGAGTGATTATTATTGCTGGAGCTGCCTGTGATTGTGCAGTGCTGACCTGAGTGTATCCCAGAGGTAATTTCTTCATTAGCAGGCACCCTCATGCGCTCCCCGGTTCTTTGGCTGAAGGCAGGGTGTCAGACTTTCTGTCTCCCAGTCACAGCACTTGCAGATAAATCAACATAAAGATTTTCAAAGTGTGATAAAGCCTTCCAGTGGGAATGCTCTGATGCATGCTCATTTTTATTCTGCTGCCTGCACTAAAACCATATTATGATACTAAACAATTTCCTAGTAGCAGGGTCTCTCTTTTTTTTTTGCCCTTTTTTGCTTTTTGCCTTTATTATAGTTAAAGTACTGTATGGTGTAGAAAGGAAAGTAGGGTTGAGAGAGGAAGAATGGGCTCAGGACATGACCCAGGTCAGACTTGAGTACCCCTGCCAGGAGCTCATACACAGGTCAGTTACATAAAGGTTTGTTCACGATCAAACGTTTCCTTTTGATTTCTCAAAAAGGAAAAATATCGTTTAAAACACATCAGTGAAGTTCTCTGTTTATCCATATGGGCTTATGGTTTTGAAACCATCTTCAAGAAAGTTGATATTTAAAGGTCCCATGACATGAAATTTTCACTTTCTGAGGTTTTTTAACATTAATATGAGTTCCCCTAGCCTGTATATGGTCCCCAAGTTTCTAAAAATTTCAATCGGTGTAAATCGAGCTTTTGCTATCTTTCTCTGCCTTTGAGAAAATGGAGGTTCATACGCGCTGATCTTGAATCTCCTCCTTATGACGTCATAAGGAGGAAATGTTACCTCCCCTGTCTCTGCTTTGCCCGCCCAGAGATTTTCCGCCCATGAGAAAATGCGCTAGGAAGTAGGAACGCGCGCGCGCGATTTTAGTTTGTCCACGAGACGAGAGATATCATGGCTTTTGAGCGAGCGAAGCATAACAATTGCTCAATAATTGGATGTACAAATGAACACCGAAGGGTCAATACAGAGCTGGGCTTGCTGAACGTCTGAAACTAAAGTCTGGATCACTCTCTTTGGCTCAGCTACACACCTCGGACAAGTAAGTCAACTAATGATATATAAGTGTGTTGCTTTACTGTTTATGGTTAACGTTACCTAGATTTTACACGTAGAATGTGGCTGTAACATTAGCTATGCAGCTATGCAGTTTATGTGTGTGAATACACACACTGTAACGTGAGTGTTGTACACGTCTTTGTTATTTGGATAACCGTTTTCCTGTTGGTTATATGGCGCGCGCGATATCCGCATTTCAAGATCGCAGAGCTTGATGATATTGTAATAAGATAAATACAGACGTTACAGATCTCTCATGAAAAGGCAACAGTAGGTTCGCGTTAGCTACATGATAATAACTAAACCATCCGAATAAAGTACCGTATCCAGACATAATATTTTAAACTGACCATTCGGAAACGTCCTGCTGGAGCCGCTGAGTTGCAACTTCTTCATCCGTTGCTTCTCCATCTGGATCAGATTCTGGGTCAAACTGAAATGCTTGAAAGACTGCGTGTCTTCTTGCCATTGCTATATCCAACGTAAACATGCACGCCACGTTCCCGTTGCGCAAGATGGTCAAGGCCACACCCACCCTCCACCTCGCGCCGCCTTTCTCCTCCTCATTAGTATTTAAAGCTACAGACACCGAAACGGCCTGTCTGAAGGAAGCTCATTCTGGGACTGGCTTGTAGTGGCTATAATTCTGCACCGAGGCTGAATTTTTGGAAAGAGATTTCAGATACAGTACTAGGGACCACTAAGGCCTATATTAAAGCCTACAAAAAGTAGCATGTCATGGGACCTTTAATGTCTGTTGAATAATGTCCATTGTATGGACTGGAACTCCTAAAGGGACATGGTGATGGGAAGAAAAAAAAGAAAAGAAAAAGGTTTTCTCTAGCAAAAGTTTTGCTTTCCCTCGAGAAACTTTGCATTTGCCTTTCAGCAAAGTTTCTTGCGAGAACGAAATCTTTTGCTAGAGAAAGCAAAAGCATTGATTTTTTTTATTTTTTTTATCACCATGTCCCTTTAGGAGCTCCAGTCCATACAATGGACATTACTCAACAGACATTAAATATAAACTTTCTTGAAGATGGTTTCATAACCCATAAGAAACCATAAAAAATACAAATAAATAAAAAACATAAAAAAATAAATTAAAAAAACAATCGAGATTTTACATTCGGAACTAGAACGTATCAAAATTAACTTTGTCAATTAAAAACAATTTTGCATTGTTACAGTTAAAGAACATTGCACTGAAAAAAATGCCAAACTGAAATGGTAACATCTTGCTGATTCTCAAAAATATATATAAAATATTATTCCACACCACTGAATCAACTTAAATACATTGGGCCCTATCTTACACCCGGCGCAATGCAGTGGCAAGCGCGATGCAAGTGTTTTTTGCTAGTTTCAGTCCGACGCATTTATCATTTTCACGTCCTGCTGTTTTGTTGTTTGAATAGCAAATTTAAAGGGAATGGGAGATGAGACTCTGATTGGTTTAATGCATGTAAATCCCAAAACATACCCATTACTCATTAAGAGAATAGGGACAACCCTTTTAGATCATGCGCCTGGCGCGCCGACCATTTTTCCCATCGTTAAACTAGCAAAAGTGGATTTGGACACGCCCTAAGTGAACTTGCGTGAAATTCTAGTATCTTGCTTTATTCTCTCCTGAAAATTTGGCTATTTGGTTTATAGCACAAAGAAAAGTGTTCTATCTTAATAATCCATATGGTCCGATCAATGTTTTACACCCTTACCCTAAAGAATTTTGTATGAGTCAAGTCAAGTCAAGTCAAGTTTATTTGTATAGCGCTTTTCACAATACAGATTGTATCAAAGCAGCTTCACAGTATTAAATTAAAATAATACAACAAAGTTTGTTTCAAGAGGAATATATTGATTGATAAAATTAAATTAAATATCCCCAAAATATCCCCAACTGAGCAAGCCAAAGGCAACAGTGGCAAGGAACCGAAAAACTCCATCAAGTGACCTAATGGTGTCCCAAAACTCCATCAGGTGACCTAATGGTGTCCTAAAACTCCATCAAGTGACCTAATGGAGAAAAAAAAACCTTGGGAGAACCCAGGCTCAGTCGGGGGCCAGTTCTCCTCTGGCATTTATGAGCTAGAGGCCGGATTGTAGTTTGAACTGTAGGATTATATGAATGCCTGGCTGAAGAGATGCGACTTTAATCTAGTTTTAAACTGGGAGAGCGAGTCTGAGCTACGAACAGTATCAGGAAGACTATTCCAGAGTTTTGGAGCCAAATGTGAGAATGCTCTCCCTCCTTTGGTGGTTCTGGATATCCTAGGTGTGACCAAAAGCCTTGAATTTAGTGATCTTAAAGAGCGCGATGGATTATATGGCGATAGAAGATCCCTTAAATAGACTGGAGCTAAGCCGTTTAGGGCTTTATAAGTCAGTAGCAATATCTTATAATTAATACGGAGCTTTATAGGTAACCAATGCAGTGATGATAAAATCGGTGTTATATGATCATATTTTCTTGATCTCGTAAGAACTCTAGCGGAGTCACCAGTAAATTTAGCTTGTGTTCCTGTTAGAGAAGGGGAATTTTTTTAAATGAAACAGTTAATATTGAACAAGGTTTCTGAAATTAATAAATATAAGGCAAAAAATAACTGGGTCACTCAAATATCTGCATTTGTTATAGCATATAAATAATAATAAGTCTGAATATTAGCTGTATAGTAATTTGTGTATTCCAGTGAACTCTACTGTACTCTGCCCTCAAGGCTCAAGTTCTCTGGAAATGAAAGTCAACTGGACAGTAGTGTCACTCCTCGTGAATCATAATACCAATAGTTTATTCACATCCATGTGACAATGTGATATTAGTGTTGGTGACTCAGGCCAAAGCCGATGACTGCTTTTGTCAATGACTCAATTTAGCATCCATATTTGCCTGTTAAGATGTGTCGGAGCAGTGCAGGGGAGGGGGAGCAGAGGGCAGAGGTTATGAAATCACCTTCTTCTCTTAAGAGTAGGAATCTGTATTTCTCAGATGCATAGTGGCTCATGAAAATGGAGGTGCTGTTTAATATTCATCTATATTTCTGCAGCTTGTAAATTGAACATGTTTTATTCAGAACTGGTTGTTTTGGTGCACATTGGGCCAATGCAAATGAAAGATTAGCTACATTAAATGGCAAGCATAAATCAAAGAGAGTGACAAGAGCGGCCTCGATCATTTTGCCGTGTCACAGTTTTGGAAATGTTTCCCATCAGTCAACATTAAAGGCCATAATAGCACACAAGTCACTCAAAAATATACATTTTAAGTAAGTTTGGGTATTTTTGTCATTCCATTGCATTATTATATTTTTTTCTATGCGTGTATGTGTGTGTGTTTTAATTGCAATCTTAATTACTGTCTTAGATGTATGTGTATGTGTATGTGTATGTGCATGAAGTGATGTGGAGGCTATTTTTATACTGTATCAAGCTACTCTTATTAAAAAGTTACTTGTTTGAAAAAGTTGATTAAATTAAAATTATTTAAGGTGGCAATATATTTGCTAGACTATTTCATTTATATTTTAATCAGAGAAAATAATACAGTATCGACTGAACATATACATTAAAAAAAATATATATGTGCCGTAATATATAGTCTGTAGGTAAATATAAAAATAAATATAGTATGTAAAATTGTAAAAAAAAAAAAAAGAAAAGCTGTACAAGGATGTCTGTGCAGAGACTCATATGAATTGTTTCTTTTCAGACTGATTAAAGCCCATTTTTCCAATGATACAATAAGTTTGTTGAAGTTTTTGATAATGCCTTTGATCGCTCAGTTGTAAAGCTATTTGCACAAAACAATATGACAAAAAAAGTGATACACTGTTTCTTGTTTAGAAGGTACGAAGCCCCTATGGGAGATGGTGATGGGATTATAATTTTTTTTATGCTTTTGCACAGAGTCCTGCACGGGTCCGATTTTGTAAATCCGCACCCGCCCGTACCCGCAGTGCTTAAACCCGCATCCGACCCGTTTTCCGACAGCAGCACTAATTAAAATCCGCACCCGACCCGACCAGCTTAAAATAGAACCGACACCCGACCCGCACCCGAAATAAAATCAGTTTAGACTATCACATTATAGAAAATGTTTATTGCCAGGTCATACAGAAGTTTTTACACGACAATTAACACAAGGACAACTTCAGGCGAAGCTGTCAAAAGGCCGGTACATGAAGACCATGGCTAACGTTACCACAAAACTGAGTAGCCTTATAACATTTTACCAATCGAACAGACGCGGCTACAACACTATATGCCACGCAATTTCGTCTAGCCTACATTTGACAATTTGGGGTTCAAACACGCCCTGCACACCACACATACTTAAGGCTATGTTCACACTTAGCGTCTTTTTTCAAACTGCCAGCGTCTGTTCTACATTACATTTACATTTACATTTAGTCATTTAGCAGACGCTTTTATCCAAAGCGACTTACAAATTAGGACTAATTTAAGCGAGTCATCATAAAGAGGCAAAAAAACAACAACAACAACAACACAAGGAATGCTCAAAATACGAAGTTCAGGTATTATTCAGAGTAGCATAAGCCTGATAAGTGATGTTTCAAAGGGAAAAACATCGGGGTTTTTTTTTTTTTATGAGGTTAAGTGCTCACGGAAGAGATGGGTTTTTAGCTGTCTTTTGAATGTTGTCAGGGATTCTGCATTCCGGATGAGGGTGGGGAGAGCGTTCCACCAGCATGGAACTGTGAATGAGAATGTTCTGGAAAGTGATTTTGTGGCTTTCTGCGATGGAACCACGAGACGTCGCTCGTTGACCGACCGATGTAGACTCGTAGGAGTGAGTGAAAGTAGGAGGGAGCTGAGCCTGTGATGGATCTGTAAGCAAGCGTCAATGCCTTGAACTTGATGCGAGCAGCGAGAGGTAGCCAGTGTAGAGAGATGAACAGAGGAGTGACGTGGGCCCTTTTGGGCTCGTTGAAGACAAGACGAGCTACAGCATTCTGGATCATCTGTAGGGGTTTGATTGCACATGCTGGAAGTCCAGCCAGAAGGGCATTGCAGTAGTCAAGCCTAGAGATGACCAGGGCCTGGACGAGAAGTTGTGTTGCATGCTCAGTTAGGAAAGGCCGGATCTTCCTGATGTTGTGCAGTGCAAACCTGCAAGATCGAGCTGTCTTTGAAATGTGGTCTGTGAAGGTCAGCTGGTCATCAAACGTTACTCCAAGATTTCTGACCGACCTTGATGGGGTGATTAATGATGATTCTAGCTGGATGGATGAAGTCGTGCTGTAGAGACGGATTGGCAGGGAGGACGAGAAGCTCAGTCTTTGCCAGGTTGAGCTGCAGGTGATGTTCCTTCATCCATGTGGAGATGTCCGCCAGACAGCTTGAGACCTGTGCAGCTACTGTGGGATCATCTGGTTGAAATGAGAGGAAGAGCTGCGTGTCATCAGCATAGCACAGCATAGCACAGCACAGCTGATGTGCCCTGGATACCTCGCCTCTCCATGCGACCTTGAAGGACCTACCTGTGAGATAGGACTCAAACCAGTGGAGTGAAGTTCCTGTGATGCCCAGTGATGAGAGGGTGGACAGAAGGATCTGATGATTCACAGTGTCGAAGGCAGCAGACAGATCCAGGAGAATGAGGACTGAAGATTTGGAAGCAGCTTTTGCGATCCGTAGGGCTTCTGTGACTGACAGTAATGCAGTCTCAGTTGAATGCCCTTTCTTGAAGCCGAATTGGTTGACATCCAGCTGGTTGTTTTGAGACAAGAAGGATGTTACTTGGTTGAAAACAGCTCTTTCAAGTATCTTCGCAATGAATGGTAGGAGAGAGATAGGTCTGTAATTCTCTACAAATGATGTGTTTAGTGTTGGTTTTTTGAGCAGTGGGGTAACCCGAGCCTGCTTGAATGTTGTAGGGAAAGTGCCAGTATGGAAGGAAGAGTTGATGATGTGTGTGAGTGATGGTAGAATTGTGGGAGAGATGGCTTGTAGAAGGTGTGAGGGGATGGGGTCAAGTGGGCAGGTGGTAGGGTGACTGGAGAGGAGAAGTGTAGATACTTCTTCCTCGGTTAGCGAAGAAAAGGAGGACAGAGGGATATTGGCTGTGGAGGGGGTCGGTCTGGGTTCCTGTGTGTGTGGAGCTGAGAACTGACCGTTGATAGCTGTTGTTTTGTTGGTGAAGACAATATTATAACCCTATGGAGTAAACCGTTTTTTCAAAAAAGTCCTGAGCGCTTTTTTAGACGCCACCGCCGGCGTCTTTTTCTGCAGCTCAGAGCGTCTTTTTAAGTTGAAAAAAGTTCAACTTTTCTGAAAAGAACGCCCTACGTCAAGCGCCTTTTTGACAGCTGACCAATGACAAGCGAGTAGCGAGACCTGTCGTTTCCATAACAACAAGAACAACTGTCTGTCGTGTAGGGCTGGATGATTAATCGAAAAGTAATCGAAACCGAAATTCAGAGCCTGTAACCGACGTAATTTTACCAAGTCGGTTATTTCGTTTTTTTAATCCTATTAATATTTCCGCCTACTGTGTGTGTACTTTTCCCTTAAAACATATTACCGCGTGTGTAGTCACTTGACTCCGCCCCGTCCCTGAACGCGCGTCTATTTCGCTCGCGTGAATGGATTCAAAATGTTTAAGCGTAGAACTAGACGCGATAGACGCGAATTTGACGCTCTATTCGCGTTTGGTGTGAACGCAGCATAATGAACAGGCTGCGATGTCAAGATTGCAATGCTGGAATGTGTGTGTCAGAGAGAGAGAGAGGCACGGGCGCGATCGAACAGTGGAAACATAAAAACATCATTCGTCATTATAACATCAACGTCAATTTGTTCATACAGGACATCATTAAAACTGCAAAGTGTTCAGCCTACTTATATTTGTGTAAAACATTGTGCTTTTGTCAAACTGTAAACTCTTGTCAAACTGTAACCTACAACTGTCACCCAACCAAAATCACACACACACACTGTGTACATTTAAAAAAAAATCAAATTATCAAAAAGCAAAAATGATCTCATCTTTTGGACATTCATCATATTGCATTGGTTTTAATTTCTTGTCCTAAAACAGAGCACTAATCTTTTTATTTTTAAGTTACACATTCTACATTGATTAAAAAATCAAATCAAATGTTTTTAATGGTAGTATTATTTCATACAGAAATAAATTATTTATATTTCAGATGAGAAGTTAAAGTTAATAAAAATTTTAAGGAAACAAATATATTGATCTGAAATATAGCAAATTAATTTTAAATTCATTCAGGTTACCAAACATATCTCAAGGCCTTTTGAATAAAGGGTGGCAGTCTTTCATTATCAACTGTTGTTGTGGATATACTGGAGAAGTATTTGTTCTCCATTTGAGTGAGATGTTTTTATGTGGCTAATTGAGGAAAGTGCTTCCATATATTTTATTATTAGTAGTATTAGTTCAAGAATAAAATAAAGATATCGGATTGATATCGGTATCGGCAAATAGCCAAAGCTGCGGCATCGGTATCGTATCGGAAGTGAAAAAGTGGTATCGGGACATCCCTAACTCTTTCATTAGAAAAAATAACCGTGAACGTATTTACAGTATAAGCCTTGCCAGTGACATAGGAATTAAAAAAATATATAATCGTTCAATAATCGTAATCGAGGTAACTTGTTAGATTAATTGCGATTATGATTTTAGCCAAAATCGTCCAGCCCTACTGTCGTGCACCCACAAACGTCTTTGTGAACCGACATTCTCCTCCCCGGTAACTTAAAAAGCCAACACAAGAGCCAACTTTCTCTTTCTCGAGATTTTTTGCATCACACAGCACTAGGCTACTGTTGCAGCTGTTGTTATAGCAACAAAAGACGCGCTCGGCTGCTATTTGTAACCGAACGCTGCCAGCGTTTTTTTTGTTGCTAAAAAAACGCCGTTGTCAACTTTT
This sequence comes from Leuciscus leuciscus, assembly GCF_965113295.1. Classification (NCBI taxonomy): domain Eukaryota; kingdom Metazoa; phylum Chordata; class Actinopteri; order Cypriniformes; family Leuciscidae; genus Leuciscus; species Leuciscus leuciscus. Next base: position 16,902,980 of record NC_138737.1, read on the forward strand.
TCTTGTCAAAAAAGACGCTAAGTGTGAACATAGCCTAACAGTGTTAAATTTGAAAAATACTGTTCAATAGAACTGCTAGGTTTGTTACCACAGTTATCTGCGTGCTTCCTCAGCGATGAAGTTCCACATTTGCGGCTATCCAACACGAAAATGCATGCAGCAAATAAGCCTTTCACAATATTTTCTTCAGATAACTCCAATTTCTCCCACACACTGGACTTGATTTTTGATGACGTATTGTCGACAACTTTACAATCTCCACTAGCTATTCTTTTCTTCAACTCCTCAGCATCCATCTCGACGACTGCAAGCAGATCGCGCGCGCGCGGTTATGATGCATTTTTCAAAGTGAAAGTAGCCTAGGTAACGTTATAGATTCCTGGGAGGGCGTGGCGCGTGGGCACAAATAAACTGATGTGGATTTTAAATTATTTTATCAACTTGAAATACAGGCATATTTTTGTAGATGTGTACCTAAAAATATGCATATATATTGTACGTTTGCATGTGATTGTTTTAAACCCGTGTTTAGACCCGTGTTTCCCCCGTGTCCGACCCGACCCGCACCCGTATCCGACACAGTTGGATACCCGCGGGTACCTGAACCCGTGCAGGACTCTACTTTTGCATTCTCTCACAAAAGTATTGTGTTCTGAAATTCTTTCGCAAAACATTTGTGTTTTCATGCAGAAATATTGCATTCTTATGAGAAACTTTGCTTTCCTATCTCTCTCTCCCTGTCTCTCTCCCTTTTTTTTAACCATTACCATGTCCCTTTAGGAAAGGGGTGTCCAAAGTCTGTCCTGGAGGGCCACTGTCCTGCAGAGTTTAGCTAAACTCTTCAGGACAGTGGCCCTCCAGGAACAGGATTGGACACCCGTGCTTTAGGGGCTCTGTAAGAAAATTCCTTGATCCAGGAAAAACAGTTGAGCTTTTGTCACTCTTTAAAAAAAATTTTTTGGGGAAGTTTGCAACGCCACTTTTAGTTAGTCACACCACAACACTGTATGCAAACCATGGGTGTAGTTTGCGGGGGCCCAGAGGGGCCTGGCCCCCCTCTAGCGACTGAAAGATGCTACTATAAAGAAACACAAATAAATTATTTTTTCATAGCAAAAGTTGAATATGCATATAATGTAGGTGTTATAATAAATTTGTAATTGTTATTTTGTAAATAAATTAATACATCCCATAAAACTTACTAACAAAATGAATCTGCATTTTTACAGTTTACCTCAGATGTAAAGCTACTCTCGTGGTGCAATCAGATGCATGAGGTTGATAAATCACTCAGGTTCAGCTGTGCAAAGAGGAGCTGTCAATTTATACACCGATGTTTAGACATAAAAACACTTTTTGATAAATGAAGATCAATTTGTACTTGTCTAGCAAGCCAATGTTTGCATGCAACCATTGATTTTTAGTGGTCATAAATAAAAATTTAGCCAGTCACCCTCAAATTGGCCCTGTGTACAAAAGCATACATAATCCATATGATTTAATATATGCAAATATGAAGAAATTTCATAAGGCCCAATGCCTGCACATGTGAATGATGGATGTTTTAATATATTTGATGCAAATTTAGAACAATTAAAAGAAGCTATTCATATATAGCATCAATTTGTCTTGGGAATGACAGATACAAGTGATACAATTGCTCTTCCAGAACAGTGGCCAGGTCACTATACGTGATGCTGATGGAGTACATCATTATCTGACTTGCTCCTCCAAAATACTCCAAAGTGGCTTAAAAATATTTAGATCTGGTGACTGTGCAGACCATGGGGGGTGTTCAACGTAATTTTCATGTTTATCAAACCATTCACAAGTCTTGCTTTATGTATTGGTGCATTAACATGTTGATACACAGCACCACTTTCAGGGTACAATGTTTGAACCATTAGGTGCACATGGTTCTCCAGAATGTTTCGGTAGTCCTTGGCAGTAGCACAGTAGGGAATGTCATAATATTGCAGCCAAAACCATCACTGATCCACCCCTGTGCTTTACTCTGGGCAGCAACAGTCCGGGTGTTAAGCCTCTTTGGGGCTCCTCCACACCAAAACTCCCACGGATGTGGGAAAGACAGTGAAGGTGGACTCATCAGAGAATAATACATGTTTCACAATGTCCACAGCCCAAGTTTTGCACTTTAGGCACCATTGAAACCGACATTTGGCATTGGCATGAGTGACCAAAGGTTTGGCTATAGCAGCCCAACCATGAATATTGACTCTGGAGCTCCCGACGAACAGTTTTGGTGGAAACAGGAGAGTTGAGGTGCGCATTTAATTCTTCAGTGAGTTGGGCAGCTGTGGTTTTATATTTTTTGGATACAGTCAGGTCAGTACCTGGACATCCCTTTCAGAGAGCTTTGTCTTGCGTTGACCGTTACTCCTGTTGGATGTGGTTCGTCCTGCGTGGAGATATGCTGACATTACTCTGGATATCTTAGCTGTCAATACACCACATCTCGACACACTTGCTCTCCTGGTTACAGATGAGTCAGTGAGACGTGCACCAAAAATGTGTCCCCTTCTGAACTCTGATATGTCTCCCATTATGTTAGCAATAGTATAGCTGTACATAAAATATTGCAATCCACACAAGTTTTGTGGATTACAATATTTTATGTACTGTGCTTTTGCTCTGCTTATTCGAACCTTCACACTTGCTCTTACTGATAGAATGTAAAATCAGTGAAGATTGGCCACAAGGCCGTGCATACAGTGGGGAGAACAAGTATTTGATACACTGCCGATTTTGCAGGTTTTCCCACTTACAAAGCATGTAGAAGTCTGTAATTTTGATTATAGGTACTCTTCAACTGTGAGTGACGGAGTCTAAAACAAAAATCCAGAAAATCACATTGTTTGATTTTTAAGTAATTAATTAGCATTTTATTGCATGACATAAGTATTTGATGCATCAGAAAAGGAGAACTTAATATTTGGTACAGAAACCTTTGTTTGCAATTACAGAGATCATACGTTTCCTGTAGTTCTTGACCAAGTTTGCACACACTGCAGCAGGGATTTTGGCCCACTCCTCCATACAGACCTTCTCCATATCCTTCAGGTTTCGGGGCTGTCGCTGGGCAATACGGACTTTCAGCTCCCTCCAAAGATTTTCTATTGGGTTCAAGTCTGGAGACTGGCTAGGCCACTCCAGGACCTTGAGATGCTTCTTACGGAGCCACTCCTTAGTTGCCCTGGGTCTGTGTTTCGGGTCGTTGTCATGCTGGAAGACCCAGCCACGACCCATCTTCAATGCTCATACTCAGGGAAGGAGGTTGTTGGCCAAGATCTCGCGATACATCCTCCACTCAATACAGTGCAGTCGTCCTGTCCCCTTTGCAGAAAAGCATCCCCAAATAATGATGTTTCCACCTCCATGCTTCATGGTTGGGATGGTGTTCTTGGGGTTGTACTCATCCTTCTTCTTCCTGCAAACACGGCGAGTGGAGTTTAGACCAAAAAGCTCTATTTTTGTCTCATCAGACCACATGACCTTCTCCCATTCCTCCTCTGGATCATCCAGATGGTCATTGGTAAACTTCAGATGGGCCTGGACATGCGCTGGCTTGAGCAGGGGGACCTTACATGCGCTGCAGGATTTTAATCCATGACGGCGTAGTGTGTTACTAATGGTTTTCTTTGAGACTGTGGTCCCAGCTCTCTTCAGGTCATTGACCAGGTCCTGCCGTGTAGTTCTGGGCTGATCCTTCACCTTCCTCATGATCATTGATGCCCCACGAGGTGAGATCTTGCATGGTGCCCCAGACGGAGGGAGATTGACCGTCATCTTGAACTTCTTCCATTTTCTAATAATTGCGCCGACAGTTGTTGCCTTCTCACCAAGCTGCTTGCCTATTGTCCTGTAGCCCATCCCAGCCTTGTTCAGGTCTACAATTTTATCCCTGATGTCCTTACACAGCTCTCTGGTCTTGGGCATTGTGGAGAGGTTGGAGTCTGTTTGATTGAGTGTGTGGACAGGTGTCTGTTTGATTGAGTGTGTGGACAGGTGTCTTTTATACAGGTAACAAGTTCAAACAGGTGCTAACAGGTCTGTGAGAGCTGGAATTCTTACTGGTTGTTAGGTGATCAAATACTTATGTCATGCAATAAAATGCAAATTAATTATTTAAAAATCATACAATGTGATTTTCTGGATTTTTGACTTATGATAAAAATTACAGACCTCTACATGCTTTGTAAGTAGGAAAACCTGCAAAATTGGCAGTGTATCAAATACTTGTTCTCCCCACTGTATGTAGACGTGAAACCTCCAACACTATATTGGCCAGTGTTTTAGTTTCATTGACCAACCCCTACCGTATACTGATTTCACAAATTTGCATACATATGAACATATTTTATATGTGTGCTATAAAAACTGTATAGTACAGTATAATTAGTTTAATTCCTAAAATCACTGTATATTGTTGTTCTGATCATTTACGCAGGTCTGCGTCATAATATGCCAGACATTTTAAACAAGCATTTAAGCTTTCATTAAGCACATTGAAGTAAAAATAGCTTCCTTTTTTAGCCATGTTCAGCTAGTTTCTAGCGTCTCACTGAGAATAGTGCAGCAAGCTCTTTATGGTCACATATCCTATAGATTTATTGTCTTGGGACTGCAAGGCTTTATAACCCCTGTATATGACATTGTAAAGATGCCATTTCAGCTTTATTAGTTAATGTTATTTGTTAAAACCCAGAGCTTTGAACCTAAAATTTCCCAGCAGAATGGTCAAACGGTTCCCTATTGTACTGTAGTTGAGCCAATTTAATTCTTTCCCCTAGTTTGTTCTTGCAGGATTTCAAACTCAGGCCTTTAGGAATGACAAATGGGAAACTCAACGAGTGATTCACAGAGCCATCTGATCCTAATGAACGGTTTGACTCTGAAGTCAAAATCTACAGAACAAATGTCCCATTGCAGCTAACATAATATTACAACTGTCACAATAGGTAAATATAGTGCGAGCCTATAGTATTTAATGCTTGTGTTGATGCCGACAGCTTCCACGGGACACTAATTGCCATCTTGTTTCTCAGCAGGGCGACATTAGCACAGACTTTCTTAGCTGTGGCAGTTCTAGCTAACTAACTTTAGCAATGCTTACTATCCTTTCATCCATACTATATATCACTACATATGTTTGGTCCAAATACAGAGTTTATTATGAGTTTAATGCAGTGCTGGAAGTTATAAGGGCGTGGTGACTAATGTCAGTGTGACAGAGGCAACACTTAAAGTGTTGAAATGTGAGTGTAATCTTCCCACTTTTACATCACAAGATAATTAAAGACATCAATCACACGCCAGACCCCTTCACATCCTTGAAAGTGCTCTAATTTGAGGGCTTGCTGGATGAGACACAGTTGTCATTCATCTGGAAGCGATAGATGGCATTGACAGATACAGTGGCTTTATTGATGTTACACATGATTATTTATAGGAAAATCTTTTAGCACATATGCAATTACACAGATTGGTTTGTAGTATCCTGTATTATGAAACATTGTTGAGTAAGTGACTATTGTATTGTATGAATATATTCTGCAGTTTTATTAGGATCTGTTCTGACAGGATGAGATAAATCACTAAATGCTGACTTAATTCTTCTCCCTTTTAATAAAGACTGAGAAGAACATCAACCCTGAATAACTCGTATACATTTTTAACCACTTGTAATAGTCTATTCAGATGACAAAAAGGCCTCTTTTTCACCTGTTTTTTTATTTTTTTTAATATTTTTTTATTAATCAAATAACATTTAGACAGCACTTGATATGGAAAAATTATAGATAAAAAAAATAAATATATATATATATATATATATATATATATATATATATATATATATATATATATATATTCATGGATTTCATCAGGTCTCTTTCCACAGGTGTATTAATCAAGCACAATGCAGTCTGCATTCATAATCTAGGTGCTTGATTTTATACACCTGTGGAAAGGGACCTGATGAAACCCATGAATATATATATATATATATATATATATATATATATATATATATATATATATAATTTTAATATTGTTATATTATTGTGCTAAAATAAGAAAAAACAATCCACACACGAATATAGGCCAAAAAGCCCTTTTATTATTTTGTGTGTAATTGACCGCAAGTGCAACAAGCCATGAAAAAGAGGCAGCTTTATGTGTACGCTCTGGAAATGAAGCACGGGAATGAAATCATGCTCAACCCCTGCAATTCAACGCCGAAAACTTACGATTTGCATTTGTTTTATTAGAAATTTGTTTGCGTTATTTGATGTTATTAGAGACATCCGAGATTGATGGTACATCATTATTTTTTTATTATTTTTTTAAACACATTTAGCAATTTTAAAATGTTTGTCGACTTTTTATACGACACTCGTGCTCTCGTGGGACGGCACCTCGGTTGGGAAACGCTGGTCTACATGATTATATATACATATCACAACAATCCTCTATTAAAAAAAAAATGTGTTAACATTTTTAATTTTTTTATCTGACCATCAATATGAACATAAATATACTCATTCCCATTATTGAATATCACAAAAGATTATTCTCATCATCCCTACACGTCACACGATTAGACATTGCAATGCTTATATATATATTATTGTACTATGAATATAAAATAATATGTATAAAAGTAATATAATATTCTATTATTTTGTATGTATAATATAAATAATATATATATATATAGGCTTATAAAATGTATAATATAATTGTAATATAAAAAATATAAAAAATTTGTTTACTTTTATACATTTAATATTTTCTATGTTATAATATATATTATATTATTATTTAATTTGATTTTGTTTTTTGTTTTTTGTTTTTTTTAAGTGTATAAAGTCAGTGAAAACTGAATAGTGATTTTTTTTAATCATAATTTTTATTATTATTATTATTATTATTATTATTATTTAAACATGTAAGACAGAGGCTGCACTAGATTGCATAGACATGGGATTGACAATTTCTGCTCTATTTCATCTTCCAGTAAGCTATTGTAACACTTGGTATTTTGAATGTGACATTGATATCACAAGAACTTCTGTGGCAAGGGCTGTTTAACTCTCACCTAGCGCTGTGTTGCAAATTCTTGCCTTTTTTCTTTTTATTCTACTCTGGCAATGTGGAAAAGGCAACAGCTGCTGCAGCCATGCGATCTGGTCACCCGATTTAATGAAAAATATCTCATGAATTATTCCACTGGACTAAAAGTTCTCTTTTCTCTCCCCAAATTCTTACTCGTGAATCTTTCTCTGTCTATTTCCAAGGGGGCACTTTAAAACTTTATTTTCTCCCCTTTTCTTCGCTTCTAATCCTTATTAGCATCCTTTACTGTGGGAATGTTTCCAAAGTAGCCAAAAGCAACAGACCAAATGCTTTATTTTTGAAAAGTGTCTTGGATGATCTGTCAATGTTTTTTTTTTTTTGTGGTCAATGACAAACATTTTTTGTTTATTGCCCTTGGGTTAACAGTCTCTGACTGGATATATTGGGTCATTTCTGGTCATTGAATTGCAGTGAGGATGAGATGACACAGCAAGATTCAACTTTGGGTTGTTCCGGCTGCATACTTGCTGTGTTGGTGTGCGTCTCTTACATGTCACACAAGATTATATATGCTTTGAAATTACTTTCTTAAAAATGTCACCAGCCTTATATTTACAGCTGAGTCACAATCTTTTCTGTTGGGACATAGAGGTAAAGACGGGATATTTTCCCTGTAGCTACATTATCCTAATGCACAGTCATAGGTGGTCACCAAGCGGGGTTGAAATTCCCAGCACAGCCTTTTAATGTCTGACTCAGAAAAGCATAATTTCTCTCCTGTCAGGTTATATTCAAAAGAGTGGCCTCAAATTCCATGGCAGACACTTTCTTATTCCTGTTACCTAAATGGATTCCTCATGCAAAGCATTCGATTTGTCTGAATGCTTAGCAATTTTTATTTTTTTTGTCAATCTCTCAACTTTGTCATTGGAGATGATGATGATGTTATTGGAGATACCCTGTAGGTACAGTATATGGCTGTAGTATGATGATTTGGAAAATGATAAATAGATTTTTGTGTAAAATATGTTAAAATCATGGTGCAGTATCATAAATAGCCTCTGTGTTTCTCTTCGTTTTTCTTCTTCTTGTTAAAGCACTGAATTATTCAGTGCAAACGTGTTTATTATTTTATCTCTAAAGTTGTCTATATCGTGCTTTTAAAGTGGGACTGGGTCATTCCTGTCAGGCAATACCTTCTGAGCTCTGCAGCTTTAAAAAGATAAATATGCTTGCGTGGTAATCCAAGGAAGGCTTTCTATAAAAGGGTTTACCAGACTCAACCTCAGACGCTTTATTAATTATAAATTGATTATTTACACAATGGCAAGGAAATGAACAGGATGCCTAAGAGGATAGAAATCTAACAGGATGTAAATAATGATCTAAAGTTAACCACTGCACAGTGAGGGATTGAGAGTTATTTAGCATGGAATATTACAATGATTAATATTAAAAAGAATTGCAAAAATAAAAAATAAAAGGATGGAAAGTGATATTGAGGATACAAGAATATATGTATAAACTTACTTAAATAAATACCAATTTAAAATCTATTCCCAAGAAAACATTTGTTTTGTTTGAGATGTTTGGATGAGGCAAAGGAAAAATGACAAAACACCTGAGATAACTCTTCAGTCAATCAAATTATTGATCAATCGTTTATATTATATTATAAACACATACTGTATATGATACAAGCATGACAGGAATGACCCAAGTACTTTTCTAGACAACCGAGGCTTATTGGTCAAACGTGCCTGTGGTGACATTCCTGCAAAATGATATTACATTGCTTCTTGAACCAGATGAGCTACCAAGCAAGTTTACTAGAAAAGCCATACAGAGCTGGTTATGTGACGCAAACATCAAAATGTATTCGTTTACAAATCAGGCACTATGGTAAAAGTGTTTTGAGGTCTTAACACAGTATTTTCCACTAAAAAGTATTAATCAGTAATCTGCCCCGTAATTATAATTTGTGTGAAAGGGAATAAAAATTGTTGGTTTTACTACCACTAGTGTTTATTTCAGATGAGAAGTACAGTGAATTGAATGAATAGGTATGCTTTTGGAGTTTTTGAAAAATGTAGATAGAGGCACTTTTTTTTCTGTTGAGCCCTACTGTATGTTGTCTTCTTTTTATCAGCTTATGTACTGTAGTTCCTGTGGGTTGAGTATTTAATGTGCTACATTAAAACATCCTTTATCGATAGAAACATGTGTTGTGCGGATATATTTTGCACAGGTGCTGTCAACAGTGCTTAAGTAAAGTAGTTTTAACTGACAAGTATTAAAATTGGCAAGTTTTTGAAGTAGTTTAGATTATCTAATGTTTGAAAATTCACTCTCATAGCGCTGGACTATGAGATATTTCACATCCATGCTGATTTTTTAACATCTGGCCACTGGCTTGCTACAAGGTCATAACATCAAAATAAGTTATTTTTACAGTCCCAGGGGCTGCAGATAGTTTATTATAAACAAGACATGATTGAGGCTCATGCTCTGGTGTTGACTGATTAAACTTTGTTGGCTGGGACATGTAAAAAAATCACATAGCGAGCATCTCTCTGAAAGCGACAAGTGGGAGGCAGACTGGAAAGTGTCATGGGAGATGTACCTCAAATGTAATCTGTATGTACACATTTTGCTGTTATTGCTATTTTTGAGCTTACCACAGGAGAATATCATAGCTATCTGGCACCCACTTGAAGCGGTCTTTAATATCCGTGTTTAGTTGAGCAAATTATAGATTCTAAAGATCAGTCTGTTTTGATTTTGTCCTGGCATTTATGTGATCTGGCTGTCCTCCTGCTTTTCATCAGATTTAGCATGTGTAGGTGTGTATAACAGAATTCACAATAATTCGCTGCTGAAAAATACTTTTTCGTATGCTGACACACCTCTGCTGAAAAGACTATTATAACAAGTCATCAGTACATGTAAACCAGAAAGACTTTCATGACCTTACATCTTCACCAGGTCAATCTTCCCTTTGCTATGTTCGCCTTCCTTTCTGTCTTTCCTGCTCTCTTGACCCTGAGTGAAATGCTTTCATTCTTACCAGTGAACTTTGGTCATCACTTCTGTAATCTTCTTACTATTAGCATCACAAAGGTACAGTTTCATCCTTCCTTTCTCCCGCTGTTACTGAGCAGGAACACATCATAACCCAGAGGTCTGCATGAATACTGATCATGCCTTGACCTGACACCGTACAGCCTTGCTCAACTGCAAAAGCTTCTAGCAAGTAAGAGAAACGGCTTGACATAAGCATTCTGTGCAGTTCAGGAAATGAAATTCTATGCAAATTACGCTGACAGTAAATTGTTGTCATAAATCCCCCCTCCCTGCTATTTCACAGTACAGTAAGAGCTGTTAACTCGGCCAAGAAATTGACCTTGCAATAAATTTAATTAAGCAGAGATTGACTTTTGACATATATAAATGCTTTGTATTTACAGGGCTCAGCCAACAAGTCTATAATGTTGTGGGCTTTGCCCTGTTAAAGGTCAAGGTGTGTGTGAATGTATGCTTGCATACTGCTGTGTGTGTGTGTGTGTGTGTGTGTGTATGTGTACGTGCGTGCGTGTGTCAGGAGTTAGTAAACAATAAATCACACAAGATGGAAGTAGCAAACGTTATCCATCTTGTTTACTCTTCACTTCCATTCTCACACACACATTACGCAAGAAGTCAACACAATTTCACTTACGAACACAACAGTTTGTGAGCACTTGTTTGTCTATATTTAACTCTTTCCCCGCCAGCTTTTTGAATTAAAAAGTTGCCAGCCCCCGGAGGCTTTTTAGACCATTTTCACAAAAATTAATGACAATATTCTGTCATGGCCCGCAGAATATTTGGTTGTATGAATATCTTAATATGCAATTAATCAAAATAAAGAACAGACACTCTGCTTTTAAACAAACAAACAAACAAACAAAAAATGTTTTCTAGCTTCATGTATTCTTTTTGGAATGTGGGCAAGTTTCATAAAAAAAGGCAACATTTTGAGCAATAAGCTGAGAAAATCACTTTTTTGTCAAAGACTGCGTTTGGACTTTACTCGGATTCAGAACAATGATCAAAACGTAGATGGACTAGATCGAGTCCATCAACACCCCCAAAGCTTGCACAGTTCTATAGCTCGTCCTGGGACGACATTTCATTCAGTAACAATAGGCAGTTTTGATTTATATGCTGTTTAATGTTAATGATTGCGTTATTCTACATATGCATATGATTACATATGATATCACTTGTTTCTGCATCTTCTTTGTATGTGTTTTGATCAAAAGATTCAGCACTCTTTCCGAATTTGCGTAATAGCGCCCCCTACCATATAACAATGAAAACACGTGTTCAAAACAAATTCCATCAATGTGTTTTCTCACAAATGACGGAAATTTCCATCAATGGTAGGGAAAGAGTTAAGATGCTCAAAACGTAGTGAACCATGTAGAACAGTGGTTTTCAAACTTTTTCAAGAGCGACCCTTTTTTTTTTCTTTTTTTTTGACGCGACCCATAGGCCTATATAGGCCTATTCTTAGGGCTCTTACAGAGTCAACGCATCGATACGCATACGCGCCTGCAAGGCTACGCATCGCTACGCTTCGGCCGCCATTATGCGTCTATGCGTAGTAAAATGTGTCGTCCCAGTTTTTGATATGCGACGCACCGTTGCATGCAATACTATTGCATTAGACAACAACGGTTGGTGGGGGCGATACTGCAAGTTGCTTGCGTCCGACGTGTAGACTATGAAAGGGAGCACGTCGCTCACGTTGCTCGCGTTGACTCTGTCAGAGCCCTTAAGCCTTTTCTTAACAACCGCTTTTGATGATGCACGTGCAGTGGCTTATCCGTGACGCGATCGCAACGCAAAGTTGATTCTGCACTCTTTTGATCTAGCTAAAGCTACAGGGATGCTAATTAACCGGTTAACCATTAACCATTGTAAGAATTTTAACCAATTAATATAGCCTACTATCGTTTGATGTATGCTTTAAAAAATCACTAAAAATATTCCACAACAAATCCTTTAAATTTAATGATATTCAGAACAGAACAAGAATGAAAAAAATATCTATAAACAAGCCAAAACGAAATTATTTCGTTGGGCTCACCTAACTCTCTCATTCGAATACATTTTTTGTTCCATATTCGCGATTTATTTGGATGCTAAACTATTATTTATTATAGGCTTCTAAGAAAAAATTTAAATGATTATCCCCCCAAATTTTCAATATTTATTAGGCTTCAAAAAATATAAAAACTTTTAATTTAAGTGAACTTAAAACAAACCTTACATAAACCCATTATAAATGTCATATTTACCTGTGCCTTTCCTGTCTAACAGATATGAAATATACAGAAATTGGATAAGGTTATCAAAACATTCCGCACTGCATAAATTATAAACTAAATATAGAGAAATCCGTATTAAAGCTACACGCATTCTTTAGTCAAGAGCAGTTAGTAATTTTCTCAGAGAATTAGCTGCTGCCACTTTAGGACCAGCCACAGCTGACGATCTCACGCATCCCATTCTCTCACTACTCTTTACTTTCATTTAAGATTTTATTTAACTCATTTAAGACTGTTCTTGTGAGGATACTCGACAAAACGGACATTTTTGGCATACATGTGTGTTGTTCGTTCTAGCGCGAAAGAACTTGATACTGGCGCGCGTCTATCTGTGGGTCGTGTGTATGTGTGTGTCAGGAGGACATTTACTGACAGCGCGTTCTCTTTTGTCTTGTCGCGCATGAATGGTTTAAAAGCATTTGCATGAATAAGAGCGGGATCATATAACGATAGCTTAGTCACCTGTTGTTGTTTCTGACGTTTCATCGCCTGTGCCGCCACGGAGGAGCAGGACCGCGCCTATGTCGATGCGGTACCTCGGTACCTCTAGGGGGGTCCGGGGGCATGCCCCCCCGTAAGAAAATTCTGAACATTTTAAATATAAATTCATTAATCTGGTGCACTTTGAGTCACCCGAATCCGCTGTTAAAAAAATTCAATAATCCAACCGTCAACCTCCCGAATTCTTTGATTTAGATATCTGCATCTGATCATCACATTACAATTATTCAAGTTCTCAGTGTTAAGCATGATAATATGGTAAAATATCACAGGCTGCTTTAAAAATAACATTTATTTAAAAGAAAAGTTCTTCTTTTGGCAAAATTACATTTCCTTAATAGCCTAAACAGAGGCTTTACTCCCTTCAAACTTAAATAGTCAATGTTTCATTAAATCACTGTTGGAAAACACTCTTATCAGAATCTTTTTTTTTTTTTTTACCTTTATAAAGGGCTCCATCTTTCATTTCAAATTCTTAAATTTCATCAATACATTCAATTAGAATAACTAGGCTGTTACCAATCAAATTCAATAATTTACATTGAAAAAAATACCACTGTATTAAATGAGATTATTAATTGAAATATTTAAAATTCTATTTCACTTGTCCCCAAAAAAATAAAAAAAATAAAAAATAAAAACACGTGTCCCGGACAAGCGTTAATGTCGAGCCCTGATATGTTTTCCTTGATTGGTTTTCCCTGAAAAGTTACATTGAAAACGAAAGTAAAAGAGTGAAGCTCGTTCATTGCGTTTTACCGTGATGAGGGTTTCGTGACTTTATTAAAATCAACACATTAATGATTTATCTGTCATCCACCCTCGATTAATTGGAATGTTATGTTTTTATTACTTGGCCCGCCCGACCCGCGGATTATTTGCGATCTTGCGATCCGCGCAGCACTATCGGCAAACTATACGGCTTGAGAATGGACACAGGCCGGGAATGTGCTGTATGTGTGAGCATAGTGTGAAATATATGACCGGTGTGTGAGTTCAAGAGTTGAAATAGTATTGCAGGTGAAGTGGGTCATGTGTGACAAGCTCTGAGTATCTGAGCACTTGTGTGTATGTGTGTGTGTGTGTGTGTGTGACAGGTAGCTATATGGTTGGTCAAGACTTAGGCCAGTGTAGAGCAGCTCAGCTCCAGAGAAGTCCCGTCAAACAGCAGCTGGTTTAGTCACTGATGGGGTCAGTCATGCAGAAAAAACACAACGCCATATGATGCCCAAGCATGGCTCCAATAGAGATTGCTTTTAAAAAAAAAGCAAAGTACTCTTGTTACCCTAAAACGCTCTCGGGAATATACCACATGGCAGTGTAATGTAGCTGTAAATAAAGCCTGTAACCATAGTGACAGCAAATAAGGTAATTTCAAAGATGGCAACTTCCATAACACTGGAAAGTCTATCACAATATTGACACAATGTAATTGGATAAACAAGTGTTTTAAGTCATGAGTTCATCCGTCAAATCTTTTTGACAGTGGCTTGATTGCTTTATTTATTCTTAACTGAGTGTAGTGTGCTGCATTTGGGTCACACACAGAATATATATATAGATAGATAGATAGATAGATAGATAGATAGATATATATATATATATATATATATATATATATATATATATATATATAGATAGATAGATAGATAGATAGATAGAGATGATTTAGCTCTATGCATTAAGCCTTGAAAAATATCCAATACAGTGAGGTAAAAAAAAAAAAAAATCAAAATGAGAGTTTGACTTAATGTGAAGTTTAAAGAGCCTTTGGATTTATAGTGGGAAATTCGTTCTAGTTTCTGAGATAAGAGCACTTAATTACCTGTCAGGAAAGAGCTGACTCATTTTCATATACTGTACTAGAGGGGAATGCTTAGATCAGGTCTGAGATAACTATTGTAAAACTAATATCTCTTCTGCTCGACTAAATTATTTAATCAGTATTTGGCCAAAACAGAAAAAACAAACAAGCAAAAGTGATGACCCACATAGCTAGTAAAAAATCTAGCCAGTGCCTGGATTCAAACAGTGGGATAATAGCAAACAGTAAGTATAGGCATTCCTTTTTATATACTTTTACATACTTTGGTGGATCTGCAATGAATTGCTTACACAAATCATATCGCCCTTCCTCCCCAAAGTCGTTCCATTGCCTAAGACAACTTATTTATAGGTACTTGCTGTACCCATTACAGATCATGATCTACAAATCTACAGATAATTTGGACTTGGATAGGACCATCTGTCCAATCATTCACCCTACCCTTTCATTTACCCTACCAGAGGGGTCATTTCCTTTGTGCATTTGCCTACTTAGAGGACAAGTTTTGTGGGCAGTGATTCACATTGTGTCCTGGTGTTTAGATTTACTCACGACAGCCGGGAGGCTGTCCCGAACTTTTCCAGTGTGTGGTCCATCTCTGCTCTAGGTTCCTTGGTGGATAAAGAGTCTGAATTGGACATTCCCAACTGTGCTTTGTCCATTCATTCAGCAGGCATTTTTCTTCTATGTGGCAGGTAGTGAGAATAGACACAGCTGGAAACACGTTGTCACACCCCAGAGGCTTAATACATATAAAAGGGCCAAAACAACATGTTCATAGGTGGGTGAATTGAAGGTCAGATTGTGCAGAGGCACACAGAACATCATTGTTATTTTATATTTATATAAAATAAATACAAATAATTTATTTTCTCTAGATATATGTTTACTTTCTATTTGTAAAAAAAGTTAATAAGTGTAAATTTACATTTGAATATGAAAATTATTATTATACATTTGGATTTTATTACACACATTGTGTTATCGAATCAGGTCCTTCCATTTTGGAGAAATATTTGAAGCTGAATTTTGAGTGTGTTTGTTTGTGTGTGTGTGTGTATATAATATGATTATTTATAAATGTATTTACATTGAAATTCAGTGATTACAGGTAAACCAATTATATCAACTAGTGCTTGTTTGTTTCTGTTAGTTGTTTGTCAATGTCCAGTATTACTTGCAGACAGTGAAATATTTTTAGAGCAAAGCAATAGTTTGCTGAAATATTAATCCTTGACCTGAGAAATCTGGATAATCCTTTCAAATGCTGTAAAGCTGGCTCATAATTCAACAAAACAAAGCTTCAAATCTTTCTCCAAAAGGAAAAATACAATTCTCTGTTCAAAGGAGGCTGTTGTGTGACTGAAGAAGACAACGTTTATAATAAAAGCCAAAAAAGAGAAACAGGGCCAGACAAACATTGCATCTGGACACTGATTCACTTTCTCCTAATAAAGAGTTATGACACAAGACCCTCTTCTCTGCCCCTCTTCCTTTCTTCCACAAAGACACACACATGCAAATGCACACACAGAGCGACCTTTAAACAGCTTGTTAGGAGTGGCGTTAATATTGTCAGTGTCGGCGACAATAATTAATAAACAGATTAATTATCTGGATGGTATATGTGTGTGTGGCCCTTCAGGTCCGTGTGAAAATGAGTGAGGCCTCTGTGAGATAAATCTGAAATGAGGGAGGGCACCCCTGTAAAGGACAATAGCTGTGATTTACTCCTTGTCCTCATTAGTACAGCCGTGTGATGGGTCTCGCCCAGACTGCACTCTCCCCTGGCAGGCAGGCACAATTAATGCCCATTAAAAAGAGCCACCAGCCCTGTGGGTCCAGTGCCACAGCTGCTGATTCACTTTTCTGTATGCTTATGTTCTTCATAACAAAGTTCAAGGCATGTGTTTTATTTAACGGCATATTTTATTCCGGCATGATTCAAAAGCTTACTTTTAACCAAGGAGGTCTATGAAACCTGAAAGCTATCTGTCCACACAAATTATCTGTTATCTATTTCCATTTCCATTTTGTGCCAATCACGTGAGCCACTGGAAAATTAGCATTTCCGCTACTGACTATCCCTAGGCAGCAGTTGGGTAAAAAAAAATTAAATCCATTTCACACTTTTAAAAGCCCGTTTAAAAAAAAAAGTCAGTTGGGTGTTCTTCCACTTTTGCCAGTTTTATAGTTTAACTTTTAATTGTTTTGTTATACAAGTCTTTTTAGAATGGGTTTGAAAACTTGTTTTGCATCCCTTCATCATTTTTGTGCAACTTTTCAAATGCATTTTATGTAGACATTTTAAAATACCTCTGTCCCAAACTTAGACTTTCAGGGCCCTATCTTGCACCCAGCGCAAGTGACTTTGTACACCGACGCATGTATCATTCCTATTTTGCACCCGCGCAAAGCGCGCTTTTCCCTCCACAGAAGCACGTCGGTAAGTTAGGAAATACACTTGCGCTCCTGGGGGAGGTTCAGCGCAAAGAGGAGGCGTGTTCCGGCGCAAACGTTCCTTCATGCTATTTTGCAGGTTTAGAAAACAATTGCGCCACTAACCAGGAAAAAATAGTTTAAAGTCAGAGGCGCGTTGCGCACGTTATTCATATGCTATTTTAAGGGCGCATGCTTGGCCATAATCAATGTAGCGTGTGTACAACGAGCTTTGATTCTCTCATCTACACAGAAGCAGCAGTTTTCATTTTTGCAAATCATACATTATTACGATAGATAGATAGATAGATAGATAGATAGATAGATAGATAGATAGATAGATAGACAATTTATTATAAAAACATACATCTAGCTTACACATTTACCCAAATTATCATGCCTGTTTAACCGAAGTTAATTTGGGTGGGTTTCTCCATTTCAATGTAACTTCTCTCTTTTACGGCCGTGACGAGAGCGTTGCTCTCCTTGGCTGTGAACCGCTCCTGGCTCGTGCCTGGCAAATCCGCCGCTACAATAGCAATCCGCTATGGAAAAAGCGTGTCTGCTCTTAAAGGGAATGTGAGATGACGCTCTGATTGGTTTATTTCACGTTACGCCCAAACCACACCTATGAATAATGAAGCTACTTCAGACCAACCCATTTTAGATTTGCGTCGGGCGCAAGAGTCATTTATCCCGCCGGGAAAATAGCAACAGCGCCCAAGACAGGTTAATTGAGACAGGTAAAATCATCAATGTTCTCCCAGCCTACTTATGTTACTTGCGCTTTGCACTTGACACTTGCGTTTCAGATCGTTAAAATAGGGCCCTCAGTCTTAAAGTATGAAAATCTTGGATTTTCTTAAAAGTGATTTATATGATTTATATAGTGTACATTTTTACAATAATTGTATATTAATGTCCACCACACTGAAAATTAATGAAAACAATTTTACTTTAAAAAAAATTTGTGTACTGTTTTCTAAGGAGACAATATCAGCGAAGAGCATGCTTGAGATGGACAATTTGAGACATGTGTGTGTCAAGCTATAATGAAATAGTGTAAAAATATTATTTAATTGTATGTATATTTGGTAATTGTATATATATATATATATATATATATATGTATGTGTGTGTGTGTGTGTGTGTATATATATATATATATATATATATATATATATATATAATACAATAGTTTATAACTGTGTAGAAAGAAGTCGTCCATTTTACTTTCAAATTTTTTTATTTTTTTATGTAATTTCCACTACTATTATTTTCATTATAGGTTGTTATTAAAACCCAAAACATAATTTAAGAGGTGATGGAAATGACGGTGTGATGTGAATTGTTATTATTTTCAGAAAACAAATGACAGATTCTCCATTGATTTATGTATGTGCTGGGCATTGCTAGTGAGAGTGTGAAAAGTGATTTAAGATTCCACTGGGCCAAAAGTGCCTATAGCTGAAGAAACAGCCTGTGACAAATCCTTCAAGGAGGGGCTAACTGGCCCATGCTAACCAACCAAAACTGACCCCTTGCTTTAAGTAAAACCTCAGGATATTAATAACGCCCTTGTATCTCTGCAGAAAGACTGTTCCAGTGTTCCTTGAGCTCCATGTGTCGTCAGCACACACACAAGGATGCCAAGTCTCAAAAATCTCGTCTGTGTGGCAGAAGGTACTCTGTGGAGTAATGATAGAGTATCACATCTGCAGATCTCTGCTGATCTCTTGAGCCTGCTGGGCTGAGATCTCACACCTCTCCAGCGCTGAATGGCATTCCTTTTACTGCAGCGATGGCAATACCACGAATCAGTAGGACAATTCCAACTCACTTTATTCCTCAGATAAGTGGTCTGACATTGAGTACCGCCTTAGGTTATGGCCTGACCAACATTTCGGCACCCTTGCGCATATTTGTGATTTATGATGATATTTAAACCGAACTGACAGTGCAAAGACTAACAATGTCAGCGCTTGCATTAAAACGCCGCTCGTTCTTTCCATGTTGAATAAATTTACTTCTACCAAGTGTTTCACATGTACAGTTAACTCAGTGGTTCTCAACCTTTTTTGGTTACATTTATGTAATGAGCAAGTACATCATGAATCCATTTTCCAAACCGTGTTTTTGTCTTATCCTGAATCACTAAGGTACACCTATAATAAGTGTTTATATTGGGACTATTTTAAGGGCCGCGCTTTTCTCCTTGTTTCCACAAGCGCTTGCGCTCCCGCGGCATCTGTCGTTGCTATAAAACCATGAACTGCGCTCTCCGTGACATGATGACGAGGAAGTATCAGCAAAGGATTAATTGATTTCTAACCCTTGCATTAGCTTTACTACTAATGTTAGATATATTTATGGAGATGAGATCAGCCATGATCAGCTGTTCGGCAGAGCTTTCGATGTTGTTTTCAATATATATGATGCCACTTGGAAATATTATAAGGAAACATGGAATTAGTTTCCATTGTTATGCTGATGACACTCAAATATATATTTCATCACGGCCGGATGAAAACGCAAAATTTTCCAAATTGACAGAGTGTGTTAAAGATATAAAAGATTGGATGACCCGTAATTTTCTTTTATTAAATCCAGACAAGACAGAGGTAATACTTATCGGTTCAAAAAACCGCCCACAAAACCTCGCACAATACAACTTTAACATCATAGGATGTCCTGTTACTTTATCCTCTACAGTAAAAGACCTGGGTGTTATACTCGAATGCAACCTGTCTTTTGAAAATCATATTTCATATGTTACAAAAACAGCATTTTTCCACCTTAGAAACATTGCTAAGCTACGTAATATGCTATCAGTTTCTGATGCAGAAAAGTTAGTTTATGCATTCATGACCTCGAGACTGGATTACTGTAATGCTTCACTAGCTGGTTGTCCTGCATCCTCAATAAACAAGCTACAGTTAGTCCAAAATGCCGCCGCTAGAGTTCTTACTAGATCAAGAAAATATGATCATATAACACCGATTTTATCATCACTGCATTGGTTACCTATAAAGTTCCGTATTAATTACAAGGTATTGCTACTGACCTATAAAGCCCTAAACGGCTTAGCTCCAGTCTATTTAACGGATCTTTTATCACCCTATAATCCATCGCGCTCTTTAAGATCACTAAATTCAAGGCTTTTGGTCATACCTAGGATATCCAGAACCACCAAAGGAGGGAGAGCATTCTCACATTTGGCTCCTAAACTCTGGAATAGTCTTCCTGATACTGTTCGTTGCTCAGACTCGCTCTCCCAGTTTAAAACTAGATTAAAGTCGCATCTCTTCAGCCAGGCATTCATATAATCCTACAGTTCAAACTACAATCCGGCCTCTAGCTCATAAATGCCAGAGGAGAACTGGCCCCCGACTGAGCCTGGGTTCTCCCAAGGTTTTTTTTTCTCCATTAGGTCACCTGATGGAGTTTTAGGACACCATTAGGTCACTTGATGAAGTTTTTCGGTTCCTTGCCACTGTTGCCTTTGGCTTGCTCAGTTGGGGATATTTTGGGGATATTTAATTTAATTTTATCAATCAATAAATTCCTCTTGAAACAAACTTTGTTGTATTATTTTAATTTAATACTGTGAAGCTGCTCAGATACAATCTGTATTGTGAAAAGCGCTATACAAATAAACTTGACTTGACTTGACTTGACTTGACTTGTTACGGAAAGGCCGAAGCTGATTGGTTGGTTTTTGTCACATGACCTGCTGTGCGCTTGCGGCATTCTGAAAAGTTGAGATGTTTTCAACCGACTGCATCACTTCTATTATGAGCGCGCTTGCTTCGCGCCTGCATTTGAAATAACGAATTTGCACGCGCATAAAACGCAATATGTGAACGGCCCCTGTCTGGTTCAAGTTTTGTTTTTATGATAGTGTATTTGCCCGCGCAAAAGTGGAAAAATCTTTTTTTTAAACGCACTGTTTGTGGACTGTGATTTTGAGCTGAAGTGACTAAATGTCACAGAGGCTATTATGTATGGAAGACTAGGAATGCAGGATTTGTTGTAACACCTTATAAACCGAAAGAATAAGGAATAGCATAGATCAATTTAATTAAAACATATAAATGTAAATTAATAAATCATTTTAAAATGGACAAATGAGTAGACATTTAAAATTGTTGTGCAATTCTTGTTTTATGTTAAATGTTTGATTATTCATGTTAAATGTAAAAATGTAATAAATAAATGTGGATAGGAGCAGGCTTCACTCAGTGTGTACACTTGTCAATTTTAAGAGTGCTGGCCTAGATAATTATAATACATAAAGTGGGAGAGAGGCCGCACTATGCTTAAATATGTTTTTATTTGTATTTGCACAGACGCGTTTACAAATGTAAAAATGTTAAATAAAATAGAACAATAAATTAATAAATAGTAGGCTTATATTACAAATAAATAGACATATGAGACAGTTTAAAACAGTTTAATAAAGCCAACATTTAAAAACATTTTGGCAGTTTTTTCTTTCTTTAGCATTTGAAAATCTTGTTAAAATATGCTATTATAAACTCGTAGTGGCAACAAATGAACTTCCGACTCGCTCCCATGCCACTCAAAGTAGGTGTAGGATGGGCTGTCATTGGACAGTAAAAACAGCCGTAGGTTATATGGTCATTAAAGCGGTAATGTTTGCACTTAGGTTTTATTACGCATTTAGGAGAGTATTGCAAGAAGCTGCTTACATTTAACCTTACTTTCGAAAAAAATAAATACAATCATGATTTTTCATGAAAAATTTGGCTAGAATTGTAGGCCTAAAATATCTTGGTATCAGCTTGTTTTCATCAATGGTATAATTAATACAATTACAATTAATTTGGTTTGTCATGATTCATTTGTGTTCATAATCAGTAAAAAATACAATAAAAATCTTCTAACAAGAATAAACACATATGAACAATTAAATTATTATTGTATTATTAATTATTTTTAACTATCTTGAAACTATCCAAGCAGCGTTTCACACTTAGATGTGACGGCGGAATTAATACATTACCAAAATGTGATTACAGAATATATTTAAATTATCCATCAAATTGTCATTTTCTCCTTACAGTCTTGCGATTTAACAATAATGCTTGACCAGTAAATTACTTGGTGAACAAAGAAAACATTTTGGCATTAGGCATTGGCATTAGTTAATGCCTAAAATTTTTTAAGTTTTACCTTATAAATAGAATTTAGTTTAATTAATTTTAAAATTTGTTGCCGGAGTGAATGGGAACATGATTTATTGAAAATATTTGAAAATGTATAGGCTGAATGGTTCTTAAATCAATACTTTTTTAATGGCTTGTCAACTTTCCATTCCTCCGCTGTGTGATTCTAGTCAGCGCTGGATTCTAGCCACCACCGGATTGTTGTCAGCGCAAAAAACATTTTTGAGCACGTGAATGCTGATTCTTGTCAGCGCTTGAGCGCTGGTCTATGACTGGAAAAATAATAGAGTTGTTGCAAAATAAACGATACAGCTTACATGTCGCATTAAACTGGCAGATTTTAGAATGTTGAGAATGAATGAACACCTGAATGTCCCCCTTTCAAAAATCTTGCTTCCAACGCCCCCCGTTGTTCTCTGAACGCCCCCTGCCGCCCCCGTTGAGAACCACTAAGTCAACTGGAGACTAATGGGCTCCCTGCGTTGGATACGTCGTAGATCTTATTTCATGTCGTTTACATTAATGTACACTCTGTGCGGCCAAAGATTTGTTTGGAAATCATGTCAGATTAGTGACACTTTCCATGTTTGGCACCCTGCTGCGGTTCACACCAACATAACACCTTTATATCCGCTTAATGGGTAATACATCATGTCATTTTGTTGTAAAACAGCATCAGCTGATGGCCATGACCACACTCGGCAACACAACATGGGGCTCTGAAATGGATATAATTTTTGGCTAATCTTACTTTTCAACCCCTCTGCAAAGCTTCACGCGCATTACGCCTGCTAATTGGTCTATCTATACTGATTTATTTATACATGTATAACCAGCACCGACTACAATGTCAGATGGTTGGAAATCCCTTGTGGAAAAAGCAGCTTTATTGAGCGCACACTTCAAAATCTTAACGTGTGTGTATGTGTATATATATATATATATATATATATATATATATATATATATATATATATATATATATATGTATATAATTTTTATATAATATAATATTATTGAAAATAAAGGCCACTTAAAGATAGTATACTTAAGTAAACTTAAGTACACACTTAAGTACACTTTTAAAAAGGTGCACTTTGCAATAATGTACAATTAAATGTTACCTTAAATTACATTTTAAATCATTATAATCTTTAATCATGCTTTAATGAAGAACCATTTTTTTGTGTTGACTAACATACTAAAGAGTGTCAAGTACTTGATTATAATTTTAACTGTAGTGTGCTATTCGATATTACATATGTACTAAATTGCTAATTACATTCAAATACATGAAATACAAGTTTCAATAGAATTGACATGTTTACCAATAGTGCTTGTCAGTACATAGCAGTACTTTAACCATATTATTGCAAAGTAATAATGAAATTACACATAAATATGTAGGCTACTTAAATCCTGCTTAAAGTACGCGTGAACCGGAAGTTGCAAATGACTTTTCTCCAGTGTTGTGACGTATTTCCAAGTGAAACGGAATATTGAACAGAGGGCAGAGTTTTACTTTAGTGCTCCTCCTCTCCATCTCTGCTCATAGCAGACTAACGGTTTGAGGGGAGTGGTTAAGCGTTTTTCAACCCAAGCCGTCAAGCCTACGTCATCAGAAAAGGAACGCCATTTCAGACCGGAAGTAACTTTTCAGACTTTGATTAAAGATTACTACGGCAAAAAAAAATTTCTGTGTATTAACTTGCACGGATTAATTGTTCACCACAAGACTAGTAATTATGCGCTAACAAAGTAAATAGGGTCAATTTTGATTTCATGTCGACTTTAAGTGGGTCAGAAATGCACCCTTAACCACCTCAACTAATATAATTTAATATACATTTAACTAATAATATTTTCATCTAACTGCAAAAAACATGCATTTCAGTGTTCAAAAGCATTACATTCAGTTTACAGTAGTATTCGTTTAAAGTGTATCATTTCTGTAGTAAGTACTCTTTTTAAAAGTATGCAAGAGTGTACTTCCTTTTTCCCAAGGGATGTCCCTGCGCGCACACACACGCCAGCAGTTGACTTTGTGGGAGACGGTTAAGAATGGATCAATCACGAGGAATCATAGCTCAAATTTCTCATCGCCTCTGACATGCATTCAAAGTCTAAACGCAAGCCCGCGGCACAGCGCTAAATATAAACATTATTGCCAGCTGTCAACACAGAGAGGCCCGTTATAATACAGGTCTTGTAGGTTAGCGCCTTCCTTTTGCTGTGGGGAGAGAATGGTGCTTCTGTTTTTGGAGGAATCCATCTATTTTTGAAGGAAGCTAATGCTAAGTCTTCATTTATGATTTATGGGTTAGCATCACCAGCAAGCACTCATGCAATGCTCAGTGGTCTGAACTAAGCATCTTGGCTCTTCAAGAAATGCTTGAATTGAGAATAAAAAAGATTTGTTCAACCGCTCCAGGGGTCTCCAAAGGTGAAATACCCCTCACATCCAGATGTTACGAACAGCTTATCGCCTCAGGCCTCTCAGCCTAAAAGGTTAGCGCTTAGAGTGTAAGCAGTGTCAAAACCGCTAGCCTGCGCTTTTCTAACTAAGTAAGGACTTTAGATACTCAACTTGATTCTTCAATGAAACAGTAAGTGTTTTGTGAATCAAAAGACATGTGGTGTCAAACGCAATGTTTGTACAGAGAATTTCCATAATCCTCAGAGATATGTCAGGGCCTGCAGATCTTGGCAGCTAAAGCCGTCATCTGTTCCGAAAGTCATGAAGAATGATGTGCTTGAGCTGTAAGAACTAGGTCATGTGTCCATTTGATTTCATTATGAAGGTTTGTGATTAAAAATATCCATGTGCCAGAGGTGAGTGGCAACAGCTGTAAGCCTGTGCAGAGAGCTCAGTAAAGCAAGCGAAGGAATTCTTCCAGTAGCTGAAAGTATGCTAGAGGGTGAGCGTTAACAATGTTTGTATGTGGAATACAGTGTGTGCTAAGTTAAAGATAGAATATTGTGTGAGCTCCTTTGAATGTGATTAATTTTGAATCTCATTATGTGGTCATAAGGGCATACATGATTTAAGTGCTAAGCTTAACATTCAGCTGTCTAGTTTAGATATTCTAGTTTTTGATATTTTTTTCTCTACATTTTTCAATGCCAAGGACCCCCATTATGATAGTACCTTCTTACCTTCGCCTTAAAGACATTCGTTCCAATGAACTGCCGTAGACAAGGCGACATCTAGTGTATATATCTATGCACCAGTCTGCGTACACGTCAGATCAGATCACTTTGACATGGCTGTGTATAAGATGTAATAACGATATAAATACTGTTAGTTTTCTCACACAAACCGCTCGTTTCGTGTCTTAGGCCATCAATGTGTACTTACGATGGGGAATTGTTTAATTTGGACGACGGGGAATTGTTTTAATTTGGACTCTGTGCATGCTCTTTGAGACAGTGACCATCGACCTGCATTATATGACTGACAGACAAGAACGGTTTGACCTAAAAATATCAAAATTGAAACTACTGCGGAAAAAAAGACACCTACATCTTGGATGCCCTTGAGGTAAGCTAAAACATACCAAAAATTAATTTCAAAGTGAACTATCCCTTTAAGGCCCGGGTATACTTCATTTTCCGCGTTCCACTCCGTCTCTCACACAGTTGAGCGCGCGAGCCTTTCAAAGTATACTTCTTTGGCCATGAGCGCGAAAAGACACTTTTCGACATGTGCATACTATCTAGTGGGACTTTGTTTTCAAGCACCAAAGTCACACAGACGGTTCTGCGGTTCTGCAATGGCCGAAGTATACTTTGGGGAAAGTAAAGAACCAAATATTATCCACTATAGCCAGCAAAGCAAGGTGTTTAGCACGTTGAAGTTCCCCATAATAGTATCACTCTTTTGCAGAGGTTCAAATGTCTGTGTTGCTTGTGGGCAGATAAGGAGCAGGCTGATTGAATGTGTAGGCCTCTATTGACCGCAAACAGGCATACGTGCAAAGCTCAATGTAAAACAGTTTTTTTTTTTTTTTTTTACTCGTTCTTTATTCAGTTTTCTTATCCCTTACAAAGAAAGAAAAGGAAAAAAAGCAAATTTTTTTTGTTTCTGTAGCCTTTCAACTTTTATGGCAAACAAGTTTCATGAAAACAGTTTGTCTTTCAGCTGTATATTACACAACTCACCAACAAAAAAGGATTCCCTGTGACCGACAGAGTGAATAAATCATCATACACACTGACCATACAAGATTAAGCGTCTGTAATGCACAAAATGTCTCGAACAAAAGAGCTGACTTTTTAAAAGCCTTGTCGTTCTCTTAACACACAGACACAATTCCTCTGAGTTGGCCTGCTCTCAAATATAGGCAGCTGAAGCAACTGCAATTGTCCTGGGATTCTCTCGAAAATGCTTTGTGCACATGGATGCCTGTGATTTCTGGCCGCGCTTCAAATAGCTCTCCTCCTAATGCCGTCTGCGGACATGGCTGTGCTCAAGCGTCAGATGCTACATATACTGCATTTAAGGGGCTGGCGGCAGCTCATTAAAAAACACCCATGGTCATCGTAAAAACACCTCAACTGCACCCTAACCGCAATGCCTGGCGGTAGACGAAGGTTATCGGCCCATATCAAGCCAGAAGAGCCCATATGTTAAGGGCTTTTTGGCTGTCTGTGCCGAGGAAACCCTGTGTACCCATTATTTTTTAGTCGTGCAATTCCTTATCTGAGTCTATAGGTGTCACTGTTTAATATATCAGGCTGATCTGGCAACGGCGAGGCAGCAGTGATGAATGTGGCAAACATTCATGGATCTGCACAGTTCAAGCCATTATCATCCATGGCAGAGGCCTGACGGAGTCTAAATCCTAATTATCTGTCTGTGAAAGGGAGCTGTTCTAGCACTGCGATCACCCCTCCTCTCGCGCGTCAATCATTACCGCCTTTTTTAAGCCCAAATAAGGGTGCTACAGCATGTCAAGTAGCAGTGCTCTTTAAATGCCTCTGCTCTGGAGCCACAATGCCATGTCATTTCATTATCTGCTTTAATAACACAAAGGTAGACGGGCTGCGTAGCCGCCTTTTTCTTAGCTTTTTTTTAAAGTGCAGTCTCATTTTCAAAGGATCTTTTGATCTCCTCCTTCCAAACTCGAAAAAGCCAATTTTTCCCACATTAATGAATAACTATCTGCTCTTATACAACACGTCTCAGGCAGATCAGGGAATATTTACAAACATTTAATGGAGGTGGGGGAAGAGGAGATGAGGTGTGTGTGCGGATAAGCAGTCAGTCAGTCAGATGGGACTCTGAACTGGGGCTATGCTCACTAAATACATTTGATTAATATCCTAAGTTGACACTTTGGCAACCTTAAAAATATTTTTTTTCTTTCTGTGGACACCCCCTTTTTATATGCAGTATAGATTGCCTTTGTATGTAACTCTCACTGAAGTTAATCTTTACAAACACAAATAATTTACAGCTCTGTAAAATGTAATCTTCAGTAAATCTCAAAATAATGAGAACTGCTGAAAATTCAACTTTGCCATCACAGGAATAAATTATAGTTATTTTAAATTGTAATAATTGTACTCGACATTACTGTACTGTATTTTTGATTACAGAAATGTAGCTTGGTGAGAATTAGAGATTTCTAAAAAAATTAAAAAAAATTAAAAATTATTTATTCCAAACTTTTTAACAGTATGTATGAATTTAATATGATCGGTTAAACAAGAAATTGATAAAAATGCACAGTAAATAAACTGATCAACCTCACGGTTCAACTAGTCAGTTAGTGATCTACTAATCAACTTGTTGACCATCTCATCCATCCCTAATCCTGAACAAGCCAATAAACAGGCCAATGAGTTCTTTCAAATAAAGACATTAGGGTGCGGAGAGAAATATGCATCGTTATTCTCCTGTGAGTATATTTTGGGCAACCTTGCGACCCTCTGAAACATTAAAGGGCAAAAAGAGTTGAGCTATCAGAGGATCCAGTGAAGGAGATCAGTAGGCCAGCACATCTGTGTGATGCTACTGTTCACTAATGATGTTTTCTCAGTCCGGAGGCTGCTCTCATCTTGTCCGCTCTAATGGCCTACCCATGATTATCAGGGTACGGAAACTGCAATGAGTCATCTACTATTATGGCAGCATGCACTAAAAGTAAACTGGAACCAACAATCAGACCCTGTTTTATCAGTTACATGCTTTTGAACACATCGTCATGCTTTTAACATGAACAAAGCTTTCTCGATATGACAGCTCTGTTCCGTGAGGCATGATTCAGGTGTGTTTAAAGGAAGGTAATGGAGGGTCGTAGGAAATAGAGAGAGGAAAGATAGCAGGGGTATTGATCCTTGTCCTCTTTCAGGAGACGCAGTGTGCATACTTAATCCGATCGCAAGCGTGCAGCCTCGCACATACAGGGTGGTGACTATTGCATAGTGATAAAACGCTCATGTTAACATGGCAGGAAGAATCTCCTGAGGAATATGAATCATTTTAACAGATTTGGGTCCGACACCCCAAGGATTGGCTGATGTCCAGGGACGTTTTTTTTCCCCCACATACTCATATGGGAAAATACATTCATATCATGTCAAAATGAAAAACACTGGACCTGAGACAGAAGTCTACAAACCTCAGGCTCAGATTCAATGTGCCTGGGGTCACTTGTCTGCTTTTGTTAAAGTCTCTATAGTCTGACTTTCTTTTATTTATTTATTTATTTCTGCTCTGCATTTGAGCACATTTCTGAGCTCAAGGACAAATGTAGCAGGGTTGGTTTCCTCATAGTCTGGCTACGACTCAAACCGTGAATAAAGATTAATAATGGTTTGCGGTGGCAGGATGTTGCACTGTCATGGTTAGATGTGTGCCTTGTTTTTGCAGTACTCATTTTTTTGTTTGTTTGTGATACATCCTTTTAGCTCATTATTCACAGAACACTTTCAGATTTCACTTCCATAGAACACCATAGTTACCTGCTTCAGCACCCAAATAGCATCCAATTAACTCCGACTTTTTGCATCTTTTCCCATAGTGACATGAAAGGCCTTTTCAAACCTGTGAATCAAACAAGTACTCTGACACAGTCCTCCTAATGAGGCTGTAACACATGGAGAAGATCTTAGTAAGTGGACAGAACTGCAAATGTTTTACTGAAACAAAACTCTAAAACACTCCACATGACATGCGGGGATCACACATGACTACATCAATTGATTAAAAATGGCCATGTGTAGACTGATACTTTTTCACATCAACCATGAAACGGAGTCCCTCAAGACCCCAGGGAACATACATACTGTACAGATCCATCGATAAGAGTTTTAAATTGTTTTTTTAAAGAAGTCTCTTATGCTGCATTTATTTGACCTTTATTAAATACAGTAAAATAAAATAAAATATTCTGTGAAATATTTTTACAATTTAAAAATAACTGATTTCTGTTTTCAGTTTTGTTTGATTAATAAACATTTAAAGCATTTACTTAATGTGTCATTAAAAGAGAAAAAAAAAAAAAGAAAAAAAAAAAGTAGTTCATTTGTTTAAATTTTTTTTTTTTTACTCAATTCAATTCAATTGTTAAATTAAATTAAATCTGACCCCATAAGCTTTTGAACGGCAATGCATCTTTTGAGGTCTCGCCGGCTTTAGTGGCAGACCTGTTATCTAGACAACATGGAAAATGTACCTAAGAAATTAGATAACACTAATTTCTAATAGCATTCTAATAGTCTTAAAGTATTATAATAGTAATGTGATAGGTTAACATTAAAGGTGCTCTAAGCGATGTCACACTTTTTTTATGCCGAAACATTTTTTGTCACATACAGCAAACATCTCCTCACTATTCGCTAGCTGCCTGTTCCCTGAACACACTGTAAAAAAAAATTGCAGTCTCTGTAGACAGCCCAGGCTCCACAAACGGCAACAAAAACAAACTGGCCCAGCCTGGACCACGAAACATAGCAAACAGTGTTCCAGCTAATAACCGACAAGAATGATTTGGGGGTGGGGGTTGGGGGGTTAGTGCGCGTGCACATGAGGGAGGGTGTGGGGAGTGGAGGAGAGAGAAGCAGAGATGTCCTAGACAACGTCAACGACTAACGTTAGAATTCTATTCCCTGATATGGCCGACACACGACCAAAGAGACGACGTTCCGATGAACAAATAGCAAAGAAGAGAGAAAAGGAGAAGGAACGCGCAAAGTCCCGAATTTACATCGGAAAAGCCTGTTTCAGGAAGCACGGAAGGGAGGGGGAGGGGACAGGATGAGGAGGAGGGAGCTAGCCTCCGTTTTGTTTGACAATACTTCGAACGTCAACAAGAAGTGACGTCACCCAACATCGCTTAGAGCTAGGGGTTTCACAACTACTGATTTTTGCTAGTCGACTAGTTTTGCATAACAGTCGACGACTAGTCGACAAGTCGTTAAATTATTTATTCATTAAATTGACGCATTAACGCATTGAGCATTGTTAAGGAAGACAGAGGAAGGAGTTCTGGTGAATTATTGGAAATGTATGTTTGAAATTCAGAAATAACATAATAAATAAATTCATCAGTTATTCTTGTGTTAATAAAAAAACAGCAGCATTCATTTAAAACATTCTTGTAATTAAAACATTCTTGTTATGAACTGCCACACCACGCGCATCAGCGAACGTTGCAGATAAACATTGCCACATGGCTAGCCTCAGGCTCAGACAATAACATTGTCAACATCACGACATATTTTTTGCATATAATTTTAACTGTGCATTTTTCATTGCATCTTTAAGCAAATATCATTTAAGCATATAGGCCGATACAAGTTTGATGTAGGTTATACTGAACCACTATATTTTTGTATCACCTGCGACACACTGGCTGCGTGGCGTGAGCGTCTCAGCTTAACAGGTTGGAGTTTGCACGCTGCCTGCGTGAGACACGCGATTCAGGCGCGGCTCGAACCGCTAGAGTGCAGAACAGCGGAGTTTGTATGGACCGAAGTGCATGCCTGAGCTTGTGTTTTCGGTTAAGCTGCGTTGCTTTGACATTGTGGAAAATAGAATAATAGAAACAAAATGTATTAGTCTTTTTACCCGTTATTATCAATCTAAATTAATCTCGTTTTTAATTTAAATTAATCTCGTTTTTAATTTAACTTAATTTCGTTTTTCTTCATTTAAATTTCGTTTTTTCTTTATTTAAATTTCTTTTTTCTGTTTTAAATTTCGTTTTTTCTTTATTTAAATTTTGTTTTTTCTTTATTTAAATTTCGTTGTTTCTTAATTTAAATTTCATTTGTTTTATTTAGCCTAAATTTTGTTTTTTCTTTATTTAAATTTAGTTTTTTCTTTATTTAAATTTCTTTTTTCTTTTTTTAAATCTACCCTTTAGCCTACTGTGTCAGTAATTTGTTAGTCAGAAAAATATTAGACAACCTTAAAAGTATCGCTTAAGTTAACAGACCTGTGTGTGTGCGTTTTATATCACCAGTGCAGTGTCCGTTCTCGTAGCCCTGCCCGTGTGAGGTGCGCCATTTCCCACTCGCGCTGTTCTGTAGTTTACTAAATGTTTATTAATTCTGAATGTGTCCCGTTTTGCGTGTCCATCTATATTGCACCAAATGCGACATTGCACTCCATGACCTTGACCGTTTTGGACGCATAGGTACCTCAGCGCCTGACGCCATTTTGTTTTCCGACTAGTCGATTAGGGCCGACAGCGCCGACTAGTGGTTGTGACAGTCGACTTGTCGGCTTGTCGACTAGTTGATGAAACCCCTACTTAGAGCACCTTTAATTGACAAAAAATAATGCCAAATCAAAATCGTATCTTACCCCTGCTGTAGTCCTCACGTCAAGCTCTCTCATGCTGTCTGCTGTTCAGTGAGATGGATAGACACCTGCTATCTGTGGTACAGGGTTAAAAATCCACTGTAAATCCATATCTCTGTGTGATGTGAAATGCACAGAATAATGCAATCAAGTCAGTAAAGCAAGATGGGTGGAAGGGACATGCTGAGGGTTTAAGACATCCTTATTGTAAGATTATTTAATTGATTGAAAGCATAACATAATTATAGTTCTTCAACAGTTATTTCTTTCTGCTTTGACCTCGAAGCTCATAGACAGCCCTTTTCTTCAAAGGAATTCAATTATTTTATTATTGTTTTTATTGTCATCTTTAAAGATTCCGATATTATAAAAAAATTAAGATTATTATTATTGTAAATTTGAAGCTGGTCAGGTATTTTCCATGTTCTTATTCATCCATTTGTCTTTTTTATCAGGTGGCATATATATATTTTTTTTTAACAACACTGCCAGTTATCAGGCCCAAGTGGAATCTGTCTACAGAATTCTGTAGAATTATAATGTCCTGTATTCACACAGTTCTACAGTAAATATCCTCCGCTCTGCCTCTTGACTGTACTTTATTTTATTTTATATATATATATATTTCATGCTTTGATTATGCTTTCAGTGATCAAACAGCTTAGAACTCTCAGCTTTGTTTAACAAATTTGACCATGTTTAAATCCATTCCACAGAATTTCACAGGCTTTTTGCAACAACAACAAAAAACACACACAAAAAAAGGCTGTCTGTGATTGGTTATGACACAGATATTTTCATATGAAGACCCAACCTTCATCTGCCATTTTATTATGAACCTTCGACGTGCATTTCTCTCTCACTGTTAATTAACCTTTATTGACTTTCTAAATTCCTGCTTTATCTCCTGACATTTAAATGACACATATAAAGTCAATGCGAAGTGTTGGCTGAAGCTACGTGTGTACAGCTGGTAATGGCTTAATCCTTCTATCCTTATGTCAACTCTTGAGGGGCTATTAGATACGGGGTCTTTAATGACTGATTTCAGTGATAAATCCTCTTAAGGTGTTGTTGTGTGAACAGAAGATGGCTTGTTGTGCCATTTGAGGTTTTAACGCCTGCAGTCAATTAACAATTCAAGACACCCAAATTTAACTTGAAATTGACTTAAAGCCAGGGCCTAAAACTAAAAATTTAGTCAAATTTTTTTTTTAACCAGCCATGACACAAAAACTGGCAGTTATGACACCAAAATTTTAGATAGGTACACATATGTCTTCACATTCCTCTATTCTAATTTGATACCACAGCTAAAACTTCGAGCTTAAATAATATCAATTTAATAGCTTACATTTGTGAAGACAAGTAAACAGTCAGTAATAAAATAAGAACAAACAATCAAATTAAAAGGCACAAATAAATACAATACATTCATATGAAATAAAAAGTGCTCTTCAGGCAGGTCTAATAATTTTCAGGTACCGAAATTTAATAAAGTTACTCTCATTTGGCGCTTGGCGAGTATTAATTTTAGGCCCAGCTTAAAGCCATTGTTCAATGTAAACCTGACTGACAAACCTATTCCAAAACATGGGATGGGATTTGTAAAGAATTTTATAATTCTGGGTCCCTTAATGACAGTTCAATTAATGATTCTTTTGAAGAAGAAATATTGGGGAAAAAGAAATGCAATTTTGTTGACATATGATCATCATGTCAATAATTTATGTAAACAAAGGACGCAAAATATGGCAACATATTTAATTCATTTTTAAATAAAATATCACTGGAAAAAATGCAGAGTATATTTTTAATACACTGTCATATGAAATATATTTCATGAGCCTTGAGTACGACTTAACACAGTATCAGTTCTTAATTTGGACATGACAAAATGAATTACTTTCTGTGAGTCAGAAGTTAGTTAGTAAGTTAATTAGTTAGTTTAATTAGGAAACAGTTCCAAATAATCTCTACGTGTCAGTGATTTATTGAAAAGAACCAACTCATATGAGTCATTATCTTAGGAATCGGACTTCCACAGTTGTGCTGTATATGGTTTTGATTCACTAAAAAGAATCATCTACTAAGAGTCTATTAGCTTGGGAACTGGACTCAAACAGTTTTGCTGTATGGTTTTGCTTTACAAAAAATAATTAGCTCATAAGAATCTATTAGCTCGGTAGTCACAACAGTGGCTCTGTATGCTTTTGATTAGCTAAAAAGAGTAATTCACTTGAGAATAAGACATCCATTAGTTCTGCTGTACAGTATGTTTTAAACACTAAGAATAACCAGCTTTTTTGAAGAGTCTTTAATTTTTTATTGGAACTGCTTCTGGAATCTCAACCCTAATGAAGATCCCTCAGAGGCCTCAACCCTTCTACAAACTCACCATCACCTTAAGAGGATTAATCACTTACTGTACAGTAAATCAGTCATTAAATACTATTTGTGTGTGTGTGTTTTGCTTTCTGAAAGGTTATATGGACAGCAGGATAGCGCCTGTCTTTTCCAAACTCATAAATTCTCTTTAGGAGGAGGAATTGCCTGTGTAGTCTCTGGAGTCTCCAGTGATCTTAACAGTAAGAGCAAAAATACAGAAGCGGCCTGCGATGACATGAATCACTTCGCATGCCCTCTAAATGAAAAAGCAGAAAAGAAAGGGAGCAGGAGGGATATAATATTGCTTATGCAGATGAAGCAGGGGTGCGCAAGTGAGCACCGAGGCATTGTGGGGAATAATTTGCAGAGTTTCTCCTGGAATGTTTATGTTTAACAGTAGGCGGTGAGAGGGGGTGGATGGCAAATGAGGATCCAATGTGGGAAGGTCTGGTATACAGTCAGATATTAGCTTGAGCCCCACAGGGCCCCGCCACGCTAGTACTGTGGCACTCCTGTGGGTTCATAGGTTTAGGGCCTCGTCCGAATGACTGATTTGCTTGTGAAAGCATGTCTTTACCAGGTCACCGGTTCCATTCCAGCCACTGTGAATGCCTCATTGCTCTCCGAAATGTTAAACCAATAAGGCATAAAATGAGAGGGCTATTTCTGATGGTCACGATATGATATGAAAAAAATAAATAAAAAATTAGCGAGGAAGAAATACAGAAGCACAGAATTCAAATACATTCTAGTTTCCATAGCAGAGTGAAAGCAGTGCACTTGCTGCACTATTAGTTGACATGAAAAGATTAGCTTGTGTACAGGAACAGCTATGTGTATAGATCTGCTAAAGGCATTTAATTGAATGAAAATAGTAAATTAGCACAGCAATTAAAACAGAGAGAATATTGCAAGATCAAGTTCAAGAGCATATCAAAGAGATACAGCTTGTCATCGGGTGGTTTAGAGGGTTTCGCGTACTCAAGTGTGTACTATTATTTGAATAAAGTCTGTTACAGGCGATCGTAAAAAAATATGGCAACTAAATGCAGATATGAGGGAGTTCTTGAAGCGACAAAATGCGAGAAAACAACAGCTGTGAAAAAGAAAGAGATGAAATTATCCTGTAAGTATGAGGGAGGATTTGCATGCATTTTAAAACCATCAGTTTTAGGGGAAATGCTTTTATTCATTTGGAAATGCTATTTTTTTTTTGATATCTCGCAATGTAGCAAATATTTATAGTGGTTTTGCGTTACTCATCCACCACGCATTGGGTGCTAAAAGCATTGGGCTGAAATGTGATTGCAAATATTCAAAGGTAAGACAGGAGCTGAACGTCCTCACTCTTCATTTCAATAGCAAATTAGACTTTTTCATTTCCTCTGTCTGTTTTCTGAGAGGTATTTTTGTTCCATGGCTCCATAGAGATCCATTAATGCACAATACAGGTTCTCCATCACATTCTCCACCATCCTGGCTGACAACTGAATGGCCCTGCGTTCCCTCATTGCTAGCTTCTTTTCTTTATTCTCCCCGTAATCCTCTACTCCTCATTTCCTCCCAGCTGGATTTGTTTTATTCTTATTACCCCCCACTCTTGTTTTATCGCCCACCATCTCATTTGGCTGGTTATACGTTTAACATTTAATTTGTATTTCTCAAAACATTTTTTCTCAGGTAAGGTCAGATTTTAGCTCTATTTTCAGTACGATCTGCTCACGTGGTCCATTGTCCTTTTTTAGCTATTCTGAAAATGTTTATTGCTTTTATGTGGAGAACATTCGTTGTCAAGACAGGGGAAAAAAAAAGATACAGACAGATTATTCAAATGAGGTGATAATTTTAGCAGTCAAAGTGAACCCTACAGTGTCAAGCAATTCTTCATAGTTCTTTAGCTCAGTATTTATATCCTTTAAAGAATAAGTCAAAGTTTTGTTTGAGACTAGTGCTGCTAGGCCATATGAGGTTATATGTGCAAATGTTAAAGGGATAGTTCACCCCAAAATGCATTTACTGTACTCAATCTAATGTTGTTCCAAACCCTGATTTTCTTTCTTCTGTGGAGCACAAAATAGAGTATTTTGAAGGAAATAATATTTTTGTCCATGCAACGAAAGTCAGCGTAGTTTGTTTTTTTTACTAGTATTTATTAATATTTTGAATTAGCTGTTATTTTTTTATATTTTAATTTTACATTTTAGTCATTTTTGCTAAATTTTGCTAAAAATAAATGCTTTTGGTTTCATGTTTAGCATTTATTTCTTTATTTTTATTTCAAGTAATTGTATTATCTCAACTTATTTTATGCCAGATAGGCACCATCTCTAATTTTCATTCATTTTCATCTTTATATTTTATTTTAGCTTTATTTCGATTAAAGAAAATGGTTTTTAATAGTTTTAGTTTTTGGTTTAGTTAACAATTACAACCCTGTTCCACATTTATTGTACAAAAAAGTCAGACAAAAAAGTCTGTTGTGTGGTTGAAATGTTTATGACCAAGGAAAACTGACACAAAATCATTCTAATATTCATGTATTTGATTCACTGTAGACATTTAAACAAACTATTAAGAGAGTAAAGATTTTATTTTAAAGGTTGTATCAGTGATTTCAGTCCCAAACATAAATCATCACATTCATCTAATCTTTCCTAACTTTTTTTTCTAAGCTTTTTTTCCTAACTCTTTCCTAACAATTCAGTTCACAAAAACTGAATTGGTTTCACCAACCACTCAAAACCAAAATAAATAGTGTTCCAACCAATCACCGACAGGGGGTGGGTGTTGTGAGGTTTTGCGCTCATGCACGGCTGCATGCGAAGTCGAAGTCAGGAGCGCAAAACCTCACAACACCCACCCCCTGTCGGTGATTGGTTGGAACACTATTTATTTTGGTTTTGAGTGGTTGGTGAAACCAATTCAGTTTTTGTGTGCAGATCTCAGAGCCTAGGCTGCCAACAGAGACGCGTTTTTTTGACGGCCTGCTTATGGGGCGGGCAGCTAGCGGATCGTTAGGAAAGATTTGATGAATGTGATCATTTATGTTTGGGCCTGAAATCACTGATACAACCTTTAAGAGTTTATTTTGTAAAAGTCGACTGGGCCAAAAGTCTCCAAGGTTGAAGAATAATAGCTTGAGTCTAATTTCAAGTTTCCAAGTTGTACGAAGTTGTACTTGTTTCATTTTCTTGTTCTGTTCAAATGACAAGCTCAGTCCAGTCCAGTCTGGCTTCACCAGCCAAAATTAGACGCATACAGTCTCCTAGGGAGTTGAATCCCAAGAATAGGCTGGTACCTCTAATGGATAGCAGTGTTTGTCTGAGCAAACTGGGCTTCAGGAATGATGGCTGCTTAGAAAACAATAATGCAACCACTTTGCCCTGAGCCTTTCTGTGAAGCTTCTAATGGTGATGGATTGCACTTACTGTCTATTGAACTTTTCATTGAGGAATCCATGGGTGCTTCATATTGTCTCAGGGTAACTAACTTTAAAGGGGTCACCTACTGTACATGTAGCGGTCGCCTACACACAGATGACTCAACTTACAACAGCGACAGATTGCTGGTGTTCGGTTGCCACAGTGCTAATTCTGCCTTCCTTAACCAGGATAATTAAACAGCAGTTATTTTGAGATTAGATGTGCAGCAGATTAGGATTTTATCTGGAACCGTGCTTCATAATACTCTTGTCCTAATTTGAGATGGCTTGTAAAGTCATTAGCAACTAAATGCATTGAATTAACTCCGTCATATGCAAGATGTCACATTCATAAGGATTACTTTAATGGTGAAAAATGACTTTTTTTATGTCAAGCCAACTGTCCCTAATGTCATCCATAGACGTAAAATGTGAAGAAGTATTCTTTCTATTCTCCTTGGGCGTGAAAAATAGTTAAAGATCTTTCCAATATGCTTTTTCCTCTGATGGCATGAATTACAAATGGCTTTAATAACCTCTCTGAGACTGTACTACTGTTTCTCATTGGTAGGCACTGCAGTGACTGGAGCATTTCATGTGTTGCCAGACATTTATGTGCAATTAATGTGCTTCTACTCCTGTGCAGAAGGGGGTCAGCATTACTCACACAGGCTAATAGCTACAGTACATGATAATACATGAATATGAACATTACAGAGAAAAATTACCCCATTAGGTGAAATATTCACAATACTGAAATGTTCCCAGACCACCACCAGCAGGGAAACAGATCATTAGATCATTAAATGTGTATAAAAGTATTTATTTTACCCTTACTGGAGTGATACAATGAAAGAGATGTATCAGATGCTATGGTAATTTGATACTGAATTTCATTTTAGTATATTTATATTCATATAATTGCGTTTTATAGTTTTTGACTTTTTCTTTATATTGTATTGTTATATAGTAAAAGATAGTAGTAAGTATAGTAAGAGATAAAGTACTTTCAGATGGACATTAACTAACTTAAGTGACTGAAGGGGTAAACAGGTTTCTTGGTCAATTGTGCCATTCAGTGGTTTTGTAATAGAGTGCAGCAGTCGGGTTCTGGAAGTTAAAATCCCATAAATGTTTTAGGGGAATTGATTTTTAACTATAGACTTTTAAAGTCAGACCTGCTGTGAGCTACGAGATTGTTAATTGATAGTACATGCTTTTTTTTTCTTGCTTTTTTTTTAAAGCTCTCAGTCCATATTACTCTAACTTTTTTTAAATAATCATGTTTAACAGTGGATTCCTGCATGGAAAAAAAATAACTAAACTAGCAAAATGCGTCAAAAGAACACAGTGCCCATCCACTCCCGGAAACACTGTGAATGACATTGAGTCGGTTTCCCTATGCTCTAAAAATACTTAAATATTTGTATCTAATATACACTTTGCATCAGATCACTCTGTCAGTGTTTGTTTTGTGATTATGACTGCATGACTGTACTTACCTTAACCAGTGAATGCTGGGATTGACCAAGAATTCCAGAGCGCTGTGTAACAAGTTACTATGTTCTTCCCACACGTATGACTTAGTATCTCCCCCCACATCATAATGACATCCTCAGACCTTACAAACCACTTGGCTCAACAGTGTTGTGATCTACATACCTTTTAATATCTGTTTCTATTCCACACTGTCTCATAGCAGTTCTTCTCAGCCGATTCCTGCTTGGTTCCCCACAGAGGCTCATATGTCAGGTTATGTGTGCTTTGCTGTAATGCAGTGAAACAGGAAAACAAGGCCCAATCACACTCAATCTCCCCCAATTTGGTCTGATGAGACCTGATTGGAAATTGGAGCTCTCTGTGATACTGTAATAGAAATGTCCTGTGGGTTGCAAAAAAAAAAGCCTTATTTTTAGGTTTCAACACAGCTGACAGTGTCACAGCTCTCCCCCATATACTTAGCTGTTTATTGTTGGCTGGTACCAGGGGTTCAGTTAACATATAAATTAATAATTGCGTACATGGAAAATTAATAGATAATTAATTCACTCTCAGCATGATGATCTCACACAGAGATTGGCTCACCGGTATGGGGTGTTACAGAAAATAGACACCTTGGTTGAGTAAGACGGTACCTAGCAGGGAAGGAAAGGAAAGTGTTTATGGTATGGCCTCTAGGTAGTGCCATAAATAAATGCTATCATTAATACGGAACTGCATGCTTTAGACCGTGACATTTACTTGTTGTCTGGAGCTCAGTGTAATAATTGTTCATTTAAATCTGGTTAAGACTAATCAATAATGTACCCTGCAACCACATAAACAGTCAATAGAAGGGTGAGCGATGTGTTCACGCAGACCCTGTGTGTTTGTAGCGCCACTGCCTGTATGCAAAGTACTCACACTGCATACCCTGACTTTATCAGCATATTAATTATTGTGTAACATCATTTCTAAATCATGAATATCCAATTATCCATAATCATGTACTTTATGTCGATTATTTTTTGAAAACTGTGGGAGACTTTTTCCTTGCAATGGTTGTTTTTCCTGCGATTTATTTAACAATGCAGTCTGTCTACTAGTCATCTGTCCATAATAGTAGTGTGCGCTGCGCTGTCTGTGGTAGATTTAGCGTTTTTAGGTCAGGTGTTCAAACAGAATGAAGTGTAGTGAGCTGAGTGA
The DNA here is from genome assembly GCF_965113295.1 of Leuciscus leuciscus. Classification (NCBI taxonomy): domain Eukaryota; kingdom Metazoa; phylum Chordata; class Actinopteri; order Cypriniformes; family Leuciscidae; genus Leuciscus; species Leuciscus leuciscus. The sequence continues at coordinate 16,943,715 of NC_138737.1, forward strand.
ACGGAGTTCACACAGAATGCTTTTTTGCTTTAAAAAAAACACGAGATGCAGTGCAGTGGACTTGAAATGCATTTTTTAAAAGTTGAACTTCTTTGACACGTCGTTTTAAAATAACATGAGGCTGAAAACATGGTGCAATGGCCACAGATGACAGTCTTGTGCATGTTGATATATAAAAACTATTTAAAAGCAGCAATGTAACACTAAATCAAAACTTTATATATAGCTGCTGTTGTACAGCACCAGTTCCGGGCCAGTATGGGTGCCTGTAAGTCTGCAAGATTCAAGAAACTGTCATTGATTTAAAGAGCTGATGAGGTAATAATAAAACTCTTCAGTGAAATTGAGAACTTATGTCTAACTTTGGGTCAAAATGGGACAAGGTTTTAATTAAGGTGGCCAAATGTACTATAAACAAATAGCTGTTTTGTTGTTGTTTGTGCACCATGGATGAGAATCCTGCAGCTGCCTGTCTATATGTGCATATGTGAGGCAATGAGGTTTTCTGACCTTGATCCGTCATGGTCTCGTCTCGTCAGCCATACTAACAGCCTAGAGAGTATTTACCCTTGTAACCTCAGGCAACATTTTGTTCCAGACCTAAACCTCAAATTCCTTCACTGTCTGCTTCATTATTCAGCATTTTCTTGTTATTCACCACAGAGGCTTCTGCCTAGCCGGTTAGTCATAAGATATAACTGTGACAGTAAAATCGATAGGGCCGCAGCTGGTAGTAAATGCACATATACATGCCAACATACAGCACACACTCACACAAGCCACCTGGAGGAACAGTGCAACGCCCCTCGTGTATAGAGGAAACTGTCTCATATCACATTAAGTTCATGGTTTGTATAATTAAGGACCTTTGGGCATGGTTTGGAACTGAAAGATTTGGCTCTGATACTTGCTGTAGCTATTGACCATGCAGTTTGCTTGCCACTACTTATCCATGAGCATCAGTCATGGGCTGCTAAATTTGTCAATAGCATGGATTTCAAAGAAGTTTAAACTATGATTGATTTTCTTCAAGCTTTGAGTCATCAGGTTCCTGTCTGTTTTCTTAAATGCTATAAAATCGTATTGTCATAACCGTGATCATTCCACTTTTTTAGTAAATGATAACATTTTCAGTATAATAAATTTTTGGACTGTCCTGCCATGTTATACTGCAAGAATTACCAAGGAATAAAATCCATCCATCCATCCATCCATCCATCCATCCATCCATCCATCCATCCATCCATCCATCCATCCATCCACCCATCCATCCATCCATCCATCCATCCATCCATCCATCCATCCATCCATCCATCCATCCATCCATCCATCCATCCATCCATCCATCCATCCATCCATCCATCCATCCATCCATCCATCACATTTAAGAACATTAGAAGAAATATAATTTTTTTTAAATTATTTTATCTTAAACGTATTTCTCTATTTCTATTCTTTCTTTTTATATTATTATTATATAATAAAAATAAAATATTTTTTACATCATACTCAAACCTTATTAGCACAACAGGCTTCACACCTATTGCAGCACTTCATGTAACTCTTAAAGATACTTGCAGATAATCTCAACTGTTCTAAATCTGGTCCTTGTATCATTCAGACTCTCCGTGGAAAACTATCTCTTATATCATTAGTACAGTTAATAAAAGAGCACGGTTCACCTCCTAACAGCTTTGCTAATTACTGCTGGCTGCTAGACAGCATCTACAGCTTATTAAACTTTAAACTTTGAGCCTCTTTTGGTCATAAACAAGTGCGATGTGAATGTAAATCAGAAATCTGTTTGGGACAGAAAATGTCCCCATCATGCCTTCATTAAAGAAGCATATTTGTTCCGTGTCTGTTAATGCCTGTTTTTCATCTCTCAGTCTATGTCTCCCACTCTACCTTTTTCTTTTTAAAAGCTGTATTTTTATAAAAAACATTGTACTGGATCTTTAGGCACAAAGCCTGCTCGTGTATTTGTTTACTAGCTCATGTAATTACCCATTTCAGTATTCACTCTTACAAAAGAGACTAGATGTTACTCTCTCAGGTGAGAAAGGAGAGCGGTAGAAAACTAATCACATCGGCTCAGAGGCAGCGTATTGCTTGTGACATTTCTCAAAGTTGTTTTCTATATACAATGGTGGGGTATGATAGTTCGTCTTTGTTTGCAGACCTAGTAATAGATGTGGGGGGGGGGTTGTTTATTTATATATTTTTGTGAGCCTGTGGTATATACTGTATATTGTACACTGCTGTTGAAAAGTTTGGGGTCAGTAAAAGAAACCAAAGCTGTGTCCGAAAATGCGTACAATGTGAGTAGGTACTACATTTAAATTAGAATTAGAATGAATACGGGTAGTATGAATGGAGTTTTATAGTATGAATAACACATACAATACACACGTATACACACACACACACACATTCATATACATGTGTATATATGAAGACTTAAGATGTAAAAGAAGACATTTTCTTCTAAAATGAGCATTTTTATCAAGCTTGTATATTTAGGTTCAGTAATTTCACTTTAATGACAATTAATAGGTCCTTTTCATTGCCATTAAAGTGAAATAACTGAACATAAACATACAATCTTGATAAAAATGATCTAGAAGAAAATTTCTGAAATTTCAGAGGCTTTTACATCTTAAGTATTCATATATGTGTGTGTGTGTGTGTGTGTGTGTATATATATATATATATATATATATATGTATATACACACATACACACATACACAAGAAATGGATCATATAGGCCTACATATAAATACATATATATTATATTTATAAATAAGCCAACACAGAAAATAAGTGTCTTGTTGATTCAAATTACAACCTACAAGCTGCTGTTCTTCATCTATATTTTAAAGATGGAGCTGACCTCTGCCCCAACCTCCGACTTTCACGGTAGTCCATCCAGTCACTGATTGCGACCATGGGTGGTAAAAAAAGGACATTGAGGTGCTGGTGTTCTAGCTACATATCACATATTTGAGCTTATTATTATTTAATTTTTTACAAATTATTTACTTTAAATTTGGGTAGGAAAAATTCAAGTGGAAATCCAAAAATTACCCAAGGTGTAAAGTCCTCATCTTGTACACATGCTTTGAAAGAAACAGATTTTGAATTATTTTAAAGTGATGCCCTACAAATGAGATTGCTAGTATCAAAGTCCCTTTAGATCTTTTAGAAACCTGTGAAGGTTACCTCACTAAAGCTGCTGAAGTTCATTTTCTTCCCTCAAGATGACACTATAATAAAAAAAGTTCTAAAACTTTTGCTTTTGGTGGTGCCTTAAGCTCTATTATACTACTTTGTGCCAAAGTTTTGTGATTTTATTTTAAGCTTTGTATTCTGTATCCATTTAAAAGTTAAATAATACACACAAATAAAGCAAATACATTTTAAAGGTGTCTGACAACTCATATTCAGACAACATTTTTCAGATATACCTGCAATTTGCTTGTTTCAAAAACCATCTGGAATCTGCCACAAAATAAGTGCACACACAACACACTTTACAAATATTAAATTACTCAATGCCACATATTAAGCCCTTTACAACTGACAATCTAGCTACTGTAAATCCCTGGGAATTAAGTGTTTTGTAATAAAACTTGCTAAAACAGCATGACAAAATGAACTTAACTAACAAATAAGTGGAAAGAGAGTGTCTAACATTTGCTTTCTTTATTATTATTTTTTTTTAGCAATTATTTCTAAAAGCCGAAGGAATCTTTCCTCTCTTTCTCATTTTTTATCTGGCCTCCTGTTCTTGTCTCTCCTCCCTTTCATTAGCCACTCTCTACTCTATAAGAAGAACACAGGTGTGTTCATCAGCCCCCTGCAAAATCAACACAGAATTTAACATTACTGATGAACCATGGTCAATCTATATTAATAATATTAATGTTACATGGGCAAGTTGAGCTACACTTGTTAACAGTAGCTTGCTATGTAGCCAACAAATATTACATAATATCAACACTGGTAAAGGAGTAATAAAATCGTTGTAAAATAAAAAATAAAAGTTTTGTAATTATCTCATTAAACTGCGAACCAACGAACGTCGTTGTTTAAAGAAAACAGTCTTAGCTAGCTGACAGGCATTAGCTCGTTCTGTTCGGTAATAATAATGATACAATTGTCATTTTGCAGCCAATTCACAAAATTGTACCCTTGATTTACATTATTTAAACTTTTAACAAGTCAGTCGTTTACTTATATGATGTTAAACAAATAGAGTTTAACCACAAAGAAATAAAAAGTGTTTTGTAAAGTACTTACACTTGAAAACAGCCATGTCTCCGTTTTCCGCCATTTTCAAATATAACGACGACAACTCCTCTCCCGTGGCATCATGGGATAGTAAAGTGTCCATCGTATGCGCATTTCAGAATCTCGCCGGAAGTAGTAGGTCATCCGGGTACTTTTCATCTACTGTTTTTCGAATTCTATGATTTCGGACATACTACTCTGCTCTCGTACTGTTTTTCGCATACTATAAAGTAGGGAAGTATTCGATTTCGGACACAGCTCAATACTTTTATTCAGCAAGGGTGCATTAAATCGAAAAGTTACTATTAAAACATTTACATTGTTACTAAATATGTCTGTTACAAAAATGTATCACTGTTTCCACAAAATATTAAGCATCACAACTGTTTTCAACATATTTTAAATTAAAAAAAATATATTGTTGTGCAGCAAATCAGTATATTAGAATGATTTCTAGAGGTTACGTTACACTAAAGACTGGAGTAATGAAAAAATGAAAAATGCTATTGTCATTACAGGAATGCATTACATTTTTAAATATATAAATATTTCACAATATTTAAATTGTAATAATATTTCACACTATTACTGTTTTTACTGTATTTTTGATCAAATAAATGCAGCATTTGTCACCATAAGATCTTTTTTTTTTTATAAAATCTTTCCAAACTTTTGAACGGTTGCGAATGATTATATGTATAATTTACTTGAGAACCACATTCTACATGCTAAACTTATTTACATAATAAAGCCCAGGGTTTTCATTTTCTGCAACACTTTTTCACCATCCTCCAGGCACCGTCACTCTCAGTCTTCGAGGCACGCATCCTTGATTCACTATTCATGTTTAAGACTGACCGTCATGTCTCTCACTTTATTTTTCTCAAGCCCCACTTATGCAATATTCATATCAGTCTTACCCCATGAATAATGGATTCTTTTGTAGCATTCATCCTGTTAAACAGCAGACCAGTGATTGCCTTGCACGACCTTCTTTATTGTCTTGCTCGCCAGAGATAGCCTGGGAGAAGGTTGGCCTGAGGATGCATAAATGAAGAATGGAGCACGGCCTCTTAAGACATTACTCTGCGGATATATGCTCTTAATGGAACAGCATCATTCAAGACGGCACGCTGAACATCCTGCAACATGCACCGGGGAGAGCAATGCATTGCCATGGGTGTAATGTACTATGTAGCTAATAAACAGCAATGTCAGTCTCTAATTAAAAAGAAAGCTCGAAATGACTATTCTGCCTTGATTTCCTCCTTCGTCTCACTTAGTGTCCAAGCCAGAATGAAATTTTTGCCAGAGATCAAAGGACTTCTTCTTCTCTAATGCGACCTGATGGGCTTGAGGTTCGCTGCCTGCCAGGAAGTGAGGTCATCGGCCGGGAATCTGATGCGGTTGTTTAGAAATATGATTTTGAAGGCACATAGCTATGGATTACTGAAAGAAAATTACATTAAGTGGGATGTATTGCCCATAAGTCAGTGTGCGCTTTTTGTGCGTTAGCGCTGGACGTCTTTATGAATATCTTAGCCGAATTTGACGTGGAAAACAAATAGTGGCACAAACAGCCAGACAAGAAATAAAATCCAATAAATAAAACAGCCAGAGGAGTCTGCTGAAATCTTGCTGCAATGGGGACCTGTCTGCTTACAGAGCTCTCTCTTCTGTTTAAAAACACAAAGCTATTGCTATGCAGCTTTTTTTCTCAAGATATAAAGGCTAACACTCCCCATCCCATCCCCCACCCCCTTCTGTTACAGTATAATGCCGTCAAGCCATTTCGGACGTATTTAACTCTCTACTTTATATGCTGTTGAAAACACCTCTGAAGTTTATCTCAGCCTACTGCAATTGCTGGTTATGGGTTGAGCATATAGAATTGAATGATTAACTTTACTGCAAAGAAGGTACTGATAAGCATGAGGTGATAGGTAATCCCCTCACCGAAGGCTGTGTAAACCATTTGTGCCAAGGGACAGCACAATGCTCTAAAGCTTTGAGCTTTTTGAAAGGATATTTTATTTATTCCCCTCTTTCTGCTATCGTTCCATCAGTTCCTCCTCACAGAAATCCGCTAGACTGAAGGATGCGTGCTCTCTGTGCAACTTTGTTTGGACTGGTGATGGGCAAGAGTCTGCTGGCTCTCTCCAGAGTGTTTGTCAGAGTAATTTGTGAGCCAACGAAGTTCTCCCACTACCTCTGTATATCATTGCGACTCTCGCACTGTGGCCAAGCAGACTGACCTCACATCATGCTGTGAGCCAAAGATAGAATCACTCACTCCAGCTCGATCTGATCTATTTTGGCTCTGTCTCTTAGGGATATACTCGATTATGACTCGTTCTAAAGGCCCAATCGGCCTATGTAAATCCTAGTTTCAGCCTCAGACAGCACTCCCGCAGTCTGTTCACTGACTGCCTAATGCATATTTCACAAAAACTAGAAAGCAGTCGCTTGAACTGCCAAGCTCTAATCTGATTGGCTGGCTTTTGGGTGTTTTTTTTTAATCCGCCTGGTTACAAAGTTTGTTTACAGAGTACTGGGTTGATACAATGAACACTTTTTAGAAGAAATAATCACTGGATTTGCCTGGGGACCCATCAAATGTTTGAGAAAGTTTAGTTTGAAACAAGTTCACTAGATATTAGGGGTGCACCGAAATTTCGGTTGCCGAAAATTTTCGGCCGAAAATTTCGGCCGAAAATGGCATTATCGGTTTCGGGCCGAAATAAAAAAGCCAGCCGAAAATGTCAACCGAAAATGAATGTCAAGCGCGCCCCTCCCATCCACGCGCAAGCGCTTGGGTTTCACTCACGGTCGAGCTGTTATCACGCGTCTGCCTATCAAAGATTGTCAGAGGGCTGTCACTTATTGCACAATCGATCAGAACGACCAACACAAGTTTCGAAAACGAAAATAGGGAATCGATTTTAACGGCCTTCTCTCGGAGCGGGTCCATCTCGTCACGATACGCTCGCAGCGAACGCGTGTCACACAGCAGCTGCAGGTTCTGACAGACAGACACACACACACACACACACACACACACACACACACACACACACACACACACACACACACACACACACACACACACACACACACACTCACTCACTCACTCACTCACTCACTCATACACACACACAGCCTATTTTTGCATAATATAGTGCATAATATGTAGCCTTCTTCAGTAATGTTTTTTATTGATGTTATGGCAGACTTGTGCGCGTCTCAAGCGCCCTCTTTACATTCGTCCTAATGCCTGTTTAGTTGTCCGTGGATTTGCCTGTTTGACGTTGAAAACGGATCAACGCCAAATATAGGCAATTTACTAACGATTCAATGAACACTTACGTCTCAAAAATCGAACAGGATTTTTTTTTCACAAAAGTGACAGCCCTATACGAGAGGACACCAAAGTTGCCATATGTAAATTTGTTCTGCAAAAATATCCAAAATTGTGGATTTTTTTTGCACAACTTTTAAAAAACTATTTTATTTGATGGAACATAAAACTTGAAGAATATGATTTGGTATTATTATTTATATTTATTGTTAAAAATATTTTGTTTTGTTATGTAACTGATAATAAAAGTTTGATTATTATATTGTGATTTTTCATTTCAGATCCATTAAATTCAAGCAATAGTATAATTTTTTTAAAGAAGCCAGTTTCGGCTTCAGTTTCGGTTTTCGGCCAAGTGGATCCAAAAGTTTCGGTTTCGGCCCAGAATTTTCATTTCGGTGCATCACTACTAGATATTCATGAGCATAACAACATATTCTGTTTTATGTAACGGGTTTTTTTTATCGATACATTGATATGCCAGTAGGTGGCGACAAATTGGCAATTTCATAATCTTTAATCAAAACAACTTCCCCTCCTCTTTCAACAACATCACTTCTCTTCTCTGATGATGTGTTTACTGTCTGATGATGTGTTTACTTGCGCAAGTGCGGGACAACCTGTCTTGAGATCACAGCAATAGCGAACCAGAACAATCAAGCAATCCAATCCATACCAGGTGGACAAAATCAAGTTCCTCCCTAAATTTTTTCTTGTTTGCAAAGCCATTTCACTCACATATACATCACAAAAGACTATTACAACTTCTTTTTCATGATGACTTTAACTTGTAGTGTAGACCGGACATGTGCGAATCCTTGAAATACATATCAAATTTATTTAAACCTCACGTTCAGATGTTATGTGTCATTATTGCAAAATGAGCAAAACAAAGTGTCTCTATGTCCTTGCAGCTACCACATTACTAAAGTGCGAAGCAACGTACGTCAACATACATCATTACTCATTCGTTTTAAAACTGTACGCTCAACATTTCTTCCCAGTCATTTCTTCTGTCATGGGGCCAATTGCCTTGTAGACACTTCATGGATAGAAAACAACACAAAGACAGCTTGCATATGTGTCACAACAAAAATGCTAGTTGATGTCATCAGCAGGCATGAAGGTAGTCATCACAAAGCAGATATAGAAGAAATGCACTAGCAATGAAAGATCATTTCTTCCACTCGCTTGTAAAGGTGTAGAAATATGCAGTTTGTATTGTTCGGCCAGATTGAACCAGCGTTGATGCCCCTGGCCGTGTCTCATCTCAATGTTTGTACACCGCTATACCTCAGCATAGTCTGTTTATGAGAAAACATGATTTATTTATCACCAAACATACTGATTGGTCAGAAGGACTGAAACCACTACTGATGGTTTAATACTGTGTGAATAACATTACTGATGAGCTGTCTCAATGGAAAGCTTCCTTGCCTGCAGATGTGGTGTTACCATGGGGATGAGATTTCAAGCTTGGCTAAATCATATGTGTTTTTTCTTTTCTTTTTATGCCTTTTTTAACCTTTTTAAATTGCAAGGGCACTTAGAGATTTGAGTTTGGGAAACATTCATTGGAACAAACATATCAGGCAGAGCCGGTAAACATCTTCATCTGGCACTGTTTACGTAAGACCTTGTTTTCTACTCAAGACCTCAATTTTTTTCACACTGCCATAGGGCCAGTCAAGAAAGAAATAGAGTGTCTTTTGTTTTTTTGGAACAATAGCAGTCTTGCTTGTGTGATATTACTTGGATAGACAACCACTGACACGGCTGCTTTTGAAAGGAGTTTTGTTTGTCAATAAGGATGTTGTTCAGCCCTGTTAAAGTTCTTAGAACTGTCCAGACTGAGGCTGTCTTGAGAGGTTATATTTCTGTGGGCTGGAAAGGTGAAAGTAAACAATCGTGGGTCTGTTGAGGAAATTGCATTGATGATGGAAAGGAAATAAATAGTAAATAAGACTTTTCTTATGCATTATGGGTGTTTATTTGTGTTTGTTTTGTGTATGGTGGGTGGAAACTGTTTTGTAAATGTGTAAATATAGTACATTTGTTTACTCAGAAGCACACTGCTTTCTACTTTCCTGGTGGTTTTTTTATAATTTTTTTATGTACGCTGTGCTCTGGATGTGCATTGTGAACTTCCAACAAAGAAAAACAGGAAAGATATTCTCTCTCATCATTTTTCCTGTAAATATTGTTCAGCTACAAAACAATGATAACCCTTAGGATAGTTTTATTATGTCTCCCAGAAATATGCTGTACTTTCTGCTCCCAGAGGCTCCATACACAAGTTATTCTTTGTGTCATATTTTTACAGTTTTTTCTTAGTTAGGCGACAAATATAGCACACCCTGTTATTCTTTATGCTGATCTTGATTTTGAAGTCTATGGTGAACCTATAGATTTTTTGGAAGTGTGTGTGTATATATATATATGCAAAAGTTTGTTTATAACTTTGGGGTTGGTAAAGAAGTCTCTTATGCTCACCAATGCTGCATTTTTTTTAAATCAAGAACAGTAAAATACAAACATTTTCCATTTTAATATATTTTAAAATGTAATTTATTCCTGTGAGCAAAGCTGAATTTTCAGCATCATTACTCCAGTCTTCAGTGTCAGTGTCTTCAGTGTCTTTCATATTAGAATGATCCTTCCAAAATCATTCTAATATGCGGATTTGATGCTCAAAAAACAATTATTATTATTATTATCAATGTTGAAAACAGTTGTGTTCAATTTATTTTGAGGATTATTTGAGTAGAAAGTACAAAAGAACAGCATTTATTTGAAATAGAATCTTTTGTAACATTATAAATGTCTTTACTGTAACTTTTGATCAATTTAATTCATCCTTGATGAATAAAAGTATTGATTTATTTTATTTATTTTTCCCCGCAAAAATGATAAATATTCTTACTGAACCCAAACTTTTGAACACTAGTGTTTAATGTTACAAAAGCTTTCTATTTCAGATAAATGCTGTTCTTTTGAACTTTCTATTCATCAAAGAATCCTGAAATAAAAATGTAAATAACTGTTTTCAACATTGATAATAATGAGAAATGTGATACTGTGTGATGATGATGATACTGAAAATTCAGCTTTTGATCACAGGAATAAATTACACTTTACTATATGTTCACATAGAAAACAGCTGTTTTAAATTGTAATTATATTTCACCATATACTTTTCTTTTTTTTTTTTTTTATAAATGCAGCCTTGGTGTGCAGAATAGACTTCTTTTAAAAACATAAAAAATCTTACCGATCCAAAACTTTTGACTGGTATTACATACAGTATAGCTTATTTCGTCATATACTCCAACATTTAGAAAAATAAGTCAAGACATGAGTGCCTGCCTTTTGAGAAGACAGCCCCTCATGAATATTAAAATATGGGGCCATAGGGATGTACATAAATAGAATTTGGACTGTGAAAATCATTTGGACTGAGATGTCAAATGTGATTTTGCTGCATAGTGTATCTGTTCAGCAGAAGATGGAAAGCTGGGGGAATGTTGGTGGAATGTATGGCCAAAAACACTGACTGATCTGCTTTGTTTTATTTTCAGTGAAAAAAGACTCCAAACAGCACTTTTCACAGTTTCCGCCTCTGGCTACATATTTTCATGGTGAAATTAACTTCCAAGGTTCAATATCCAGTGCTGACCATAGAATATGTGTGTGGCCCATGAAGTTTTATATTTTTCCCTTAAGGCATCATTGTAACAGGTGCTAAACACAGTTAAAATAATTACGTAACTTTTGCTCCCAGTACATAATAACAGCACATTGTGTGTAATTTTCTCTTAAAAGTCATACACCCTCACAGCCTACAGTGGTTTATAAACAGGGTGTGACTGATTAGAAGCTTCTCGAGTGAATTTAATGGTGCCTTTTGGAGTCTTAAGACATCAAATGTGTTTAATGGGTGTTTCGTATTGGGAATAAATCGATGTGACACTACAATAATATAGTTTCTCCCCAGCATGATGGAATTTGTTCTCTGCTCGAAATGATTCCAGTGGGGGGAAGCTATTGTGTGAAATCTGGGCCAGAGTTCTCCCTTACCAGTGAAAGGATTATCTATCCCTCATCACATCTCAGCTCTCCTAATACCCACAGATCTGCTTTGACACATGGATAATATCACCACTGAAACGAGACCAAATGAGAGTCTGTACCCCCACCCCACCCCCAGCCTATGTCTGGACTCTAAGTCTTAGTCTGTTTTGGCCGTTCCTATCTGATGATTTGCCAGAAGCATCCACATCCACATTAAGCATGCATTTAGCACAGGTCATTTCAAAGAGACCTGGCACTGCCACAACTCTTCACCACACCAAATCGGTTAGCTGAATGCCCAGAGCAAAACCAAAGCTCAAAATAATTTCCTTTATCTCCAGGTTGGTTTTTATTCCCTTTGGGTTTTTATTGGAGTGAGGCCGAATATTTTTGATCAGATAATGTTGTTTTGAAAATGACAAACGCATCCAGCCTTGAAAATTGTTTTATGTGGCTTTTATTGTGGCTGAAAACAATAGTTTCCTTGGCTATTAAGGTTGTACAAGAGTCCCTGTGGGAAGACGGCATGATAACAGAGACTTTGTTTTCCCTTTATATCTGCTATTGTAAGGACCGCATGGTAAAGAGATACCTGCGGGAAAGTGCTCTACCGCTAACCCTATCAACCATTCATCTTAAGATGTGCCATAAAAAATACTTTTTTAGATCTAAAATAATGTAACAATAATTGAAAAACAAGTAAAAAAATGCAGTAGAAGTATTAATTAATTAATTAATTAATTATTCTTAACGGATGGCAGTTAAAATGAGCAGTTTTTTTTCCCCATCATCCATTTAACAACAAATGGCCCCATTTACTAACAGCTTGCGCCAGCGCAAACCCTCTTTTGGCATTAAAAATGGATTTACTAATGACATGCAGTGAAAAATTTTCGCTGAAAAGACGTGGACTCCGTTATTTTTGCGGCTGACCTTATTGCATATGCATTTGTAGGAGTTTCCCTTTCAGACGCAAAATTTATGGGATGAGAGTATTTAAATGAATCTCGCAAGGTGATTACTAAGGTTTGCGCTTGTCAATTTACTGGTATTTGCACCATTATTTAACGGCTAAAAAAAAACATATCTTAAATGCTAGTTTGCGCTGCTCTCGGTAGATTGCGTTGGTCATTATGAAAATGATCCGGTTGCGTATGTGTTCTTTCCTTTGTGCGTCGTCAGTTAGATCACACAGAATTTTCCACTCCCATCTGCGCTTTTTTGGGCATTGCGCTCTCATGCTAATTTGCCCTGTTTAGTAAATCTGGCCATAAAATATTTGTTTATGTTAATTAGACTTAAATGTGCTTAATTTTGCTGTTAATTATGAATAAGCTTATAGTTTCACGCTGGCGAACTTTACATAACATTTAAATGTCTTTTCATGCATCACATGGTATATTTATGAGTCACACAACATGTTCAATGCATAATGCAGATTTATACCATGGTCTGTCTGAATACTCGATTCTGATTGGTTGGAATGTGTGTAATAAAACCGTTTAATGCACATGTAGTTCCAAGCCAGTTTAATCACCATTCAATATTAATGTGCTGTTTTCATTGAAGCACACGTGCATACGTCACTAAGAGACCGCGCTGCGCACACACTGAAACGTTCAAGTCAAGTCATCTTCATTTATATAGTGCTTTTAACAATGTAGATTGTTCCAAAGCAGCTTTACATTGATAATAGGAAAATAAAGTAACAGAGATTGTTTTGGCTTTATAGCAGCTCTAGAATAAAGTTATTGTCCAGCTAAAGTTAGTTTTGATTGATTCACTTCCGTCGCACCGATCATTAGTTATTAACTTAGGGACCACTAACACAACACCGTTTAACAGAAAACTCTTAAGTTCTTTCTGCGCAAACTTTCAAAAACGCAAACCCGTGAGAACGCTGATGGCGTGCACATGTGTATTACGAGTTCAGTCTATAGGTATGCATGCTTGAATATATGTGCGCAGGCGTGTAGTCCTTCCCTACAAACCAACACTCAACAAACTACTTGTCTGGCCTTAAAATTTATAAGCACAGAAGCACAGAAACTTATAAGCACAGAAGCACAGAAACTTGTCAACGCAGCCCCGCAAATTATATTAATAAAATAGCTTTGCTACTGAATTGCTCAATTTTATTCCTCAGCAACGAGGGGGTTACATCGCTGGTTTTGAAGTAATTAAACTCACAGCTTCATTGTTAATTGAGAGAGATGCTAAAAAGACACAGGTAATTCACACACTCATATCTCTCTCTCTAATGAATTCAAATAAATGCTTTAATTCATTAATTGAAAGAAATGTCATATTACACACTACTTTATCTCTATGTCTGATGTAAAGCGGATAGAATGCTAGATCTAACGAGCCATAGCTGATCAAAATAACCATAATTTTTACCCTTCCGGTCAAATATTGTGCTGCAAACAACAATTACAGCATTAAGTTGCCAATGCTGGCAAATGACCCTTGTATAAGCGGTAAAGTCCGCGGCTAGCTTGGCATTTATCTATTTGAATGCACTCTCGTCGGGTGGTTCTTTGTCTCCACGCCATGCATAAAATCGCTTAATGCACAGCTAGCCGTGGATTGTCTATTACATAAGCATTATTCTCCACGCCACTTTTCAGTGTTACCTTTATGATTAGTTGTGGCTATATTATAACTTAGCTATGTAAAAGTTCAGCCCTGAATTGAATGCTTCTGTCAATATCATTAAAATGCATTTCATCATTCTAATTTTAATTCATTATTCTTGGACCGGGTTTCTGTCGCTTCACCGCCATGCATGAGTTCCCTATTTACTCAGTGTCCATACTTTATAGCTTGCTGATGACTTTACGACAGGCCTGTGTGAGAAAAGACATTATGAAGAGACAGGTCATGAATGTCGACTAAAAATGGATTTGCCAATGTGTATACCAGCCACTAAATGTACAAACAGACTGAGGGAGAGAGTGTGTAATTTTCTTTGATGTGCTCTGTCAACTTACAGCCCTATATCTTTGGCTTAAATGCAGTAAAAGCCTTAGCGTGCTGCTGGTACCATGGTATTAATGCAGTTGAAACACAGGCAGATACAAGGGGAGTGAATAAAAGTGCCATTATAACCACCTACACAGGCATTTTTTTAAACAAATACACAACATATACACAACATGTGTGACTTTTTTATTTTAATAGATGTTCTCATTACAAGCTTTATTATGAGCAGAAAAATGTTAAAGTTGAACCTGAAAATCTAACCCTTTTTTTACAGTTTACATGGTCAATGTCACGTATTATTTGCTTGTTTGATTAGTGACCTAGAAAGAGTGCAGAATAGGCTATTATATATTATTTATAACATTTTTAAAAATCCTTTTCAAAAGTTAAATTAGATTCTGAATCCCAGATTTTGAGTGTGAATGTAGACTTTTAAGTCTCATTGTGTGCAAATACTAAGCCATTCCTTCCATTTAAACAAAATTACTTCAAATTTAAAGAGAATAAATTATGCTGTGGGCTGCATTTAGACCCAACACACATATGAATGTTCTCTCAGAAGTCCCATTAAGTGATTTTTTTTTTGTACGTCAGCGCCTTATGCCGAAACCTTGAAGATCAATGGTGTTTATTAGTGCCACAAAAGGCATTTGTACTTCCTGTAATGAACCCTTGAGAGTGGCTGACAGCGAACAGAGTAATGGCCTAGACCCCAAATGCTTCCGTTCCAGCTTAAGGCTGTTTGGATTGGCCTAATTAGCGTTACGAATGGGGAGACGATGCTTGCATACAACTGGGATGGAGGGAAAGCTTTGGGGTCTAAAGGTTAGCAGACCTCATAAGCTACAACAGGAGACACATTCCAGAGCCTTGCTAATGGAGTGCTTTACTTTACTTTCAAACTCATTACTTTTCTCCAATAATCAAAAATGGGATAATTACTTAATTAAATGGATAAACAAAACAACAGCCTAAATAGACCCTGACTCAAATATTACCAATAGCATCCCACCCTCACGCACCTTGTTCTAGTCGATGTCTCCCTTAGCAAAGCCGTGGAGAGATGTAATTTTGATTGAAGGAGGGCGTTGAATGCGTGTAGATGCAATTTGCTTTGCTTGTGCATGCAGAATTAGAACCCGGGTGTGTTGCCGAGCTTTGCTCTGATTTTTATTTAGCTCTAATTATGAAGATTTATATACAAGAACATGGTTGCCTACTTGCGTTCAGTAGATAAGATATTCCTTGTGTGGCATTTTCTCAACTGATCGTCATAAAAGCAGTCATTTACAACTTAAAAGTGAAGTGTGTTTTTTTTGTTTTCAATGCAAAATAACTTATATTGAAAGAGAACTGAAAGTAAAACATTTTTAGGCTGACATCGCGGAGAAGTTTAAACATGCACTACTGTTCAAAAGTTTTTGTTGGTAAGATTTTGTAATGTTTTTGAAATGAGTATTATACTGTATGCTCACCAAGGCTGCGTTTAGGCCCATTTGATCAAAAATAGAGTACAAACAGTAATATTGTAAAATAGTATTACAATTTCATATTAACCATGGCCGGATCTAAACCTAGATCTAGACCTAAACGTCTGCCTTGCTCACTCAATCAGAATTTAGGCACATATATTGTCAAAATGTCTATCCAGTGTACTACCTCTAGATAGCATTCCCATTAATCTCAACCGCAGTTGCTTAGCATCCTGTCATGCTGACAATGCTGATTGGTAGCACAAGTCAACTTCTGGCTCAACCAATAGCATTAGACTGGAGTGTGACTACATCTTTGCCAAACATGGATGGGTGGAATTTTTTTGGGGATTGTTTGGTAAGCATTATTATTCTTGCAATTCCATTTGGTTGCAATTATGTACTTAACCTTTTTTTTCTTTTTTTTTTTTACCTGCTAGGATTTTCAAATAGGTTATTATGGTAAAAAAATAGGTATAATAAAGCACTACAATTGAGCACTCTACTTTGAAGAAACAGTTTTTGTTGTGGATGTGTATTGCCACTTTACAACACTGAGTATTCGTTCATGTTGTAACATTAGCGATTTTCCCTGGGCAAGACTTTGACAGTGATCTAAACCTGACCTTATTGGCTTAATTAAACATTTACCACATTGCCGTGCTTTGCAGGAACACATGTTTGATAGAGAGATATAAAGAATTTGAAAATGTGCGTTAGGAGCTCAGCAACACTTTCCATTCAGCACCATAATATCAAAGCTGAAACATGTCATTTCTGTTTATCTGGCAGAGTTATGCAAAAAGTAATGATTGTTTCCAAACAGGTTTCCAAGACACTCCTCATGTCTTCCATTGATAGTCCTGCCACAAACTCACAATGTTGTTTGAGCGGATCGACATTTGACCAATGTTTTGATTGCTTTAAGCATTGACAGGAGAAAGTATTTTAATATCAAAATTACATGTTTCACTTTTAAGTCTGATTAAGCAAGAGGAAAGAAGCTGTGATTGCATTCAACACATCTTTGTTCTGAGTTTGCTCAATGATTTCATGGTGTGACTTTTAGACCAATTAATTAAAGGAACAAAGAAAAACAAATAATAATGCCAGTGTGTCTACTGCGGGCCATGTAAACATTAAAATTTAACACTTCACAAAAAAAGACTAAGAGCCAGAGACCTGCGCTAAACTTGTAACAAAGAGACGACTTCTCCTCCTCCTTTTTTTTTTTTTTCAACATAACAAATGATTTTAAGTCAATTTTAGCATTCATCAGGGTTCATTCATTCAACCCAGCACTTGTTTTTGATAACCTCTTTTGTATGTTATTCAATTGTGTTTTTTCATGGTTAGGGGCAACATTTACCCTGTCAATTAAATGTTTCGCTTTGCGGGGAACAAAATACACGTACCTCAGTTTTACTGGCGTTTGGCTGGCAGCCATCCCCTATTATCTGAGTGACAGTTTGAAGATTGATTACAACACAGCCTCTTTTTATTATTTGAGTGGCACATGCTAAGTTAACCCTTTAACTGTATTAATCACTGTCATTCAAATGCATTAACTTCACAATGATTGCCTTATACTGAGCAAATGTGAAACAATATGTCAACGTCTGAATGAAGGCCTACTGTTTATCACACTAGAATCATATTATTCACAATCTTTCAGTACAGCCACACAATCTGAAAACTCTTGACAGTTTTCCTCCATCTATATTACCATCTGTATGTGTTTGCTAGATAGAAAAGTGTATTCTCAAGTACTGTTTGATTCGACTTATGCATCTGTAATTGTTATTATTTTTCCATCCTTTCCTTTTCTTTTCTTTTTATCACAGTCCCTTTATGCTGGGGTATCTGTGCTTACCCGTGTTTTAACTCTCCCAAACTTAGTTGGTTTGGGCTTCTGAACTGAGAAAAAAGTAAAAATGCTACACTAATAATTGGTTTCAGGAGAACTAGCTTACATTTTTGTTGAGAAATAGCAAATTAATGTGCTATTAACAGTTCAGTTGAACAAATGGTTTTATACACAACCTTTTAAGAGTTTGGGGTAAGTAAGATTTTTGAATATGAAAATTAATTAAAATTATGAATAAAGTCATGAATAATAAAAATAGAAAAATTATTTCTATTTTTATTTATATTAACATAAAATGTAGACCTGTGATGGCAAAGCTGAATTTTCAGGAGCACTGTGATTAATATTAAAAACTAATAATATTAAAAAGTAATGTAAAAAAAAAAAAATCTGAGCAAACACTTGCTTGATAGTGGCTCAATGATATTTATTCATCTACCATGACTAAATGGTCTAGGAAGATGTACACTGTCTGTATACTGTCCTATATCTTCTTGGAGAGTACTTTTAATATTTATAACTAATTAATATTTATGAGCTCAACCTTTTCCCACCCTCTAAAACTGGAATAAGTTGCATAGTGTGTAACATACCCTTGTTGATTGCTTACAGCAAGCTTCAAACTCTCACCCCGAAGTAGGGTTGTCTCTCTTTTTTTTCTTTCTCTCTCACTGAGTTTTGAACTAAACGTTTCATTGCGTCTGTCATTTAACATAGTAAGATCTGGGGTCACTGCAATTACCCCCAAGGATATTGATTCCTCAAAGCTTATCGCACACTCTAAGATAGCTGGTTGATATTGCCATCTTTTTTTAATGGAGGTGAGACAGTGTGTCAAATGCGGTTTAACAAAGATATGATTCTATGAAACTCTGCTTACAGACAACATGTTGCCAAAAAAAAAAAAAAAAAAAGCGATGTTGTTTATGCACCAGAAAAGCAGATTAAGATTGCAATTGCTTGTTTCTTCGAGACTAATGAACTTCCGAATGTCCTATTCAGAGAGAAAGACAATTAGAATGGCTTGCTAAACCTGAAGGCTCATGTCCCTTTTAAGGCATTTACAATCTGAGCATCTGCACTGATTGGTTAATGTTTTATTTATTTGCAAGAGATTCAACTTTCAATTACCCAGCATAATTAAATAAATGTCAATGATTCTAACATTAGTATATCCTTCCACGAAAATTGCCATGTTGCACTGCATCAAATATAAGATTTGTTTTTTTCTTCTTCATCCAAGCAAGGGGAACGCTTTTAAAACAAACACTTTTACAGAAGATCTTTAAATAATTATATTAACAGCCTTGGTGCTGTTTTTGACTTTATAGAATATGGTACAGTTTTGACCCACATGACAGTATGACTCATCATATAAAAGATCAGCTTTTTGTCTAGATTAAATGAAGCAGCTTTCCTGTATATAGAAGGGAACTAAAGTTTATGTGTCTCTTTTTCCCAGCTGTATGAGAAATATGCACAGAAATTAATTTCATGCAGCATTCTTTTGGATATTGCAAATTATGGAAATAATCTAGGTTTTATTCGCTCCTCCAAATGGGAAAATCATCAGACTGTGGCATTTTCTTCAAATCAGTATTTCAATAATAGGTGAATTCTAGAGCGCATCATATAGGCTACAAACAAGGTGCTGTCTCCGGCCCAACTGTTGTTACTGATAGACTAAGCAGCCGGCTTTTAAAAATATTCATATATGAATTCCCTACTGAACAAAACCAGAAACCATACTAAAAATTTTTAACTGGTCTGACAGAGTAACCAGCTGACTGACCAGCTAAAATCAGTTTGGTAGGGAGACCAGGTTGAACCAGCTAAGACCACATGGTTTTTGAATCTGATCAAAGACTGACTGCAATTATTTTGATTGGTCTGCGAAGACACACCTCCCTTTTACTTAGTCAATCAACGTACGCTTGTCTTTGAAGAAAACACACTTTTTCACTGAAGGACTTTCAAGAACATGCTGTGCTGGGTTATGGATAGAATATACAGTTTGTACAGTATAAAAAGCATTATGTCTATGGAAAGTCCCCATGAAACATGCAAATCCAACATGTGCGTGTGTGTGTGTGCATACATGCATGCGTGTGTGTGTGTGTGTGGCCTGGTAAACCCTACATTTTGGGGACAAAATGTCCCCACAAAGATGGCAATATCCGAAATCCTTGTGGGGACATTTTTGGTCCCCATGAGGAAAACAGCTTACAAATCATAATAAGTGATGTTTTTGTAAAAAAAAATGCAGAAAGTTTCATGGTTTTTAACACTGATAATAATAATAAGAAATGTTTCTTGAGCACCAAATCAGCATATTATAACTATTTCTGAAGGTTCATGTGACACTGAAGACTGGGGTCACATTCAGCTTTGCCATCACAGAAACTATAAATATAAAATATATTAAAATAAATACAGTTTTTTTTTTTTAAACACCAAACTTATGAATAGTAGTGTAATTATAATCAGAAAGGTAATAGGGTTGATAGTACTAACATATCAATACATAAGGTCCTTGAAGTTCACTTTTTGAAGGGATGATAACACTATTATTATTTCATAGATTTTGTTTTCATGAACGTGCATATTTTCGTGGCACCCATTTTGTAGAATCACTTGTGTGTTTGTTTCTCATGGTTTAGTGTGGATTTCTGAAGTTTATATCCTAACTGTTTGTTTCTCTGTTTTTTTTCTTTCTATCTCTTGCTTTCTCGGGTTGATGTTGCTGCGCTGCCAACTTCTGAAAACAGGTAAGAGAGCAATTTACTTGCTTGCTGCTCATCCCACACCTACTGTAGTTCAGATGAAATCGGGTCTGTGTTTCATATAAAACCAACATATACTGAATGATGTTTAAGCAGTTTCTTTTCTATGCTGGAGGACAAAAATGAAGTGTGTTCTGGTGAGCTCCAGACTGCTGATTCATTCTAGACGCCCAAACTCGCCTTGTCAGTTCACCAAGATGTGCAGCAGTTGCAGGGGTGTGAAGTAACAAATTACAAATACTCACATTACTGTAATTAAGCTGTTTTAAGCAGAAATTGTAAGTAGTTTAAAAATGTCGTACTTTTACTTGAGTGCATTTTAAGTGATGCAACTGTACTTTTACTCCGCTATTTTCTCTCCATTTGTGGTTGTTACATGCTTGTTTTATTTTTATTTTTATCCATTAACATGATTGGCTATCAACATGATGGATCCATCAAGATGATTGGAGTGATCTGTTTCGCGACTTAAAGGTGGTATCAGTGATTTCAGGCCCAAAAATATTTTTATCACATTCATCTAATCTTTCCTAACGATCCGCTAGCTGCCCGCCCCATAAGCATGCCGTCAAAAAAACCCATCTCTGTAGGCAGCCTAGGCTCTGAGATCTGCACACAAAAACAAATGGTTTAGCCAAACACTCAAAACCAAAACAAATAGTGTTCCAACCAATCACCGACAGGGGGAGGGTGTTGTGAGGTTTTGTGCTCGTGCACGGCTGCACGCGAAGTCAGAGCTGAAGAAAAAGCTGGCTCAAAACCTCACAACACCCTCCCCCTGTCGGTGATTGGTTGGAACACTATTTGTTTTGGTTTTGAGTGTTTGGCTAAACCATTTGTTTTTGTGTGCAGATCTCAGAGCCTAGGCTGCCTACAGAGACGCGGTTTTTTGACGGCATGCTTATGGGGCGGGCAGCTAGCGGATCGTTAGGAAAGATTAGATGAATGTGATAAAAATATTTTTGGGCCTGAAATCACTGATACCACCTTTAATCATGGCTGCTGTGGAAGCGCATGCTTCAAGCATCAATTCAATCACCATATCAGCATTTAGATCTTCCTCTAATTTTGGAAGTTGGCTATTTTTTTTTTTTTTTTCATAATTACTCATACTCAAGTAGTTTTACTCAAGTAGGAAGGACTCATTCCACCCCTGAGCAGTAAGATTTGCACATTTCATTTATGTCAATGAAATCGCTGGGGAACTTTATGGGTTACTGTTATTTTGACCATTGGCACCACAGGAGCAGCCCTTTAAAAACACTCACACGGTTAACTTGTTGTTGCTACACATTATAGCTTCCACCAAATGTGAGTAGAAGTGGAAAAACTCCTGCCGGGTTCATCGGAGCGTTCTGCTCTGGTGTCTGGTGGAATGCAGGGATGTAGTCGTGAAGTATAAACAGATGGATAAGTACAAGACGGGGCAGAGAGTGAGTCATCAGAGGGATGAGAAGAAGTGAGACTCATCAGCAGAGAGTTTGAAATAAAAAGACTCGACAACTTTTCCAGCTTTATATCAATCAGTGCTGGTGGTCTTATCACTCACATATTTTCAGTTGGGACAGCTTAATATTTGTCATAGCGTCTATATTAATACCTCTTTTTCATTGACAAGATGACTGTTCAGTGTGTGTTATGGCCACATTGATATGTTGGGTTACCATGGTTTTAGTATGATACTATTGTAGTATTTATTAATATTTATATATTAGCTTTTAATTGTAGAATTCTTTTTTCGTTGTGTTGATTTTGTTATGTGATTTTGTCTTTTTTTTATTAATTATAAACAAGGGTCAGGGTGCACATAACTTATTTGGATGGTTCTCAAGGGAGCTTTGTACTCACATTTTACACGTCACACTTATCCTACAAGCTGTCGTCATCACGACACTTTCCTCCTGACTGCTCTCTTCACTATCTTCTTTTCTCTCAAACATGGTTGATGACGATGATGATGTTTTATTTTATTATTTATTTTACACTTTCACTTACACTTGTAATATTATACACTTATATGCACATTAACATTTACGTGTTCTTTCAAAGAATACCTAGGTATTACTATGGTGACATGTCAAAAACAATGCTATTAATGTTAGTGTTATAAATAAAACTCGCTGCTTGCTGCCAGAGTTATGTTTTCATGACCAGGTTCATGAGGAATCTGTAGACATTTTGTGATTTTGTGGTCAAATCATTGATATTTTCCAGAAATGGTTTTTCACATAGTACAATGTGTTAGACTAATTCTGTGTTGATCTAGTTGTAGTAATCTCAGCTTAACTAAACCAAAAACAACAAGGGTTGGTGTGTGCATGTGACATATGACAAGTATTCTGATTCTGAGGAAATCTGCGGAGTACGTTTCATGATATTACATCTGAACATGTAAAATTCTTGATAATAAAAGCTGTCTATTGTCAGACAAAAATACCTCTAATTCTACATTCGTGTGTCCTTGTAAAAGTAGCCTAAGACAGCTTTAAGTGACTAACAATTACTGTGTCAGGTTTTTTTTCCGTGTGATCTGCATAATCACTGACTGGTGTGTGTCTCGTGGCTCCAGCTCTTGCTAACGGCAACAATGCTAATTGTTTAGCAGCTCCTCCCAGTTGGATCCATAAACCTAATGCTGAATTCTGAATGATGGCTAGCATAGCACGTCCCTGGGCTGTTGCCTGAATGAACAATGAACACTTTGAATACACACTGCCATTTGTTTCCCTTAACAAACCTTTTTGTCCCCCAGACTCCTCTGTGATGAAATGCTTATGAAGTTTTGAGAGCCAAGAATGATGTTGCTAATCAAGAGCATAGTCTCAAGTTGAAATCCCACCCCACTAACAGAACTCACTGCCAAGGACATAGCGAGATGGAGAGTGAGACTTTGAAAGGCAGATAGGGTGCGGTATTAGAGTATATGCAGTTCACTTGAGAGAATGTAGGCTGTAGCTTTTATCATTTCCTGCACCAAATGGGATTTCAGTGTGTTAATTTCTGTTATTCTCTGGTATCGGGACCCCACGGGACATGTGACCAAAAATGAAGTCCACCTCACTTAGAACTGCTAAATTCTGCATACCTATAGAGCATAGAAACGGTACAGGGGGATTGCTCTGTTGAGCCCTTGATAGCTGTCAATCAGGATATTTTTTAAAGTGTTTGTTTTCTCAGAGGAGACTGTGAACTAGAGTAACACATTGCTAGCATTGCTACATGAAGGGAAGAACAGTGTTTACATTAATTTTGAATTGAAGAGATACAGATACAGATAGTATTTTAAAAGTTTTAGATCTTATAGTTCAGCCAAAAAAAAAATTACTAAGAAAAAGAAAGAAAGAAAGAAAATTCGGTCATTATTTACTCACAAGTCTATACTGTTATTTATTTAAATTTTGGGGGAAAATTTTTTAAGAATCTCCACATAGATATGTTCCATATAACAACAGTTCATATATATATACTCATGTTAGGGGGGATTGGGGGGATGTAAAGAAAATTATTGCATCACAATAAGTGTATTGTGATTGTCAAAAACATTTTAGTAACTAAACTGAATTTTATTAGGTTTAGTGACAACATGTTACAATGTTTACATGGTACAATTTCTGGTAAGCTACGCTTTTTTATTATTTCAATTAAATTATTGTGATTTGATTTAATATTGACTCATTTGGATAAATATTAGGTAGGTGCTACACAAGATAGGCATTAATTTTTCTCAAGAAAAAACAACTCACCTAATGCTGTAAACATACAGAGAGCCCTATCAGCTGGCAGTATTATTTAAGGTTAGAAATAACTCAAATTAAATATAATGCATTTTTTTATTATAATAACAACTTTATTTAATGATAATAAGTACAAATTTAATAAATATGTAATATAGTACACATATTTAGCAAAATACTCTCTATAGCTCTTTTTTTCTAGTTGTAGGGTTTTTGACTGCATCAATAATAATGTATACGATGGGCTATATATTAAATGTTCTAGCCTAAAAATGTTAGACGAGCTTTCTTCCAACTTACCTTCTCCATCACGACGTGTGTTCGCGCGATGTTGTTGGTTACCTAGTAACGAACGTACGGTGGCCGAGAATGTTCTGCCATCTTCTGTGTGTTCGCGCATCTATGTTGCCTAGTAACGAATGCAATCTGGCCGAGATCAGAGCCATAGAGAGAAAGAGTTGCGACACTCTTTGATGTCGCCGCTATGGCTATCACGTGGTTCATGTAAGCCCCAATAGTTCCAAAACATACGCTGGCTGTCATGTTCTTCTATGGGACAGACAGCAGCGACTGCATTATTGAACGGTAAATATAAAATAAAACACACACCCAAGTACTTTTTCAGCTGTTATTGCATAATTGCATTTTGTTAATGTCAGTTTTGCATTTGGAGAGGCAGGCAGGGTGACAACGAAATACTGTATATTACATAGTTAAGTTTTAGGCTATATTTTTGGAGGGAAAAGCTTAGTGTTCATGTTGGGAGTGCTTCCACGCGCAGCAATGTAAGTGAATGGGGTCCAACGCCCAAATGACAGTGTGTTTGGAACTAATTCGATCTTCAAAGTAGGCGGTTAATAGCGCCGCCATTATTTACAACGGTGGTCTATGGGAGTGTCGCAACTCTTTCTCTCTATGGCTCTGGCCGAGATACGTGCTGGCGGCAAGAAACTTCACTTTGTGTGCCTCCGCCTCGTATACAACGTTATATATAAAGCTTGCAGAACAACTTGGTTGGCATTGCCTTTTCAGCGTGAGAAATACACGGTGTGGCATGTGAGCGTGTGAACTGGTTGAATTGCGTGTGTCTCACGGCCAATGCGTGAGACTTGAGAACCCTGATATTAGCTTTGTCTGATGAACTAACTGAATGACTCACCAATGACTTTTGATGTTGCTGACATTCAAACTACGCCATGGACACCATATTTGATTTGAGAGCTGCAGCAACAGTGAAAATTATATGAATTTGTAAATCATTTTGGACTGGTCAGCTATATTATGGCTTCCACAGACTTAATTTTTTTTTTATATATATATACTGTATATATGTTCAGAGTAAAAAGTATTTTTAATAAATATGATGAATTATTAATTTATGTATGTCATTGCATCACAACTAACTAACAAAACAACAACATTAACAAACAATATATTTTTTTTTAATTCAGAAAATCAAAAACATGCTCATGATAGAAGAGGTGTATTCAAGTCATTATACATTTGCATTTTTTTAAATATATATATATATATATATATATATATATATATATGTGAATAAATTAATAGATTTAGACAAAAATTAGTGTCACGTCATTGGCCCAGCTTTAAACTGTTATAAAGGATTAATGTGAAGAATATTTTAAATTGTGTGTGTGTGTGTGTGTGTGTGTGTGTGTGTGTGTGTGTGTGTGTGTGTGTGTGTGTGTGTGTGTGTGTGTGTGTTTCACAAAAATGTATTTTTTCTTTTTCACTTTAGTCGTGTTGTGCCCATGTTGTACCCGTGTTGGCGCCTTTGCTCACCCATGCATGGTTCATCTGTTTGCGAAAACAACACAACACACTACCTCCCAACAGGCGCAGACTAGCTGTCCCCAGCTCTGCCGCTGCCTGTCAGGTGCATCCAGATGTGTTTCAGCTACTTGTGCCCATTCCCCAGCTGGGTGCCATGCAGTCTGTAAGATGTGGTTTCCTGGCAACGCACATTTGAGAGCTTTCCTCAGTCCGTGGCAAGAGACAGTAAGCGCGAGGGGCCTTTACAGTTCTCTCATGTGATGTTAATGGAGCAAGCTATCTAAGCTGAGGAGAGGGCTCTCTGCCACACCACATTTAGCTTGGCTCACCCTCCTGTGGTTTGAGCTCATCCTCATCTGGCACTTTCCAGGCAGAAACCCCTGGACCAGCCTCAGACTTAGTGGAAAGTAGTTCTACATGTGAAAGAGATGAAAGGCAGTGGAGCAAACATGAAATGTCTGGAACCGGAACATGAGCAGAGCTTTTTGTGTCCTGTATCACTGAGGCACATGGCTGAAAATTGCGTGGTGAACTGGCTAATGCGATCATTTTAAAGACAGACAAGATATGGGCGCCGTGCAGCACGCCGAACAGCGGCATTCATGTGAACCAGTTTTGAAAGAAGAAGAAAAGGCAGTGAGAGGGAGGTTTGCTGTCTCGTTATGATAGTTAGATAAAGCTCCAGTTTATTTAGTCTACATTGACCCTATTTACTTTCTTAATGTGCATTCCTGGTATTATTATGCATGATTCACCAATGCACATTATTCCAATAAATTGTCTTCATAATGTTTTTTATTTATTTATTTATATGTAGTTTTTCTCCTTCTGAAACAACTTTCCTTTTCTGCTGATGTCACAAACAATACTTTTCAATCCTGCTAAATAGACCAGCTTAAACCAGCCTACGCTGGTTTGCTGGTCTATTCCTGGACAGACTGGTCTGTTGTCTGGTTTTAGAGGTTTTGAGCTGGTCAGGCTTGGAGACATGCACACCAGCTTAGGGCGATTTATTTGATTATTTATTTCATATTTATTTATTTATTTATATACATTATTTATTTTTCGCTCATGTCAACTCTCCGAATAGTTTTGGCATGTTAATAGATATGACAGTGTTAATGTATTTGGTCTTGGAGGACCAGATCTGCTGCTCGCACAGCTGATTCTACTGCTGCAGAGCTGGACTTGCTACTGGCAATAGATACACAGACATGAGCATGGAAGATATGCTGCTGCTGCTGCTGCCTGAAAAAAAAGGCATACATAAATTCCATAGCAGATTTAGGCATGTGAAGCTGGGGAAGGTGTAGGCTAAAGGCATGTCAAGGACCTATCACCCTGCATCATTTAGAATTTCTGAGCTAGATTTATTTATGTATTTATTACTTTTATTTATTCTTCAACCGCATCCCTTGACTCAATTCTCTCTCTCTCTCTCTCTCTCTCTCTCTCTCTCTCTCTCTCTCTCTCTCTCTCTCTATATATATATATATATACCTTTATAGCACATAGGGTCCTATCTTGCACCCAGCGCAATTGACTTTGTACACCGACGCATGTATCATTCCTATTTTTCACCCGCGCACAGCGGACTTTTCCCTCCACAGACGCACATCGGTAAACTAGGAGATACACTTGCGCTCCCGGGGGCGGTTCAGCGCAAAGAGGAGGCGTGTTCCGGCGCAAACACTCCCTGATGCTATTTTGCGGTTCCAGAAAACAATTCCGCCACTGACCAGGAAAAACCTTGTCTAAAGTCAGTGGTGCGTTGCGCATGTTATTCATATGCTATTTTAAGGGCGCATGCTTGGCCATAATCAAAGTAGCGTGTGCACAACGCGCATACACTTTGATTCTCTCATCTACACAGAAGCAGCAGTTTTGATTTTTGCAAATCATACATTATTACAATAGATAGATAGATAGATAGATAGATGATAGATAGATAGATAGCTTACACATTTACCCAAATTATCATACGCCTGTTTAATCAAAGTTAATTTGGGTGGGTTTCTCCCATCCCCAATGTCACTTTTTTGTCTTTTACGGCCCTGACGAGAACGTCGGTCTCCTCGGCTGTGAACCGCTCCTGGCGCGCGCCTGGCAAATCCGCCGTTATAATAGCAAACCGCCATGGAACAAGCGTGCCTGCTCTTAAAGGGAATGTGAGATGTCGCTCTGATTGGTTTATTTCACGTTACGCCCAAACCACACCTATGAATAATGAAGCTACTTCAGACCAACCCATTTTAGATTTGCGTCGGGCGCAAGAGTCATTTATCCCGCCGGTATAATAGCAACAGCGCCCAAGACCCGCCCACAAAGTTACTTGCGTTTCGCGCTTGATACTTGCGTTTCAGATCGTTAAAATAGCACCCATAGTGTCACTGGTCCTACATGGTCTACATAGCACATGGTGGCATTTTTAGAAGACTCATCCTTTGACTCTAGAAGGGATAAAGACTGATCTGTCTTCTTACTGATTTTGCGTGAGCGAAGCTGAAATTAGGGGGCACTGTACGGCTCTCCTGGGCATGTTTGATGTGCACATTCAAATTCAGATCTCTTGTGTCCGCTGACATGAATAGAGAATACTTCACTCCCTGTGCTTTAAAGATGAGCAAAGGAATTGTATTTGCCCTTCAAGCAGCAATGATGCAAGAAGAAGTGGAGAGGATATATATTTTGTTCTATAACCTGCAATTATGGGTTTGCCTGCTTGGAATTTTTGTCTGTGGAGTTTCACAGAAAACCCTGCAAATTTCTCCAGAATTCCAATGTTGCCCCATTTACAATTATATATTAAATATATTGTTTTTTATACAAAAATATATATAATTAATATGTTTTAAATGTCTATATAAATATAAGCATTTAATGATATTTAAAAATGTTAATAAATCTAATTTAATATTGCTTGCAGCTAGCATTTAACACATTTTTCCATATTTAAATGTATTCCACAGACTTTCCTATAATCAGTGCAAAGATTATGGGTTGGATCTTAGAGGCACGTTGATTCATCTGCATTTTCCTTCAAAATTTTGGCCATCTGATTAAGGTGGGACTAATTTCAAGGTCATAAAGTTCTGATCTGCTGGGCCGGTTGCATAAGCATATAGCCGTTATGTTAAGGCTGTGTCTTAAGTATTAGTATGACCAACTAGCAGTTAGTCAAGGGGCAATCAGTCTTACTTTTTAGTATCAAAGTAGACCAGTCTACATTTTATGTAATTGACTTAAACAGTTATGAACAGTTAACCTTTAAGACTAGTCTAAGCAGTTTATGCAACCGGTGCCTTTCTGTATATTTCTGACCTGACCTGATACAGCAGTTCCTTGTTATGTTACTTCAAATAGAGTATAGTTTCATACCCTTATACAGTGATGACAAGCATTCTGTTCAAAGCTTCAGTGTCAACTTAGTGAGGTGAGAGTCAGAGGCATGACTAGTCCCTGGCCCTTAGACTATACAGGGCCCAAATTCTGTGTTTTTGTGTTTTTTCTAGATTTAATTGTGATAAAATGTGTCTAATAAAATGTGTCTAATCAATTGAATTCAAAAAACTTTTTCAAACAATTGAATATATGATTACATTTTAACAATAATAATGCTCTATAAAAAAAATGTATATAAAAAAAAAAATCCAATTATCCCCCATTTTATATAAAACAGAATCTAGAACAATTATAACAGAGTCCCCCCCCCCCCCCCCGTTATAATTGTTCTAGAATCTAGATTCTGTTTTTGTGATTTAATACAAATTCATCATCAAAAACTGTATTAATCAAATTAATTTATAAAGCTTTAAAAACTTAATTGCTGTTTTAAAAAATATTACTTTATTTTGTTATTTCTACACAACAGAGGTTTGCTGTATATCAAAACATGCATGAAAAATCTCCTGATTTTGACTTCATATTTAAATATCAATCTTTTTGTGTTTTAATAATAACATACACTAGTTCACATTGTTCAAATTTGAATTTGATTAATTGTACTGCCCTACTTTAGATTTATTAATCCAGAATTAATCAAAATTCTGTGACATTCAGTGTTATACAGTTGTTTTAATTACTGTATTCTGCAGTTCATTCTGCATTTTCTACATAACAGAAATTAATAGGGCCCTAACTATACATAATGTGTTTGTATACCCACAGATCTTCATCTTTTAAGGCTCCTGGTATTTTTGTTCTTTTTCTGCTCCTATGACATTTTAATTAGATCAAATAAAGGAAATTAATTAAATATAAAACATTTAAAAGCAGAATAAAACAATACCTCTTACTTGTGAATTTGGACAAGTGCAGTTTGTCTGAGCATTGAAAAGAATACTAGCTACAGTATGACAAATAGAAAGGTGTGCTATAAACTTGAGCTATGGCAACAATAATGCAAATATAAGTCATATGTATTTTACTTTTGTGTAATTGTTTATCTGTTTGCATTTTCTATCAGAAGAACAGTTGAATTAAACATCTAAGAACAAATGCAAATGTTAAAGGTGAAGCATGCAATTTCTATGCCAAAAATGGCTGTTTTCAAACAGATTGCTTACTTCCTCCAACTTCTTATGGTTAGACAAAATGTAGCCTTGCTCCAAACTCACAACATTGCTTGAGTCAGTGTTGCGATGTCGATATGGCCAGGAAGCTCAAACAAACAAATACAAATGTTTCAGTTGAACCACAGCTGATCCACTTCTGATGTCTAAAATGGCCCATGGACTCTGATGTTGGCAGAGTCCACTCACGCCCCTGGCCATAGTCAGGGAATGAGAACTAGAAAAAATGACAGACAATGCCACACACCTGCCCAAGGACTTGGAGGGGCAGGGGCTGGCAAGGATCCCTCAGCATCTGTCAAGATCAATCAATGTGGGCGGTGGGCTGGAGTCTGCCATTTAGCAGTGATGTGCACAGAGAGGAGGGGGCCCATGGGGGCCAGCCCATTATAGCCCTCCACTTGCTTGATAAATCACCATTGACGACAGGCAGGAAGTAGAGATGAAGCAGGAGGTGAGAAGATAGGACATGGGGTGAGAGCACATTGAGACAACTCCTGTTTGGACCTTTGTTGCTGACTGGTGATGTCAAGAAGGGTGAGGTCTGTCGCTGTGCGCAGTTCCTGCATCACACCTTGGTCAAAACTACTCTCGTACAGCTCTTTATTATTTCATATTATTATTTCAAAATTGTTTTTATTCATTGCTATATATACACACACAAACACACACACACACACACACACACACACACACACACACACACACACACACACACACACACACACACACACACACACACACACACACACACACACACACACATACACACACACACGCACACACACACACACACACACACACACACACACACACACACACACACACATTTATATATAGCAATGAATAAAACAATTTTTGGCTTGGGTGCAGTCTTGTTGATGGAGTTGTGGGGGTACATAAAGACTAAAAAGGTTGGAAAACATTGGCCTAGATGAGTAGAAAATAAATGTATGCTTAAACGAGTTACCAATATTCATGTTTATCTACATTCATGAAGCTTGATTGTAAATTAAAATGATTTTCATTCACAGACTGTTCAAGGTCTCCCTCATTTCCCAGTACGAGTTCAAAATGTGTGTGAGGGAGTGTGTATGGAGCAGTCTGCATCAGTTTTACTAAGCGTTTGCTTCCTGAAGGCCTCAGTATTGGTGTCAATCCTATTTGAGGCCTAAAATCGACCACACAATTTTTTTCCACTTTTTTTTTTTTCTGTACTCCCCACTGCACATTTACTCAGCTCAATATCAACAGCCGTTTCTGCAGTTCCTCCAGCTTTTAAAAGAGCTTACATAAATAATTAATTGACCATGAAATAATTAATAAGACAGTTTTCGTCTGCATTTGATAATAGAAGAGCTGGAAACTCAGAGGAGAAGAGCTGGTGGGGTAGACGATTCGCTTAGGCCCTCACGCACACATGCTATCACAGCCGTATCACTGTCAGATCAACATGTGCACACATTTCTCATTTTCATCCACAAGGGCCCACGCAACTCTACAAATGTACACCTGCAAATTACATGTATCGAAATGAAGAACCTTCACTCTGGGTAACATATGGGTAGCATTTTCTTTCCACCAACAAGCACAGATTCACTTTCCACACACTCAACCTTGCAGCGTTCGCTCTGTAGTATTTCAAGACAGATTACAGATTGCAATTTTTATTCTCTGTGCATGCACACACAGCGAAGTGAAGGGTCCAGAGAAGTACAGCCATGACCCGTGGCTCTTTTCCCATTAGAGGAGAAGTGTTCAAATAAGTCAGTAAGTCTGGACTCAATGCACTGTCACAGGAGACATACAGCCCTCTACTGGTATGTTACCACTCACACACATCATATGCATACTAAACGCTCCAGCTGGCATCTCCCATCATGCTCTTTGGTAACCATGCAGGGACACGCACACTTAGTCTCCTTAGGGTGATTGTGTTGTAGGTGGTCTGTGGTTTGACAGTGACTGATATGGGAGTGCCAGTCTCTGTCAATGTACATCTGTCCATTGTTTCTTGGGAATCAGTGGGATGAGCTTCATATGGAGAGTCTTTTTGTCTTCTACCCAGCTTGTGAGCGTCTCCTTGCGCCTTCACAGATGTTATTTCATGACAAGTCTAGCATTTGATGTGATGCTTTCTGTCATTTATCTGAAGTTTGATTTTTAATTTTTGCTTTGATAATTTTCACTCAAAAATGAAATGTACCCTCATGTCATTCCAAATGACAGTTCTGTAGAAGCAGTTCAAATTGATAAGAGGCTGTCAAACTCTACTGATTTAGTTTTTTTCTGAAGTTCATGTCTCATGTCTTGTTATATTGACACAACTGATGGCAAAATTGCATTGGTTGTTGCATGTGTTTTAACTGAGCTCAACACATAATTTGTGATTTCTCTCTGAGAATTTGTCTGTTCAAGTTGTCATAATGTTTCAAAAGACTTCAGATGTCCAGGACTTTATCTGTTTTTTAGAGTAGGAAATAAAAACATATTTAATATAGGCCTTTTGTTTTGTTCTTTTGTTCTTTTTTAAACATTTTAATAAGTGAGTGGGGGAAAAGATCACTGTTGACTTAAATAGATATTTTCTGCATACAATTATAATAATTTGCTTTGGCTTTAGTCCAGTGTCAGTAACAGAGAATTATTTGATTCTGAAAATTAAATGTGCCAAATCTCACATTGTATAAGTCATGGGTCCCACACAAGGGCATCATCATATTTGAGGGGATTGGCATAAAAAAACAGTACTATGAAGTGCTGTTATGGTACTTTTATTATGTTTTTGAGTGTGTGTTTTTTTTTCCCCTAGTCAGTATATACGGTCTGTGAGAGCTGTGTAATGATTCCTCAGACATTCTGCTTTTCTGTTTAGTGAAGAAAATAGCAGCATACAGGTTTGTAAATACTGTCAAATTATTATTTTAGCTGAACTACCTCTTTAAGGAAGGTCTGCAGCTACAGTGTCTATCCTCTATTCTTTGGATATTGCCCCTTTATTGCACCCTATACACATTTCTTACAGGATAGCATGTGAGAAGCATTTGTTAAATAGGGCCTCGTCTTCCCAGGAGATGCTTGTGATGGGATGAAACCAGCTGGAAGCACTCATGGTTAGGCAAACTGGAGTGGATATTGCCTGTCTGATGCAGTTGTTGAGTTCAGATCGTGACAGATGGTGGAAACCAGAGTTAAACTGGCCAACATCTTCGAAAGGATCTATTTTCAGGGTAATCCATGGTTGGAACATGATCCATTATGGTCAGCAGGTGTGGTTTGGCTATTTTAGGCATTTGCTACCTGTGTCCACGCAGTACAAATTGATGCAAGTTGAGAAACAGCCCCATGTGGTACAAGTCTATATATAAGCAATGAAGTAACCCCATGGGGTTCTGCACAAGGGTTTATTGCCTGAGGCAAAGGCACACTGTTATTTCCAGGTGTATTAAATGGCGACTCCAGCACTCTGCCCACCCAACTGTTTTATGCTTTGTGAAATATGATTTAATGGTTGAAAGTGTAATAAAATCTCCATATTGTACACGGTAATTAGGTTAATTTAAAATGTACTGTGCTTAAGTACAGAAGCTACCCACCGAAGCAGACGGAAAATAGCTAAGGGTAATCCATCATGGGTCATAGTCTTGGTGTTGAAGAAAGGAACAAATATACTTTTTTGGGGGGGAACCACACCCTCATGGCTGACTGCAGAGACAGAAAGTGAGTGTTAGATGATGAACGTTCATCCAAATGAAACATCTCTTTAGTCCTTGGGCGCTGTGTGTGCGCGCTCAGGATGAGGACGGAATAAATATGCAGAGACTACCGCTGTACTGCTCGCCTGACTGTGGCTTTTATCATATTTCATTATTCATATTATTTATATAATGCATTAGTGGGCCTCCCTCAGTATTATAGCTGCATTCACCAGCCGCCCCCTTTCCTGAATCTCTCCGGTGGCTCCGGGTGCAGGGGTGTAAAAGCCTGCAGCGTTTTCAAGTGTGATTTTCAACAATGCCCCGGGTCAGGAAGATGAAGGGGGAAAAGTGAGATGAAATGTAAAGCACTGCTGAGTTCTGTTCCTCCTCTGCTTCGGTTTTGTTTGGTGTCTGGCTGTTTTCTTTCACTTTCTATTTGGGGCGTGTGCCAAATCTATTTTCCTGATTCTGCTGTGGGTCATGAGGTTATGACATCCAGAGCAATTTTGTTTTGTTTTGGAAATACCAGTTCCTGTTGTTCATTTTTAGGGGTTAAAATATTTTATTGGGCAATGTCATATCATGGAAATTATCATGGAGATGTTTACTTAATAAATTTAATAAAATACTTAATAATATATCAGTCAAAATATTTTTCAACCTTTTTTTTATTAAAAAATAGTTTTTAAATAAATGCATCAATTTAATAGACCTTTTAAGAAAATAAACTTCTGCCATTCTTGTCAATAAGGGGCACAAGAGCCCAGTTTTTAGGGGGTAAGCAAACACAAAAACACCACTCTTTAAGTTGTAAACCCCAAAAAAAATAAAATAGCTCTTTGACTGAACATGATAGACAGTGGTTCCACGTGATTGAAACAAGTAAAACCAAATAGAACCAACCATGTACAACTAACTATAATTAATGACGTTCATTTACTTGAATGAATGGTTTTAGTTTAACTTAAATGGTTTTCATTCAAGTTGAATTATTCAAATAATCCTACAATTAATGTTTCTTGATTAGTCCTGTGATTAACACAGCAACAAACTAAATATAATTTTTCTTTACACATTTGATGTTAGGTGTTGGTAGTCCAGAAGTGATACTGGTTTCATAACAGAAACCTTTAAATACCAACATAATAGAACATTAACAAGTCTCTCCATTTTCTCATCTTGCTAAACAATGCATAAAATAACACTTATTTACTCTCCCAATTCAGCCCTGTACAAAGCATGATGTGAAGTGAAAGTCCTGTTTGATTTTTTCAAAATGAAAACATCAAGTTAAGTCAAAGAGTGACCATTTCAAGTCCATTTAACATAAAGCAATCACATTTGAAACGAAAACCTGATACAATGGTGTTAAATCAAAATAAATTGTTTAAAGTGAAAAGCATCAAAAAAGTGCACGTTTCATACCACCATTTATACATCCATTAAACAACCTTAATTTAACTTGCTTTTTTGGCTTGACATAGTACCTTAACGTGACATTTACTGTTGTTTTGCAAAAGATTTCCCCACACAGATTTTTTAAACAGATTCACTGCACTGTCAAAACGAATCGTGTGAGATATGCTTCATACATCACTATTAAAAATAATATAATATTCAGACAATATTACTGATCTGACATTATCGGAACACAAAAACTTGAACTAAATTAATCTGGATAATTACACCATTGTCTTCTGTAGAGCTGCTTTTGAAATCATAATTGATGAACTTATGGAAGTAAAATAATGCCAAATGTTTTTTAAACAAAAAAGCCTGTTGAATTGTACTACTTGAAAAAAATATGCATTGCATTAACCATGCTTGCATTTTAATGCATTGTATTTTTAGGGCTTGCATTTTTATGGGCTGAAATTCAGCATGGTTGAATATTTAAGCTGTGCAAATTTCAATTCAAAACATTTAAAACACATTTTCATTATAAAAAATTAAATACACCTTTCAGCTTTCATATTTCTCTTCCAAAATATTCAAACTGTTTAAAAGTACAACCTATAATATTCCATTTTATTTCACTTTGCAAATTCGCTTCCACAAATTCAGTTTTTTTCAGTAATTCTGCTGTTAGTCGACCTCACCAGCAGGTGGTGCAAAAGAGCGTGTTGTTAACAAAGACTGAGCAACGGTTAGAACAAGCCATTCATTCATAAAACTCATTTACAGCAATGTAAGTGTATTTGTGATTATTATGACGGCTGTTTTATGTTAAATTCAGTGTCTTCACGGTTATTTTTCCTGTGTAGCCTACATGCATCTTTCTCTACCGTGAACGAGATTATAATGTTATTCCCCCGATGCGGATGTACAGATCCAATGTTACATTTGAGGTTGACATGTATTTATCTTGGTTGTTTAGTTGCCTTAACTTTATATTGTGGCAATGTGCTGCATGCAGTAGGCTACTAGGGTTTCCCTCAATACTTCGGCATTCCCATGCTGGACATATAAAACGCTTAACGTAGCTTAATGGACTAATACAGTGATATAAAAGACCAAACTCGCAGGCAAGCAGATGGACTCAGAATATGAACTTAACGCGCAAAGTTTAATGGTGAGTGTTTCCCGTCTCTAAAGTTACATATGACATTGATATACACGTTTGTACACATGTACACAACTTTAGAGACGGCCCCTAAATGTGCGATTGTCCAATGTCAAGCCAATTTTACATTTAGCCTACATTTAGTTATTTAGCAGACGCTTTTATCCAAAGTGCCTTACAGTTAAACTAACAATAGGAGGACAACAATATGCAAGTGCTATGACTCTTCCCAGTTAAATCTAATGCAGTACATGTAGGCATACTTTTATACTTGTTGTGTACTTTTTGTGTTACTTACTTTTTGTGTTAATTTTGTGCTAATAAAGCTCTTTCTTTGAATAAACAGCATGTCCCTGGCAAATTTTCCTTTCCTTTATAAATTCATGTCCTTGATGGTAATAATAGTGTAGTCCATAGGTTAACAATGACATGAATATACCACAGAATAGCATATTATGAATATAAAAAAATAATTTATATATCATAATTTATATAAATATTTAAAAAAATTGAATTTATGAATATAAAAAAATAATTTATATATTATTATTTATATGAATATAATAATTTTTTGAATTTATAATGAGCGAGGGTGACCAATAGTAACAGATCTGCCAACCAATCACGAGTGATTTTTCTTGTTTAAACCACGTGGGTTCAACCAATAGTGAGTGAGGAAATTCAAGCCTTTCTCTGGCGGGAGCTGCTATTCATATGCTAATTAGAGCCATTCACACCTCCGGCGCGAGCGCTCTGCATACGTCA
Organism: Leuciscus leuciscus; assembly: GCF_965113295.1. NCBI lineage: Eukaryota > Metazoa > Chordata > Actinopteri > Cypriniformes > Leuciscidae > Leuciscus > Leuciscus leuciscus. The sequence goes on from NC_138737.1 coordinate 16,981,671, forward strand.
TGGTTCGTTTCCGACAATATTCGGCACAGACGAACGCGACGTTCACAGGCTGTAAATTGTCGTTAACTGCCGAAAATTAGGGAGATTTACGGCCGTTTACGGGGTCGGAAATCCCAATTTTCATGCAGTGAGAGAGAGAGAGAGAGAGAGAGAGAGAGAGAGAGAGAGAGAGAGAGAGAGAGAGAGAGAGAGAATAGAATAGAAGAGAAAGTGTTAGTATTAATTGATCAAGTGTTGATTTTATGCCAGTATATCACTGGGAAACGCTCAGCATGAAACTTTGCGCGTTACATTCATATTCTGAGTCCATCTGCTTGCCTGTAGCCTATATAGTAGCCTACAGCCTACATCCACAATAAGGTGCGAGTTTGGTCTTTTATATCACTGTATTAGTCCATTAAGCTACGTTAAGCGTTTTGTCCCGACGGAAGGGGAATGCTTGAGTATGATGAGGAAACCGATTATAATCCCGTTCATTGTAGAGAAAGCTGATAACATGTAGGCTACACAGGGACAGTAACAATGAAGTTATTGAATGAAACATAAACACAACTTTTGTGCCTTTATCATCTTTTCCGCATATATACTGACGCAGATAATCATTTTCATTTTATGAATGAATGGCTTGTTCTAACTGTTGCTGGTCTTCGTCAACAACACGCGCTTTTGCACCTCCTGCAGGTGAGGTCGACTAACAGCAGATGGAGAGTATGCTTGGCAATTTACTGCTTTTCATGCAGTTCCTTAGCTTAGAAATCCAGACCTAAATCTAAAAGATTAATGGTCTGGTGTCGACTAATGAAAATCGGCCAGCTCGAGGGGCGGCACCAAGCATGCATTTGAAAATCTCACTGCACGCAATTGGATAACACTCTTACCGTATCCGGTCGGCAAAACAGCAAAAACGTCCTTCTTGCAAAGGAACGATTCGAGCGCTGTCTTCTGTTGCTCTTTTAGAGAAAAGGCCAAGTCTAACTCGTTCATTGTAGCGGCCAAAGCCGTTTCAAACAACTGGTGTTCATCCATAGGCATCTTGCAATGTTTACTAATGACTTTGACGTCACAGCGCTGTCATCATCTGTTTAGCTCCTCTGGCCCGCCTATATCAGATAACCCGCTGTGATTGGTGCAGCTCAGATCGAGGGGCATATTTAATGAGCTCCATTGCTCGACACCAGAGTAACTCGCTGAGCAAATTCAACTTGTGCTCTCGCGAGAACTCTGGATTACCAGGGTAGCAGTTCCTGGTTGTCAATGTTGAATTTACTGTCGAATTTGAACCACTGAATTTGTGGAAGCGAATTTGCAAATTTTTAAACAGTTTGAATATTTTGGAAGTGAAATATGAAAGGTGAATATGGATTATTGATTTTTTAATAATGATAATGTGTTTGAAATGTTTTGAATTGAAATATTCACAGCTTAAACATTCAACCATGTTGAATTTCATCCCATAAAAATGCAAGCCCTAAAAATACAATGCATTAAAATGCCTTTTTTTTTTTTTTTTTTTTTTGTGCAATTCAACAGGCTTTTTTGTTTCAAAAACATTTGCCATTATTTTACTTCCATATGAACTTGGCCACATTGGCTTATCATTGAACTGAATGGAGCTAAATAATGACACTATTGTCTTGTCAATGGCTAAAATGTTTAAATGTTTAAACCATCAGTACGTTAACTTGTAGCGCTAGCAACTTTACACTCTGCCGGTGTGTTAAAAAAAGAGGCAATTTCTCCCCAGCTCTTCTTATTGTCCGTACAGTGGTAGTACATTCTCGAAGACACATGTAGGCAGGCAGTCGTGTGGTTGCCATATATTCACAAGCCATTCCTTCATCTCCACTGTCCAATGAAATTGTACAGTAGCTTGTTTCGTGGTCGCTATTTCAAAACTTGTCTCATTCACCTCCGTCTCCTTGTAGACTTGTCTCTCATTGGTTATCGTGAAAGTATGTCATAATCATCCTGAATTAAAATCCTAAATATCAAACATGTTTGAAAATATCGGGGCCACCCCGATGTGTCTGCAAGCAGATCGGGAGGTTTAAGATTTGTTCTGTAAACGGCTCACATTACCAGATAATCTGAGACGAACGTTGTATCTTGATCAAGGTCCTGGACAATAATTTTTTTGGCAGGTTTTTTTTTTCTGGCAAGGGGCAACAGATGGAAATTAGCCTGCTGGGCTAATGGGCTAAACTCTTGTCAGGAGGGGTAAATTGAGGATAAATCAGCCTAAAACCCCTGTAGTCTGAACCCAGCTTTACTGAGTGTATCTTGTTCCAGTTCATCTGTATCTATAAGGTAGTAAATTAAGTGACTAAAGAGGGAAAGTGTTATGGTCTGGTGTTTTTTGTTTGTTTATTTGTTTGTTTATAGGAATGCACTAATATTGAAACTTTGGTTGTTTTCCTAATTCTTTATAATTTGAAGCTGAAGCTCTCAATGTAAACTTAACAGGCCGATACTGATAACATTTAAATATGACTTGTGAATTATCATGGATACCTATTTATTTATTTTATTATTTATTTATTTAGTTCAGTACAGTAGGCCTACAGTAGTTGAAAGATCGAGAGTCATGCTTAAAATTCCATTAAAAATACATCCATTCTATATTTCCAGATGGAAATCAGATTAGCTTGAAAATTCTGCCGGCTGGAATAAACGATTTTGTAGTTGAATAGCTTACAAAATGAGCCAGTCATTTACTTTGACCTCATCTCATTAACAGTGTGTCACAATGTAAGACTTATTTTGTGATCTAGATGAGCCTTACAGGCTGAAGTTTCTTAACCGACTGTCACATTTAGACTCTTTCAAGTAAATGTATTTGTTAGTTTGTTTCCTTGTTTGATCACTAGCGACTCTGGCAGTTTGGAATTTAGCACCTATAAATAGTAAAAAAAAAAAAAAAAAGTGAAGGTTCCTTTTCTCGCAGCTCAGAAATTTTCACTTTCTTTCCTTTCCTTTCTTTTCTTTTTTTTTTAATCCTGCTTTGCATGTTGGCCAGGGGCCGACTAATGGCGGTGTGATGAGGCAGAGAGTGAGGTGCTCGTTAAAGAGCCCGCAGGGGGGTCTGTGTGCGTCTGCATACGTGTGCGTTTGTGTGGGCTAAGATCCCCCGGGAGATGTATAATCATTCCCATTATTAATGACATGGACTGCTAGGCCAGAGGGCGGAAACTGGGGTGAGAGTGAGATGTAGCTTTATTCTGCTTGTGTGCCTTCTGTGAGACATGATTTACGTAGCACGACGCTGGCATCAGACAAACTAATCAAAAATGAAAGTAGACAAAACTGAGGGAGGAAAAAAAAGAAGATATCTGTGGCAAGCAGGGCGGGGCCGAGAGCTGTGGGAACAGAGTGAGGCCTGGGACATTTTTGTTGTGTTTTTATTATGTTTATATGTAGCACTCATCTGCGAGAGGCCTCCTCTTTAATTTCATTTTGCTGTTTGTTTATTTTGATATATTTAAATATATTGAACGTTCACCAGTTCCCAAACTGCACTGCCATCCGGTCCTCCACCAGCTGAGTGAACTCCTCCGTGATGCCTGCCGGTGGTGCTGGATACCCCTCGGTGGGCGGCCCTCTGACTCTTCCGACACCTGGTGGATGGCGACAGCTTCTCTGGGTTTGGGCAGCCGGCAACAAGTTCCCTGCTCCTCCCCATCATGGCGGCCTTAGCAAACTGCGGCGACTCCTCTGCTCCCTCTCAGACGGCAGCCGCCCCTCCAGAACCCAGGTGGCCGGCAGTGAGTTAGTCCGTCCCCCTGGCAAATCACTCCAGTCCACCGCATCGAGCGTCGTAGACTCTGCTCAGCTGGATGGCAACGCGGATTTCCCACAGCGAAGAGGGCTCTTTGACAGCTCTTTCCTCCCGAGTTTCGGCACCAGTGTAACAAGGTTTGTTTTTAGGGAAGAAGGAGATGGGAACTGGAGAACGTTCAACATACTTTAATAAACAACTAAACGAAAGTAAAGCGGCAGCCCCTCATGGACAACTGCCGCATATAAACATCATAAAAGCACAACATAAACAGTCCAGGCCTGGTCCTCTCTCATCCTTCACTGTCGTCATTCCTCCTTTAATCCTTCCCGGAGCTCCTCCGTGAGAGACACGTGGCCTGTGTGGCACGTAGTTGATGCTCATTAGCAATCGTGCTAAAGGCCTTGCTCTATTCCCACGGCTTTCGGCACCACCCTGCTTGCCACTAAATCTTAAAGGAGTTGTGCCCACAAAAATAATAATTCTGTCATAATTTTGTCATCAAATCTATGGCTTTACAGACTTTAATTGCTGTTACTTCATAAAATTATTAGTTCACATAAGTGTCATTAAAGTGTTCTTTTTTAAGTAAACATGGATTATTGTGGTTTTACTTCATGTCATGTCAAACCCATATGACTATTAAAAAATAGCAAAGGCATCAAAAAAAGTCTTTCAAATCATCCTGACTGAATCATTAAGTCAGTGAGTTGAATTAAGGTTTTGGATCAGTCTGATTCTTATGCAAATCATTTGACTCTGTGCAATGCAAAATATGATGTTAGGCAGAATGTCTTTTCCATGCTGCTTTTTCAACTCCGTCCATTCTGATGCCCTGGTTCAATCTACACTGTATATAATTCGCTTTGTGTGTACACAGAGACACAAAGGAGGTGTAAACGTCTTTACACTGAATCACAGTTACGGGAGACAGATGTGATAACGTGAATGTTGATTGTGGGTTCACAGACAGCGGACAGAAAATAAGACATGCACTGATTGTCATGACAGAGCTGCTGTAGTTCGTTAGTGTAAATGACTGTAGTGGCATGTTTGCCAGGAAAACATCTTTCCTGTGATCCAAAAGAAAGGATTGAGCTCCATTTTGGAACTTTTGCTGCAGAATCGCTTCCCTTTCATTCTCGTCACGGTCAAATGTTTGCTGATGGATTCCAAATTTAAATCCAAATTTAAATCTGGAGTAATGGCTGCTGAAAATTCAACTTTGCCATCACAGGAATAAATTGTATTTTAAATATAAAGTAGAAAACAATTTTTAATTGTAATTTTTGCACAATATTACTGTTTTATTCCATAAGACTTTGAATGACATCTGAAGATTTGGAATATAGTGCATGGTGTATGGACTTTATTTATAATGCTTGTTTGGCAGAATAAATCTGCTTTCCTTGTATGAAAAGAGCAGCTCAGACAATGTACCAAACATTTCCTTTTGTGTTCCACTGAAGAAAGTAAGTCATACGTGTTTGGAACGACCTGAAATTATGTAAATTATGATAAACTTTTCTTCTTTTTTTATTTACAATGGAAAACACCTGTTTTTAAAATGCCCTTTTCGTGGCCATTGCAAGAGAAACCACAGTCTTCATCTGATAGCACTTAGCTTTCTAAAATGTTATACTGCCCTGGTGCACGGTATTTGTTTAAACCCATGTTCGACAAATAATAGTGTTTTCTTTGTAGTCTCAAAATGTTACCTTGTACTTAATCCTCTGTATAATATTTTGACAGTGTTCAATGCTGTTGCTGCTTTAGGTAGACATCAAAGACCTCTCAACTGAGTCGCTTGAAAGTGCCTGTGTTATTTACACACTAATTACTGTATGTTATGTTTATTTATGGAGAGGCAGAGTACAGAGTCCACTAGATGTAGCTATCTAGTTTTCCTTTGTGAGACAGCATCCGAATCTGTCTTCCATAGCATATTTCCATAAATAGTAGACGTTCACATCAGAAGGCAGTTGTCATTGAACATGTATTCCCTTTGTGTCTATGATGTCCTAGTAAAGCTTAGATCCTTTTCCGGCAAGACGACAAATGGGGATTAGTCACAGTAAGATTAAATTGAACCCAGTGAAATGCCTGTCTCACAAAAGACATGTAATAATAAATGAATTCAACATTTTTCAGCACAAATTATTTCTCGTCTGTCTTGTTTTGGTACAATCAAGAGCACGAGGCGTCTTTCTGATGAGTCCCGTTCTTTTTTGTCATTCTAATGATTGGACGGTCCACAGAGATTAGGGATAGTAAGGAGACGTCGACTCGCTCTGTCGAGAATGACACTATGTTTTCTCGCCAACTCATTAGTTTAATTAAGTAATTAACGAGTGAGGTGGTGTGCTAGCTGGCGAATTCTCAAAGGAATGATTGTTGTGTTATTCCAAGTCTCGCGCCTGGCATGGATGACGCCACGAAACCAGTAGTCAGATCTGGCAGATAAAAGAAACTTTTGCTTTGGAATTGGAATGAGTCATACCTAAAACAGGACTTCCTCAACTCAACGTCTCCTGTGGATGAAAAGCCTTGTGAAAGCATCAAAGATGCTATAAAGATTCTGGGCTGCTATTAGTTGAGTAATTATGAGGAAGAGGAGGAACTCTTTGGGTGTACTATCAACATGAAGTCACATCTTGTCTACTATTATCGACTGTGCACTACGATAAAGACTAGGCCTATTATTTTCTGATCTACTGCAGCTTTAAATGGATGCAGATGTTTTCACGGCGCTCAAATATATGGAACTGAATCAACCAATTAATTGAAAAGATCCCAATCAAAAGAACAATTCCTTTGTGAATTAGACATGACTACTTCTCTTATGAATGTGCTGAGGAGAAATTAATGAGTCTTTTATTACATCCAAGATATTGAAAGACTTGCATTATAGCACACAAGGCATATGGACAATGATATTTTATGGAGCTTGTGCAGTTTGAAGCTTGAAAGCTTCAGTCCTCCTTCGTTGTATAGTAATTGCATGGAAAAGAGCAACCAGCTCTTCAGAATTTCCCTTCAGTCTTTCAGAAAGAAACTCGTACAGGTTTGAAAAAAACATGAGGGTGAAATTCCTTTAAAGATATATTTAATGCAACTAAAACAGTTAAGGCTTTTCATAGGCACATTTTCAGTGTGACAAAACTTCCTGTGCAAGGAAAAGGAGACAGAAGAGGAGATAGAGAGAGACAAAAAGCAATAGGGAGAAAAGCAGACGGGTGATAAACGATGTAGGAGTGGGAGCAGTGTGCCTTAGCTTAGAATGGTAATGATGACAGCCATAAGAAGAAAAATAAAAGTGCAGTTTCATGTCACTGCACTGATTTATGAATCCTAGAGCACAGGAGGAAGTAGGAAAAAGTGCCTGCATGTTTCATATAGAGATACACACATACACACATATTGAAATTCATTGCTTGTGAGCAGTCAGGGCCTGGCGCTTCTTCAAATAAACATTTACAAGAATCTAAATATTAAACTCAGCCCGCCATAAGTAAGCTATTATCGCAATACCAAATCTTTGTTTTATGAAACAAGTCCAAAGGAGAATCTGTCAGTGTTCTATGAACCATTCAAAAAGCCCATAATGACAGTTCTACCAGAAAGACTCGGGAGGCAAAATAACGTAACAAGTATGCATTTATTAACAGCCCAGCAGGCAAGTATTATGATATAAAGTTCTTTGGCGTAGGCCCCGTCCGTAGCTCGCAATCCGAGGGTACGGAATCTGAATTTCCTGCCTGAAGACGAAGGCAGGGGTGCAGCGACCCCCTGGGAGGTATGGGAAGGGACCATCCTGGTTGTGGTGGGGAGGATGGAGGTGAATGAAAGCGTCAGCATCTGTGAACTCAGACATGTGTAAGTACCGATCTTTTATACTACAAGTATTAGAACACGATTGGATAAATGAGAAGGTAAAGTGACGTAACAATTGAGTCTTCCCGGCAGAAGTTACGTTAAAGCTTTCATATCTTATAGTAACAATAATAGCTGCAGCATTTCACTCCTTTTACTGCCGGATAACATACTTCTACTTGTATTGGACACACATTTAGAGTCTTTTTGAATCCGTTTTTTTATTTTGTATTTTTTTTTATTATTCCCTTCTTCTGTCTTTAATGCCCTACCACACACCAAAGGGTCAAGGTTTAGTAATGTTGTTACTTTAGTTCTCATATTTAAGATTTTGGGCCAGATTTATCAACAGCTTGTGCCAGCACAAACCTGCTTTCGGTGTTAAAAAACAACTGTCAGGATTTACAAAATACACACAGTGAAAAATTTCCGTTGCCGGTGGACACAGTTATTTTTGCGGCTGACCATATTGCATAGGCATTTGTTGGAGTTTCCCTTTCAGACCACTACATTTATGGGCGGATAATATTTAAATAAATCATGCAACATGAGTTACAAAGGTGTGCATGTACTGTAGTCATTCTAATGGTATTTGCGCCATTATTTACCTCCCCAAAAAAGCATGTCTTAACTGATTTAGTGCCTGACATGACATTGTATTTTGCACATTATCAACAGATAACACTAAGCTCAACTTTCCACTCCCATCTGCACTTTTATTAGATTGCAGCTGGAGATTTTGTAAATCTGGCCCTTTGTTTTTGTTTTTATAATTGTGACTTTTTATATCTTACCGTGTGGCTTAACATGTACGGAAAGTATTCAGACCCCCTTAAATTTTTCACTCTTTGTTATATTACAGCCATTTGCTAAAATCATTTAAGTTCATTTTTTTTCTTCATTATTGTACACACAGCATCCCATATTGACAGAAAAACACAGAATTGTTGGCATTTTTGCACATTTATTAAAAAAGAAAAACTGAAATATCACATGGTCCTAAGTATTCAGACCCTTTGCTCAGTATTTAGTAGAAGCACCCTTTTGATCTAATACAGCCATGAGTCTTTTTGGGAAAGATGCAAAAAAAAAAGATGGGAAGTTTTTCACACCTGGATTTGGGTATCCTCTGCCATTCCTCCTTGCAGATCCTCTCCAGTTCTGTCAGGTTGGATGGTAAACGTTGGTGGACAGCCATTTTCAGGTCTCTCCAGAGATGCTCAATTGGGTTTAAGTCAGGGCTCTGGCTGGGCCATTCAAGAACAGTCACGGAGTTGTTGTGAAGCCACTCCTTCGTTATTTTAGCTGTGTGCTTAGGGTCATTGTCTTGTTGGAAGGTGAACCTTCGGCCCAGTCTGAGGTCCAGAGCACTCTGGAGAAGGTTTTCGTCCAGGATATCCCTGTACTTGGCCGCATTCATCTTTCCCTCTATTGCAACCAGTCGTCCTGTCCCTGCAGCTGAAAAACACCCCCACAGCATGATGCTGCCACCACCATGCTTCACTGTTGAGACTGTATTGGACTCCACACATACCGCTTAGAATTAAGGCCAAAAAGTTCTATCTTGGTCTCATCAGACCAGAGAATCTTATTTATCACCATCTTGGAGTCCTTCAGGTGTTTTTTAGCAAACTCCATGCGGGCTTTCATGTGTCTTGCACTGAGGAGAGGCTTCCGTCGGGCCACTCTGCCATAAAGCCCCGACTGGTGGATGGCTGCAGTGTTGGTTGACTTACTACAACTTTCTCCCATCTCCCGACTGCATCTCTGGAGCTCAGCCACAGTGATCTTTGGGTTCTTCTTTACCTCTCTCACCAAGGCTCTTCTCCCCGATAGCTCAGTTTGGCCGGACGGCCAGCTCTAGGAAGGGTTCTGGTCGTCCCAAACGTCTTCCATTTAAGGATTATGGAGGCCACTGTGCTCTTAGGAACCTTAAGTGCAGCAGACATTTTTTTGTAACCTTGGCCAGATCTGTGCCTTGCCACAATTCTGTCTCTGAGCTCTTCAGGCAGTTCCTTTGACCTCATGATTCTCATTTGCTCTGACATGCACTGTGAGCTGTAAGGTCTTATATAGACAGGTGTGTGGCTTTCCTAATCAAGTCCAATCAGTATAATCAAACACAGCTGGACTCAAATGAAGGTGTAGAACCATCTCAAGGATGATCAGAAGAAATGGACAGCACCTGAGTTAAATATATGAGTGTCACAGCAAAGGGTCTGAATACTTAGGACCATGTGATATTTCTGTTTTTCTTTTTTAATAAATGTGCAAAAATGTCAACAATTCTGTGTTTTTCTGTCAATATGGGGTGCTGTGTGTACAATAAAAAAAATAAAAAATAAACTTAAATGATTTTAGCAAATGGCTGCAATATAACAAAGAGTGAAAAATTTAAGGGGGTCTGAATACTTTCCGTACTCACTGTATCTAGCATTTTACAGCTTTGTTTCTCATTTGTGACTTTATTGCTAAAATGTGGTTCCATGAGTGAAAGATGGGTTTAAAATCCCTTACTTCAAGGAGGTCCTCTGGGTATTTTATAGCTTCATATTGTCAGCAGATAAAACATTCAAACATAATTTTAATTCATTCAAAGCATTTTGAGCATTGTGATTTGTGTTTTCTATCTTAGTAGAAGTCATAAAGCGGTACTGCTATTATCTGACCCTTGCTGTTATCCGTTTAGGTGTCAATTTTTCCTGTATAGTGTTTTTCTCACACTTTACCTCCCTCACATCTGCTGCATCTAAATCCCAGTTATTGACGAAAACCCATGAAAGTCACTCATCCACATGTCATTTGCTTTTGTCCAACAATTCACAAGGTACCACTGTCCTCTCCCACAGCCGGTGCTGTATTAGCACTACGGAAAGAATAGGCCATTTCTGTGCACATCCTTTGTTGTCTTTTAAAAAAAACGTCTTCTGCCCACGCAGCTATTTTCTGCCCAGCTGGGGCAGAGTAGCTGTAATGCTGGGGTACAGCAGGCCACCAATGTCGAGATATCATAGGGTAATTATATTGATGAAGATAATTATGACTTATTGTTACATGTAAAAATACCCTCGCAGATCATTTCTCCCATTTCTCTGGTGAATAATCTAATCAGGACTATTTGATCCTTCTTAGAAAGCAATTTATTATCTTATATAATGTATGTAGCAAATGTCTATATTTTACTAAATGTAATTCATTCATTTGATGAAAGGAACAGGATTAATGTGTACTCTATATAAATTACCAATAAGTAAATACAGAATTGTTTATCTATTTCCTGTTTACAGATTGATTTTACATCTTGTCACTAAAATAAATGACCCGATTATCAACCCACCACTGATATTATCTCATGGCAAATCATTAAAATCTCAGGCACATTACAGTAATGGATCATTTTAACCTCTTAATTATTGTTCGGCAAAGGTCGGAATAAATTAAACCCAATTAGAAGGTGATCTTGATAGTCTAATATGGATCAAATCGCTGTAATATAAAGATAATGATTAATCAATAACACTGATATGTATCTGACTCAGGGGTGCTGTTATTCTCGCACAGACTGTAGAGAGATAAATTAAAAAAAGAAAAAAGAAAAGAAGAACCTTGTGATTTATATTAGTTAGATTTCTATATAGCATGTGTCAGATATTTTGTCTGATCATGGGCATCCCACCTCCAATTTCCCATACACCTTCCAATGTGCTGGCCTTGTCTACACTTTTGGCTATGTATTGAATTAGTCACCTGCAGGTAGCAAGCCTCTTGGCCATGGAAGGATGTCTGAGCAAATTTGAGCTAGCTGAAAACACCTGGTCCACCAGCATTGCCAGCTGTTGAAAAAATCCTCCATTTTCCTGCCACCACACGACTAACTGCATTATTCCGGCGTGCTTTGCCTCGTGACTGTGAACTGGCAACAGAGTTCATTGTTGTGCGTGGATACCTTGAGTTTTATGATGCTTATTCTCTGTTGCTGTCTGTTAAATGTTTGTAAACGTGATTCTAAACAACACGATTTTTCACACTGTAATGCGGAGCACCCTGCCGAACTTCCCGCCTTCACCATCTGTTTTCAGTTTGTTTTGCGCTATTTAATCTGTGAAAATCTCTCTAATCTTTACATTGCATGTTTGGAGAGTTGGTTTTGCATGATTAATCTGTGCTAAAACTAAATTTTGGATGTTATTCAACTGGAGTTTGTTTCACTGGATACTGTTTGTAATGTGTAGTGTTTTATTGACTGTTGCTAATTTAACTATTTGTTAAATGGTTACTGTCCTTTCTAATGTGCAATTAGACGCATCCAGTAACTTTTTCTATTTTTTTATTTATTTTTTTAAAGAAATATATATTTTTAAATTATATACAGTTGGATTATATGCAATTTATTAAAAATGTAAATTCTGAAAAAGATGTTTGGCATATTTTATTAGCATTTCCATTTAACAAGCTGCTTTAGTGCTTATTTGAAAACATTTATCTGCAAAATCAAAGTAATGTCAAGCAGAAGAAGAACAAAAAGAAAAAAAACATCAAACATGAAATGATATCATAGAGAGGATCCCTGCAGGCCTTCATGCCTTTTTGTCATAATCAGTAAGTCTTAAAATGTCAGATAATTTGACCTTTTCATGACTTATATGTCATTGATCCCTTTCCTGTTTCCTAAATAATATTCCCCCCAGTCATACTGCTTAGTGTCGACTAAATTGATATTTATTTTCATACCTTTTTATGTTGTTATTCTTGTTTTCTTTATCAAATTACCCTGAAGATTGTGTCAACAATACAATTAGCAGTGCTGCATTAGAATCGCTGTTCTAAACAAATGAAAATCTCTTGAGTTTATTGAGAGACGTGCTCTGTTTAAAGCTCTACACACAGAAGCTAAGATGGTGTGTTTCTGTCTGCCACATCACCTGATATAACCGAGTCCTGTTGGATGATCTGGTCTGACACATCCTCATAATAAGCTAAGAGTTTCCCCTCTGGGGCACCTGTTGGCAGGGTTCGAAATGAAGCGAATGTTATGATCGATGGCTGTTTATTTCCTTCCTCATTTCAGGAATCGAGCTGATGGTTTATTCCCGCTTTAATATGTGCAGCGGTACCTTTCAGACCTCTTCTCTTGATAAATATCTATCTTGACATTTCTTGAACCTTTTACAAATCTGCCTTCTTCCGAACACGCCAACCTCGGAGATTAGGCCAACAAACCGAGGAACTGCTCCCAAATGACACACGGAGCTCATTGAATTTGTAATTGAAGAGTAATTTGGCTCATGTTCAAATAAGATCAGACAGTAATTACAGATGTTGTTTGTTTAAGTGATTACAACGAGCAGTGTAGAGATGAAACCCATTAGGGTCATGGCTATCGGCTGAGGCGCGTATCGGCTTGCTTTACATTAGCCCTGTATTTCACATTATCCTGACCTTGCATATTGATTGCCTTAAATATATGCAAATGCACTTCCTGTGACTTTGAGCGAGGAACTAATCTGGCAGGCTGTGGCACATGCTCTAATTGGCCTGGTTACAGAATTTGGTGTTAGCAAACTTCGAACGATTCCTCATTATGATCATGCGATGCAGATGCCTCTAAATAGGCCCACAGACAGACAGACAGACAGACAGACAGATAGATAGATAGATAGATAGATAGATAGATAGATAGATAGATAGATAGATAGATAGATAGATAGATAGATAGATAGATAGATAGATTGGAGTAGAATACGAGGATTGAATGACGCAATTTTACAGAGAGAAGCTAATTCATTTCAGGTAACAAGGAAAACAGCTAAGAAATGTCCTTGTCATATGTACAAACTTCTGAATATTTATTTTAGATTTGAATAAAACTAAAATGAAAATTTTAATTATGAGTAAGTTTTATGGTCTGTGAATTTTCTCAATTCACTCGCCTTGGCAGGTGTGACAAAAAGTGAATTTTGATATTTGTGCGGCAACGCGTCAGATCAGTACTTGGACTTCACTCCGCGTAGAAACCATCTGAGGAACTGGATCCGGGCTGCTCGAAATCCACAATTAACATCATGCTTTTTGGTGTCAAGGTGTCTGAAAGCTCACCTCAATTTCAAGCCCTTCCTTAAACAAGGCTGTGTTCATTACCCTATCAACCACAGCAGACTTCTGTCGGCTTTATCTCTCTGATGCAGTGTCTCTGGATGCCCTCCAAGGGATCTTCCCCCACGCTGAGATACTGTTCCCTTTACTGTACCTCTAAAGTCTGAGCTGCTTTCCACACCAAGCATGTTTTTTTTATGGTGACTATATTGAGGTTTTATATAATGACTCTACAAGCTGTAAACAGAGGCAGGATCCTTCGGGGCTGTAGGTTTGCACGCACGACAGGGACATTCTGATAATCTCCGGACTCAGCGTCCATGCCGCCGCTATTCATTCGACCGTGAGAAGATCTTATCGATGAGCTTTTTTTAAATCTCGCAAACCCAGATAACTACAACACGATGAAGCAGAGACCCCCCGGCGTGAGAGGAACAAGCAAGCTGGATTCAGTCAAACATGGATGTCTTTTAGCCATCGATTTTCTGCTCCTCTGCTCCCTGGCTCTCTCTGCAGGGACAGAAACAGGGTCCCGTAACCAGGTCCTAACTGAGGCTTTCACTCTCGGCTCCTTTTCATGCCTTCCTCGCTTTGAAAGCCTCATGCGTCAGCAACTTGCCGGAGATTAAAGACCACAGTGCAGAAAAAAACAATATTGGGTTTAAAAAATAGTGAATATGATAATTCATTCCAAACCCTGTCTCAAGTTGGACAAAAGTTCTGACCAGCATGCACTGCTTCAAGTCTGACAGTGATCAGGCTGTGCAGTGCTGCATAAAGTCGAACATGCCTATTGTATTGGCAAGGTGGTTTATTTGAAAGGTGAATGGGTGGTTCTTACAAAAACAATATGATCACACGGTTTCATATTTTGGACTATTTACACGATGATTTAGCACTGACCACATGTTCGACTTACCCGAAAATGATGTTAACACCAGGTGTAAACTTTGCGATTGTGATACGATATGGGGATGTATTTATGCTAAAACATTTTTAATTAGACTTCCAAATTCGTGGACCGCCCGGCACAGAGACAGAATATGTAATCAAATAAATTCATGAAGTCACAGGACTAATTTATGGAAATTACTGTTCACAGACAAATGAGAGTGGTACCATGTAATTACCTACAGGGAGGTGATCAGTATTTGCCAACAGATGATCCAATAAAGAAGAAATCACTGTTCTCAGTACAATGGTCGCTAAAGGTGCGAGTCTCTGAATAACAATCTTTGTTTGCAAATGGAACAGTCTTTTCTTTCTGTATTGACAGTGTGTTTGAGACAGGAAAAATGGGAATTGCCAGCTCCCAATCCAGCCATAAAACTTTTTGTTTTAGGTGATAATCACCACCGCACTTTAGCACCTGCAATTTCCATAAAGCACAATAAGCGGCCTGACGTGCCTGAGTACAAATAGGATCTACTTGATTTGGCTTGACTGATCGACCGCAATATGGGAATAAATCTCGGAGACGATGTCTCAAACCCCACTGTGGGAGGCTTGTGAGAGTATTGCTGTCAGAGTCTCTGAGTGATGCGGCCTGAAACAGAGAGATTTATATGGCTGGATTCCATTAAGAATGCTTTGAGAGCCTTGCAAACACTTTACAGTGACACTAGTCGGCATTCAAGCACAGATGAATTATCAATTACATTCCTAGACATTTCACTTGGGAATACACCTTGATATTCCAGAGAGAGCCGTTTAAAATGTACACATGTTGTTCAGAGAAGTCCACTTAGTCTGAACTGGTTTTTTTTTTTTTTAAGCGGCTGAAAGGTTTGTTGTTTATCGGGTAGCTGAAGCTTCTTATGGTACATTTTTCTAAAAGGACAGTTCCCCTTGAGCAACCTGGAATTAAGTGCTGTACTGGAGGGCACAATGGTAAGAGCATACTAAGATTTGAAGATGCAGCCTTTGTGCTTGGATCCTTGGTGAAGTGTGTATTTTTATTTCAAAGAAATTGTTGTGACAAAAATCATATTTTGTCTCTTTTTTTTTTTTTTACACATTTTTAACACTTATTTTGACCAATTCCAATTCCAAAGGAATTATAATAACAATTCCAAAGGAATTGGAAACAATAAATGCTGAAATTACAATAATAATAAAAAAAAGTGTTGGTAACACTTTCTATGAAGCCTGTATTTGTAATGCATTATAAGGGTATTCTTAAACCATTATAATACACGGATAATGCCTTATAAACAACCATATAATATGCTGTATCATCTTGATAAATAATCATAACAACAGTTACAATACATTATAATACATACCTTTTTGTGGTTATAATGTTTAAGAGTACAATGCATTATAACACCAGATGAAGCATGCATTTATAATGCATCATAAAGGTATTCTTAATGCATTATAATGCATGCATAGTGCCATAACCTTATACACAACAACACAACATTTAGAGTGTTCATGGAAGACGTACAAAATGGATACAGACAGACATTAGAAAGTGTTACCAAAGTGTTTTATTTTTTCTTGCCCAGTGTTGTTGTCAAAATATTTAAACATTCTTAAATCAAGATACATTACTTGAGAAGCAAAATGGCATAAGATATACAGTAAGTACTCTGTTTTCTGATTTTCTTTTTTTATTGTTTAAATTTACTTGATTGATTATTGATTGATTTTTTTAGTTTTTAGTTTTTTGGGGGAAAACAAGATTTTATTTTTAAGTCATTTTGCTTCTTAAGTAAATGTATCTTGATTTAAGAATGTTGACATACTTTTTCTGGGAAACAAGACAAAAAGACTAAGTTAGAAAATCACCTTTTTTTGCAGTGCAACTTTGAACTCTATGCTACTACTCCACATCAACAGATTTACACTAACATACTGTGACTGTCAAGACAAGACATAAAATGTGACTAAAGGACATTTGAATTCACATGCTGTAGTTCATTACGGCCTATCAAGCGTTTCTAAACTCACTTTCTCTCTGTCATTGATGTTGTATTAAAGTGTTTGATGCATTTTGTTTCTGGCTCGCAGAACTTGAGGTGCACAAGGTAAGAAAGGGTCTACTAAGAATATTATGAATACGATTGCTGCTATCTCCTCAATCAAAACTCTTGCGTGACTGTCTACTATCAAGTTAAAGGAACAGTTCACTTTTTCTTTCACCTTTATTCACCTTCATGATGTTCCAAACCTTTGACTTTCCTCTGTGGAAAGCAGAATATATTTATTTGGAATTTTTATATATTTCTTTATTGTTTGTTTGTACATACAATGGTAGTCAATGTTGTTCAGTCACTGTTGTTTTGTACTTTTACTGTATGTGAAAATAATGTAAAAGTAAATTTTAGATTTTTGGGTGAACTGTCTCTTTAAGGTTTAGATTGTGATGTTTCCATCAGCAAAGCTAATGTATCACTGGTACCAGTGATATATAACATGAGTTCCCTCGAGGAATAAAAAACCAAAAAAAAAAAAAACTATCATGTAATATGACAATTTTTCATTTCTGTCACATCTAAACAAGTTTGCTGTGAGGAATAACTTCTGCCAGATTAAGGCATTGTTTTTAGCTGTTTACACAAGAGACACATACTTTAATTTTACAGGGCTTTCTCTCCATACCTGCACATAGATAGAATCAAGATAAATGATGGAGAATGTAATGTCAGCTTTATTATTAGATATTGCTATGAGGGGAGAAGAAAGTAATTGGTAATTCCACTTACATCAGTATTCTTGCCAGTGAAGTAGCTCTAATATATATGAATATTTTTTTTGTTTTTCTTGGTCATGTATTGTATTTTTCTACCACATGACTGACAGATAGCACAAGCCTAAATATGTTGTAAACCTGCCCTGTAAACATTTTATTTCATGTTTAAAACGGATCAAATAGGCAATAATTTCCCCAAAGTTTATGCAAATGTATATTGTTGTGTAGTTTGGTCAGTGGAGGCCTGAACTAATTTCACCTCCATACTTTTCATTTCATCCTTCAGTATATTTATATCTCTCCCCATCCTCATCTTTCTGTTCTTCTGGCTTGCGGTCCGTACACTGCTATTTAATGGTTCAGAAAATCAGATTGCAAAGGGCTTAAGCCTACATAGCTGCATCATAGGCTGTGTGTAGCGCGCGTACCCTTCGGCGTACCCTGACGTGCACCTCTCCAAAAATGTAAAAACGCGTCAATTCTACGCGTACGGCAAGCGCTGTGATTGGTCTGCTTGAACCCCTCCCTCGGGTTTCACATGCTCCCTCTCCATGTGTAATTGCACGTCAACACGGACAACGACACAGAAGTATAAATGAAAACCAATGCGTAGTCTACAGCGTAGAGGTCCGACGCAAAAGTATAAATCAGCCTTTAGACCGGTAAACTTTCACCTCTGGCACCATCAAAATGCCACCCATCTCAGCATTTCTACCAGACCTTCTCTCTCTTAAGCAGCCAATTAATCAGAATGTGCCCGGTCGATTATGACACTGAAATCCTCCATTTGATTTTTGTAGAATAATAAAAAACAATGATAAGGGCAAAATAAATGTAGTTTGGGTTTAAGGGCTTTACTGAGAAGGGTAGTGACAGCAGTAGAAAAGGGTAGAGTGTGTTGGTGCATTTTGAAGACTTCCAGCATAACTGCTGCTTGAAAGTCATTTGAGACGAATATTATGTTTTCTCTTTTATATTTGTTATATCATATTATATTATTAACTGTGCTGTAGATTTCCTCAGGCATCATTAATATGATTGACTAATGATTAAGGATATTGGTCATACATTATATTATTCTATTAACGCTTGAATGGACGCAAACAACAACAACAACAACAACAACAATAATACATTCTTTGCTTTTTCATTGGGGATTTATTTATTTATTATTATTATTAACATGAGCCACTGCCAAATTGTTGAGATTCCCATCAGTAGTAAAACTTACAATAAAATGTTCTCTTACCATGGTTACCATAGACACTAATTGAAGGTTAAAAGAAGGTTGAAAGATTTAAGTCTTAAGGGAATCCTTTGAAGGAAAGATCTATAATAATATTCTTTTTTTATTTTTTAAAAGTACTGTATTTTATTTTATTTTTCTAAACTGTTTTAATTATTCTTATTTCTTTTCATTATTTTAATTTCTTCTATGTAAAGCACTTTGAATTGCCATTGTGTATGAAATGTGCTATATAAATAAACTTGCCTTGCCTTGCTTTGCCTTGCCTTGCCTTGCCTTGCCTAATGTGGTCAACTTACTATTAGCCATTACTGTTATCAATGTTTGCATTTTATGTAAGATATTATATGTTCTAAAAATATATTATAGTATAAACTATATTATTATATATTAAGTTTGGTGTATGTATATCTTAATTTTTTTTTTTTTTTTTGAAAAAAGTCACTTAACAAGAAATATTGTGAATATTATTATTACAATTTAAAATTATAGTTTTTTATTTTAATTATAATTTATTCCTGTGATGGCAAACCTAATTTTCATCAGTCATTACTACAGTCTTCAGCGTCACATGATCCTTCAGAAATCATTCTAATATGCTGATTTGATGCTCAAGGACATTCATTTATATTATTTTCAATGTTGAAAGCAGCTGTGCTGATTAATATTGTTAATCAGTCGTGATACTATTTTTTCAGGATTCTATAATCGAAAGTTCAAAAAATTGAATTTTTTGTAATAATGTAAAAGTCTTTGATGTCGCTTTTGATCCATTTAATGCATCCTTGCTAAATAAAACCATTCATTTCTTTTAAACAAAATCTTACTGACCCTAAACTTTTAAATGGTAGTGCATAGTTTATTATTATTATATCAAAAAAGCATTTTATTTCATGTTTAAAACAGAATTGAACTCCAAGGTGAAATGGTAGTTTCAGTAATATTGGGTTGAGCATGTTTTCCAAAAATGATCACCTAATGATCAGCCTCTTTTTTGTTTCGATCTGTTTAGCAAGCCCTCTAAATCTATATTGCATCAAATGATGTGTGTATTTAAAGCACAAAAACACAGTAATTAGTATTTTTGTTTGTTTGTTTGTTTGCACTTTACGTACAGAAAGTAGCAGAGAGACTTTAGTGATGTTACAATAAGTGTAAAAAAAACCAATAAAAAAAACAAGATATCATGTCATGAAATGTGCTCTACCAAATGGTTGAGGCCCATTAAAGGGTTAATTATCCCATTAATCTTGTTTATGTGAAAGTGATAATTGTTTAATTACTTTCTGATAATTGTCTTTGGCTCGTGCCCTGATCACCTATTGTCCGTAACATTTCAATACAAACAAAAGAGAATGAGTGACAAAGGGAGAGAGAGAGAGAGAGAGAGAGAGAGAAAGAAATTGTGTGTCTGTGTGTGGGGACAAAGTGTACTTCAGATTGCTTTGAGGACAACCAAAAAAAAGTGATTTTGTTTAGAGAGAAGCCTATTTTGAGAGGCTGAACAGAAATGATTGAGAAGTATAAAATAAAGCTCTTTGAAAAAGAAACACTGTAGTGCAGCCAGATTGCGGGGTGAGCGTGTCACATGCAAGTGCAGTGCAGCTCGTACAGCAGAGGCATTTGCAACTGTAATAATCAGCACTAAAGTGCTCCACTGTATTCGTCTGGCCCATCCACCGCCTGCTGTTTGTAAATTCTGCCATGGCAAGCAGTGGTCACATTTGCATGAAATTGACTTGTTTAAATAACCATAAAACATTCATGCAAAAAAAAAAAAAAAAAAAAAAAACCTGCAACGCTTCTGTTGTATCCGTACCATCACTCTCACATTCGTCTTGGAAGTCCATTAAAAATATCACATTATTCCTTCTGTGGGCGCGTTGAGCGTGACAGCGGTTGCAGATGATCTGAGGGATGAATATAAATCACTGAGGAATGGAGACGGACGGAGATGAAGAGTTTAGTGGATTCATTCCACCGTCCACTCGCCACATCTCATTCCATAGCCGTTTCTGCCAACTTTCGACATCTTTCTAATGGCATTAGACCCATCTGTGTACCGCCCCCTGCCAGCCATTTTCAGCCATGGAGGACATTTTTGTGCACTGTTGAAAGGAGGAACTGCCTTAAAACAGCTTTGAATTCAGTTTAAACTGGTTTGGATGGAGATTATATTGAGCAGAGAATCGACTCCTGTCTTGTTGGAACTGTTAGATACATTTAAAGTGAATAGGCCCAGCATGAGAGGGCCCATTTCTTCACTTTTTGTTGGTGTACGTCAAGCCTGTGGTTATTGAAGGCCAGCCAGGTATCTGCAGCTGTGCCATAATCGATCGAGGATAGAAGCTCTGGCTACTTGAAGTAGAAAATGGTCCCTGTGGAGCATAAAAGTATAGACCTTTGACTAATGCATGCTGTAGATTACTCTGGTCGGGAACCACCCAGGAAGAGCCGTCCGAATGGCATGTAAAGTGATCAATCACAGTTTGCATTGTTCATGTGTTGTTCAGGGGCAGGGCTATCTGAGATAGATTATAACACAATAGAAGACACAGTTTAGCATATATTAATATGTATTTTAATATACTTTTATCAGCAGTGCTTTAAAGCATGAATTTAGTAATGTCCCCCCTTTTTATACACTTATCGTTCAAGTTTTTGTGGTCAGTAAGAATTATTATTTTTTTTTTATTTTTTTTAAAGAAGTCTCTTCTGCTCACACAGAGTATTGTGAAATATTATTATAACAAATACATGAATTAATTTCTGTTCTAATATATGTATTAATGAAAATTCATTCTAAATTATAGTAAATCATTCTAATATGCTGATTTGGTGCTCAAGAAAATTTCTGATTATTATCTTCTTCTTATTATATATATATATATATATATATCATTTATTTTTTAAAAATCTGCGTGACCCACAAATCCCGTTAAATGTTATAACAAAAACAATACAGGATGCAAATGTTGGATAATCCAGTTAACTCAGTTGCTGTTTCTCAATGCCAATAACGCAAAGAACGGACTTGCATTCTTGTGGAGACCGGTCTTGCCAGGCGACCTTGATAGAACAAACTCGGAAGGACGTGAGGAGTGAGGACACATCCTTGTGAGAATTGACATGTGCTGCGATCTTGTTGCTCAGCTGACCACCCCAGCATATTATAAGTAGCGAGTAAGCGACCAATGCACAATAAATACAACATAATTAAATTTTAAAATTAAGCAAAAGAAACAGACAAATGTTTACTTTCATGAGCTGTAACGTATTTGACAGCTTTCATCGGGAATCTCTTAAGTGAGAACGAGAAGTTTAAAGCTTACAGGCTTCAGTACGTCGACCGCCCGCAGCGTCTTCTGGGATTTCTAATGGTTCGATTCTCTCACATCCGGGTACTTTCATGCGTCCTGTGTACTTGCGCTCTTGAATATTTTAATTTAACTTGGACGGTTGATGATGACGTAGTACGAGAACACAAGGATGCAAGATTGCTTAAGAACGCATATTGAGAAACAGCCAGTGTCTTGTCAAGCAATCTGAAGGTCCTCGTTTTAATGATGAATAGTCTTGTACAGTGGGGTCATGGCTATTTAGTCTATTTATTTGTTTAAAATCTCTCGATTGCCCTTTTGAAGGACAGCTACGCCGCTTATTTAAAGCAAAGAGAACATCTTGAAAATGTAGGAAATGTGAAAGGTGGTATTTCAGAGGCATGTAGAGAATGTACAGAGCCTCATCATCTTTCCTCTTCTCAGTAAAATGACAAATTCCTGTGGGCTGCATCCAACAAGTCAGTGATGGTAATTTAAAAACACTAGTGAAGTATTGCACCCTGTTTTAGTCTGACAGGAGAATAGCAAAGGTTTCTCTGGCTAGAAAAAAAATCTCTATATATAAAGAAGAAATAAAGAAGTCAAGGTCTGGAGATCTGATCTGAGTGTGACATTGAAGTCAAACAAAGGTATTTTGAGAGAGGGGACAAAAAATGTGTCAGGGCCCGACTGCTGGAAAGGCTCTGTAGGATGAGTTTGAAGTTGAATTCACCTCCCAAGACCAGAGCGGGATGAGAGATGAGATGATAGTGCTATTCAAAAGCCCAACACAAACCAAAACATTTTGCTCAGATATTAATTCATTTGGTCTCGTTCATTAATAATTGCACACATGTTGTGTATTTTTGTGCACGGAAAAGTATCTCATACAAATTTTCCACTCTCATTCTAATGTTGATGAATGTAGATTATTCTAAATGAGGGCGCACATGCCCACAGGTACTTAGTGCAATAATACACGCCCAAACCATATGACTGCAAGGACTTTCTGCTCAACCGGTACTGTACAGTCATTTGTCAAATGTGTCCCCAATATTTGAGTAAGGCCAAGTCAATGTGCCATTCTCAAAACCTTTTGATGCCACTGTCCCTCAAATATGATGATTCCTCATGTAATTATGCCCTTCGTAAAATATAAAGGCAGCTATATATTTTATGTTCCATTTATACAGTTTCATTGTTTCTAAAGATTTGGAATAATGTTATATATAGTGTACGTATCTATATATACACTGATGAGTCAAAACATTATGACCAGTCACAGGTGAAGGGGATATCATTGATCATCTCCTAACCAGGCCACAAATATTAAGGTCTGGGTAGGTTAGATTGATAAGCAAACAATCAGTTCTTGTAAGCAGTAATTAAGATCTGAGCTACGTTGGCAAGGGACAAATTCGAATGGCAAGGCGACAGGGTCAGAGTATACCACTGAAACGGCAAGGCTTGTGGGTGGCTCTCGCTCAGTAGTGATGAGAATTTACCAACAGTGGTCCAAAAAGGACAAACCACACACCAGATGCATGAGGGCAGCGAAGGCTATCCTGTCTGGTCCGAGCCAACAGAAGGTCTACTGTGGCACAATTCACACAAAATTGTAATGATGGTTATTGGAGGAATTTCACAACACACAGTGCATCTCACTCTACAGAGCTGCAGACCAGCCAGAGTGATTATGATGACTCCTGTCCACCGTCAAAACCGTCCCTACATTGGCATGCGAGTGTCGGCACTGACCTTGAAGCAGTGGAAGAAAGTCGTCTAGTCTGTTGAGTCCTGTTTTCTTTTACACCACGTAGACAGCCTTTACCTGGGGAAGTGATGGCACCGGGATGCAATGTGGGACGACGACAAGCCGGTGGAGGGAGTGTGATGCTCTGAGCAATGTTCTGCTGGGAAACCCCTTTGTCCAGCAATTCATGTGGACATCAATTTGACTAAACATTGTTGTAGACCAGGTACACCCTTTCTTGACAATGGTGTCCCCTGGTGGAAGTGGCCTATTTCAGCACAATAATGCACCCTGCCACACACATTGTTCAGGAATGGTTTAAGGAACATGATCAAGAGTTCAAGGTGTTGCTCTGGCCTCCAAATTCCCTGGATCTCAATCTAATTGAGCATCTGTGGGATGTGCTGGACCAACAAGTTTTGATCCAAGGTGGCTCCACATCGTAACCTACAGGACTTGAAGGATCTGCTAGCCTCATGAGGTATTAAGATAAGCTGTGAAACAATTTGAACACATTTAATCTATCCCAACAAATTTATCTTCATTCCATCTTAGTCCAGGATAAGTCATAGTGTCACATTTTACTGGGCTGCTTGCAATGCTGAAAATAAAATCTGTAACACAAGATAAAATGAAAATCTGTTTTGGTCTCATGAAAGCATGGTAGCAGCGGCAGTGCGTTGCTCTGACTATAGATAATCTTGCCTTGATAATGTTGAGGACGGCAAAACTAGTAAAGCTGTCAATCTGCCATTTGAACATTAGAACTAAAATTATAACATAATATTAATCCAATTGCTTACCATTCCACACAGATTTTATGCTTGAATTTGTGTGCACTCTTATGGGTAATGAGAACTGTTGTATGTATATGAAGAAGCAGAATGAAAGATGGATTTTAGTTTAATGCAGCATTCCCAGTTGTACACCTCTGTCAGTGTAATAATGGAGTATGATAGAACAGCTGTCAAAGGCCTTAATTATAGCATTTTCTAAACAGCTAGAGGCAGCTATATATATAAAGCTCTCATTTTCAATAATGAGGATAAACTTAGAACGAGTGTACATCATCAGATCTCATTAGCCTCCGACACACTCTGTCCATCACTAATCTCAGAATAAAACAAATCCCTTGCACCTGCCATGTAAATCTAATATTTTATGCTTTGAATACTTAGTTTCATAAAAGTTTCTTCAAGACTCAAGGACAAACCTAATTATAGGCTTAAAAAGTCACATTAGCAAAATTGCCTGAGTAATTATAATTTCATTTTTTTTGCTCTGTTACAGAATCAAACATATATTTTTTTTTACTAAGCCTTTTAAACATATCATTTTCTATGTTTAAACAAAACATTTTCTGGCTCTTTTTGTTTCTTTTTCTGTGCATGCCAGTGTAAAAATCACCACAAGTTATTCCTTCATGTTTGATTGCATGTTGTCAAGAATAAACTTCAGTATTCCCATTGCCTATTCTAGGATCATAGTTAGCCTACAGTCGAAAAGATAATCAGTTGGTTACTATTTGTGCCAATTCAACAGACATTTTAGTCTTTTAAATGAGCATAGGCTGACACTGTTGGTGAGTCGTTATCATGTCCAAGTTCATGTTTGTATTCAGTTCATGTTTCAAGTTAAGTTACAGTATAGTCAAGTCATGCCATTGTTTTTTTGTTTGTTTATTTTGTAATGGTTTCACGTTTACTCCAATAAACAGCACATTGGTTCTGTTTCAACTTGCCATCAGTGGACTACTTGCTACATTGACATGTAGGCCTATTTGAAAAGTAACTTACAGTCAGTAGAATGTCTGTTCGGGGACCATCAAAATAAAGTATTAGTAGATATTAGGCTGACAGACTAATGAGTAATAGTTAACATGAATTTGCAAAGTTACTTAAAGTTAGTAAAATCTCTAAAGTGTATAATCAAATAAAGTGTAACCATTATTTTTTTCTAATGTGGCAGAAATGTGCAGCCTACTGTTTCAAGAAAATGTGTTAGTAAGCCATAATTATGAGATACAAAGTCTAAATTTATGAGATACAAATTATGAGATATTGTCATAATTATCAGATCAAAAGTCAAAATTATGACAAAAAAGACTTTAAAAAATGAATTTGACATAATTTCTTTTTGTCAAAATTTTGAATCTCATTGCATCTCATAATTTTGACTATAGTGAAATCGGTTGCACATGCATACTTTTAATGCTAGGTTAATTTCATTTTAATAATAGATAAATTAATAAGTAATAATACTTATCTTATAATAGATAAGTCTCACAACAACAACAACAACAACAACAACAACAACAACAACATGGTATTTGTGAAACACTAATGCAAGTAAAGTGTACTGTATTCAATGAGACTAGTGCTGGACTAGTGCTGTTTTTCTCATTTACAAAATTAGACTCTCATTATGCTAAGTAGCTATTTGTTATATTTTCAGTTTTTGCTTTATGTATTTAGAGAGACCTGTTGAAGGCCATTATTGAGAAGACTGAGAGGGTCTACACCATGATGTACTGATTTAACATTGCAGCACTGTTAGTACCTGACCAGGGAAGAAAAATAATTGAGAGAAAACGAGAGAAAAAAGAATCACACATCATATGAAACTAGCGGGGAGAAAAAGACAGGGCCAAGAAGGGTCACTTGTAAAATGGATGGCATAAAAAAAAACTTTTATTTTCTTTCTCCTGTTTTATTCCTTTGGCGTGACGTTTTCGTTGTTAGAAAGTGTGGCAAAGTCATGATGTCCTGTGATAAACAGAGCAGAAGCATATGAAATTGTGCAGTAGGAGACCTCTCCCTTCCTGTGCAGTCGGCGTTCGGTTTGGAGATTTCCACACCGCATCCCCTCAGCCAAAATGAAGGATAGGTGCGCAGTCAGATGCCGGCGGATGGGGGGGGAGGGGGAGGGAGGATTTATCAGCTTGATTGTGGAGAGTGATGGAGAGGTTGCGCTGTGGCAATCTTTAACTGCACAATTACTCAAGCGGATTTGCCATCACTAGCCTTATCTTCAAACAAGCAGCTTTGATCGATCATCTTGCAGATAGAAATAAGAAAAAATAAATATTTCCCCCCGGCGGGCGGAGAAAGCACCATTTGTAAATCGCTCTGCCACAGGTTAGCCGAGGTGACGGCGCACAGCTGCGGCGCGAGATATCGACGCTCGCGTATGTATGTAAAAACCTGCTTACATAACCTTCTCCTTTGCCCTTTTTCACCAACTTCTGGCTTGAAAAGCAAGTGTCAAATGTAGTTTGCAGGAAATTTACATGGATCACACAAATTGGACATGATATAGAAGAAAGAGCTGCTAAACCAGCAGAGGAGGATTTTGGCAGTAGAGCTGGTTTATCAGGTTGAGAAAGCTGTGTGATTTCATTTGACAAATTAGGTCTTTTCCACAACAAGAAACATTCCCAAGCCCTTGCTTCCCTCACGCACCCTTTATCGATCTGAAGCCTTTTAGGACTGTAATTAGTCCTGGATTAAAACCCGGCCCGGCGCAACTTGGGCGCTGTGTGTGTTAGTGGTCCTCCTGTAACACATCATAAGATTTTCCCAAGATATTTACAGTCATCATTACTCATTTGCTTTCATTAGTGCTTTAGAATTTGAGTACAGGTTTTAAGAACACACACACTGTAAAGGCTAATAGAAAGCTAGCACACTTTCTAAAGCTCCCACCTAATCTGATACATTCGCCCACACCAGCCTGGCTCTCTTCTGTTCTTCAACCGCTGGGAGAGGACTTTGATTTTCATCCAGTTGAATAAAAGGATCAAGGTCAATGTTTCATTGTAATAGCAAATTTCAGCACACCTCGCTAAACAGCCTGGAGGGCATCTGTTGATGGCAGCATGTGTTCGGCTGGGAGAAGTAATTTTGTTAGGCCAATTTATGGTTTGCTTTGCTGTTAGAAGTGGCCAGTGGGGTTAGATCTTAGGATCTGTCTGATCTTAAGATTAATGATTAGATGGGGAAATGGTCCTTCCTGCTCATTCATCAGTTGATCATTATGTTTTCTTCTAATCTGATTGGTCAAGCAATGTTCCAAGAGCAGTGATATACAATCCAACATCAGTGGGATGTTTCACTGTTTGTATCATTGTGTGTGTTTTAGTGTTTTATATTATTATTTTTATATTTTATTAGTGGTTTTTCCCTAACAAAATTACTTTTTTAGGGAGTGAATCATAGAGTCATTAATTCACTCAGAATAGACACACTGTTCAAACACACTGATTAATACAGAAATTACTCTAATGTCCAACTTTATGAGTGAGTCTTGGAATAATTAATTCAACTGGTTTGTTGAAAACACTGATTTAATTCATGAATTAAACAATTGATTTAAAGGATAACTGTCGCTAAAATGCAACCTAGGGTCTTTTTGTTAATCTACCCGAGGCAAACTTTCATTTAAAAGCATAATTAGAATGGAAATGCCACTTTTAAGTTTGACCGTATTTTCGGTTTATTCGATTTATCAAAAATCGCTTTTTTTAAAAAACACTAAGGATGCTCGACACAACATGAAACTTTGCTCGAAGTATCACCAGGGGCTCTACACATGAACTCGAGCATTGAGAACATTGTTTGTGTACACAGCGTTTACTAAAAAGAAAAAATTTGAACAACTCACTCTAGCTGTGTCCGCTGGCATTTTGACAGTCAAAAATAGTCGATAAAACTATTTAAAAATAGCGATTTTTGATGCTATCATAGTAGTGTTGTCAAAAGACCCGGTACTTCGGTACCAAGTCGGTACTAATTTTTTTTTAAACGTCACGGTACCAGGTTTTCTCAAACCCGGTATTTGATGCGCGTGCATGCCCGTAGCGCGTGCAGTTGCGTCCTCTTCATAAAAGCGCTGATGGCGATCGGCGGTGCTGCTGCTGCTGATGTGGTGCTGATGTTTTTGCGCGTGCAGATACGTTATTTCAAATGGCGCGCGGCAAGCGCGCTCATAATAGAAGCGGCGCGCTCGCTTTTCCATGTGCGTTCATGGATGCATAGCAACGACAGACGCCACGGGAGTACAAACGCTTGTGCGAACTGCGCTCTCCATGACGACGAGGAAGTGTGACATAGGCCTATTAATTGATTTCTAGCCCTTGCATTAGCTTTACTACTAGATATATTTATGGAGATGAGAAATAAAAAGCCGTCATTAATATCAGTCCGTCAGAAAAGCAGTTCTAGTCTTATTCTTGGCTGGATAACTCTTAGCAGGTTTAAAAAGCCCTTTTAAAGTTAAATATGAATACAGTTTTGGATTAAATAAAAGTAGGCTATAGGCCTAGTCAAGTCAAATAAAACATATTTTATCTCCTGTATAGTTTGGTAATGCTACAATAAGATACCATTCATTAACATCACTTAATGCGTTATCTAACATAACACATTGAGTGAACAATATATTTTTACAACATTAATGTTTGTGAATGTTATTTAATACAAAACACTTGATTGGTCATGTTTGTTCACTTCATTCATTGTGCATTAAATAATGTTAACAGAAATAATGTTAACTTTTGATTTTAAAAATGTATTTTTAAATGAATCCCTAAAGGAGAATAATTGCGACAGTATAACTATTGTTTTTTTTGTTAGGTCATTTTATCTAATGTTATCTAACAAATGGAATCTTATTGTATAGTGTTTTTAATACTACAGTTTCCATCTTTGTGATAAACACTTTAATATAATTATGTAAATTTAATCTAAATTAAGCTTTGGTACCGAAATTGGTACCGAGAACCGTGGATTTTCACTGGTATCGGTACCGAATACTGAAATTTTGGTACCGTGACAACACTATATCATAGTAGTGCCCCAAGCACTCACATTCAAAAGGCAATTTGACCGAAAACGAAAATACGGTCAAACTTAAAGGTACAATATGCAAGAATTTTTTTGCCGCTAGAGGGCGCTACATTCCAAACAACAACAACGGCGTAGCTTGATGACGATGTGAAGGAGCGTGGAATGATGGGAACTGTCGTTTTTAAACTCCACCGTGGATGTAAATCAGTCAGACGGGAATCGAAAAATCATGTTCATGGATGAGGCTAAGTTCTATTTTTATAAATGTTGCGTTTAATGACATGCTTTTTGTGGCGAGGGGGGCGTGGTTCAGCGCGGTCTGTAACGGGAGAGAGAAGAGACGAGCAAGTAGATCAAGTGCAAAGTATTATTGGCGTGGAGAGCTTATAAGCCGCGCTGGAACGAGAGAGAGACTGGAGAGAAAATTGGACGCAGAGAAAGAGAACCGGTGGATCCGAGCTCTCATTTTTGAACTGTTTTGAGCCGTCGCGGTTGCCACGGTGAATGCGCGTTGTGCGCGGATTTTGTTTGTTTTGCTTTATTTTAATAAAGTAGCCTACGAGTCCCAGTCACGCCGACCCCTGTCTTCTTCCTTCCTGACTCTTAAACCTCATCACACTTTTATTTCATTAAAATGAATTAACCGCAAGAAAAGTAAGGTTTAATACTAAATTGGTTATCATAGATGTTACTGTATTTGTTGAATTCATTGTTGTGATAACGCTGCGCAGTTTTACGTGTTCTAAACAATTGTTGTAAAAGTACATTCGAACATGCCCACATCATTTGCCAAAATACTGATTAATCTTTATGTATAACACATGCTATGTTTATTTACATGGCCATAAACACCAGACGTGATAAACAATGTCAATAAACTAAACACAAATCTAAAGCAATAATACTTTCCTTACATAAACATAACTATTACCCAATGCTACATTTGGAAAATATAAAATTAAGCATGCTTTGTCGACAGAACCAGCAGCAATCGGTAAAGAATAATTGTGTACCATAACGACTGCAAGAAACAAGCTAAAGTTTGTAGCTTGATAGACGCTACAACTACAACTTCCGCATTTGTCCAGGACTCCACGCAGTACGAGCGGAAACCGAGGGTAACGCGGATATGACGCAATTGACTGGCGACTCCCAGCTCACCCCTGTTCTAACGCCCCGTTTCCTTGGATAAAATCAAAATTTTCTCACGATTTAAAAATAGTTGGAAACATTTGGGATATTGTAAGTAATCAACTTAACAAAATATATAACACTGGCCTTGAGATTTTGGGATATTTTAATGCAAAATTCTTACATATTGTACCTTTAAAAGTGGCGTTTCCATTCTAATTATGCTTTAAAACGAAAGTTTGCCTCGGGTAGATAGATTAACAAAAAGACCCTAGGTTGCATTTTAGCGACAGTTATCCTTTAATTAATTCAGAACTGCATACTAGAATAGAATAGAATAGAATGAATGGGCCATTTATATAGCACTTTCATATGTACTACTGTACACCCAAAGCGCTTTACAATCATATCAGGGGATCTCTCCTCAACCACCACCAGTACTAGCACACTACTATTATTATTTTTACGATATCTTAATATGGCAGAAATAAAGTATTATGTTAGTATGCGGTTCAAAATTCAGCGATTGTCTTTATGAGTGAGCCATTAATTCAACCTGTTAAATAATAAAACAGATACATTCATGAACTAAAAAAATTGCTGTCTTTGAGTAAGTCTTTGAAACATTCAAGTGGTTTATTCAAAACACTGATTTAATTCATGAACTAATCAAGTGACTGTCTTTCTGAACAAATTGAGCCATTCATTCAACTGATTCAAACACATAAATTCATTCAGAAACAAATCTAGTTGCTGTCCATATAAGTCTTTGAATCATTCGCTCTACTGATTTGTTTTAATCTATTTTCGTTGGTAGAGCAACAGTAAACAAAGTAAATGGCAATATTGAATCTAAATGGCAAGTTACCAATGTTGGTGGTCAATGGTCAATGTTACCTTCTTGTTTATTGAATATGATTTTTCATATAAAAGCAATATACCAAAATAACCTTTGGATGACTCACATGATTCAGTGTTTGTACATGTTTGTGACCTTAGTTTAACCCTCAACTGACCATTTATGTTGCGTTAGAACATGTTATAATAGGCCAATGGCCTGTCTTAGTAATGCAGGTCCAATCAGCTGTCTGTCCACAAGTTCTAGTCGCTTCAAAGGCAACACAAAATGCTCACATTCAAAGCAAGAGAACAGGTAAATAGAAGGCAGTGTCACCATAAAAAAAGAAAAGAAAATCTCTTTCTCTGTCTCTCTTTTTCTCTACAGGTCTCTCAACAACTCTCTTTCTGCTTCACTCATTGCATCCCATTTACTCATGTCTTTCTCTCCTCTCTGCCTCTGATGTCTATTATTTCTCATTTTCCTTGTCTTAATATTTGCCCCCACAGAGAACAGATGGTTTTTTGTTCCAGATGAAAAAGCAGGAGAGACTCATTCTTTGTATTTCAATTGGCTTGGTGCAAAGACCCATCAGAAAGAATGTTGGAAACGAACAACAGTGCAAGAATAAGCGAGAGAACAGGAGAATTAGAGAGAAGGATTTGAGTTTTACCTGTACCTTTCTGAGGTTTATATGGTTATGCCTGAGGTAGTGGCCATCATATTCATCAAATTATCCTGAAAAAAAAGTATTGTTTTCCACAAAAAAAATATTAAGCAGCACAGCTTTATATAATGTAAAAATAATAAATGTTTCTTAAACACCAAATCAGCAGGATCAAATGACATTGAAGACTTATGGCCTTAAGTATTTAAAATACTTTTGTGTGGCTTTTTGTCACATTTAAAGAGAAAGAACATGGACATGAGATATTTTATTTGACATTTTTCATTGTTTAAAGGAAGTTGTAAGCTTTGTTGCATAATTAAAGTTTACCCTCTTGAACTGACTGCTGTTGAACCGAAAATAAGTATCAAAGCTGTCTGCTAAAATGTACTGTTTATTAAAGCATATCTTCTTTAAATGAATAACTCAAAATGAAAATCCACAAGTTGACCCCAAGATCATTTAGTCCAATTCGCACCCTGCACGCTCTTTCCCTAAACAATAATGTTAAGAATTATTTTGTAAATGCATTTTCTTCTCTTAACTCTTTATCAGCCTATTTAATGAACCACTGAGGACACCTTGAAATTATTCCTGTCTCCACAGCGAGGACAATTTTTATGTTTGTCTATTATAAATATCAAAACGGATGCTTAATTTAATGAGCACAAGTAAAGGGAGGGACCGTCATCAGCACAACAGCATCAAGCAAGCAAGCCATTTGTTTCATGCCTGTGAGAAACAGAGAAGTCAAAGTGATAAGGAGTTGTCTTTTTTCCCAACCTCTAGCCTTGGAATTGAATTAACATTTCCATGGCAACTAGGCAGTCTCTCTCTCTTTCTCTCTCCCTGCCCCCTCCCTCATGCTCTCATCATTTCTCTCTCCAGTGTAAATTCCTTGGATTTTCCCCTCTTCTTTTACCGCCTATTTGTTTGGACACTCTTTTTGTTCTACAAAGTCGCTTCTGATGCTTCAGCATTCTAACAGGCAGGCGGGACGAGCGCTGGCCGCCATTGAAAAGGGAATGAGGGTGAACAGCTATTGTGAGCCCAGAATCAGGTTGCCATTTGTCATAACGGAGTCCAGAGGGTGACATTCTTTATGATGTGGAAAAAGACACATTCCCTGTGACCACAATGTCTCCAGCACTTCCCTGAGGTTCTGTCATATAGTCCTGG
Organism: Leuciscus leuciscus; assembly: GCF_965113295.1. Taxonomy (NCBI): domain Eukaryota; kingdom Metazoa; phylum Chordata; class Actinopteri; order Cypriniformes; family Leuciscidae; genus Leuciscus; species Leuciscus leuciscus. The sequence continues at coordinate 17,015,089 of NC_138737.1, forward strand.
ACATTTCATTACTGATAAAAGCAAAAGGCTAAAACAAAATCTGCTTCTCTATACCGCAAAATGTGTTTGCATCATTTATCATTATACCGTGTATTGTCATAAATTTGCATGCTGTTGTCCGAGTATAAGCCGTAGCTCCTGCAATAGGCAAATGTATGTGGCAATCTGCTCTGATGTCTATTTTCTTTGCTAGGATTCTTTTAGTGTTGCTGTTTAGTTAAATTATTTCTAGAAGGAAAAAAGGTCTCACTCTCTCCCTTCCCATCTCGCTCCTTCAAACAAGCATGTAAATCGGCTCTAGCTGCGAGTTGCATCAGAATATCGTGAGGGAGCGATCTGCTCTTCATTTTTGCAATAATGTAAGCGTCTCTGAGAGCTGCCCAAAGCGCCCCAGCTGATGCAGAGGAGCTGGGGCAGATATGGACGATTATACTGGCTGAAATTCTGCCTGGCGGTGCCAGAAAAGAGAAACACTGACAGTTTTTCCATTCTTGATTACAACCCATCACCGAAGCTACTGTAGTCTCATTCCGTGTCAGTTTAACATAATGCACGAGGCTGTGCACATAAATCCACATTAATGTGTCCGGGCTTTGTTTTGCTGTCTGCTTTGATCGCGTTGTTGTTCTGCTGTTTGTCATGGTAGAGATTCCATTTTGGTAACAGTGGGACACCCATTTTCTCATCAATAATTCAGTCTTTTCCCATTAAAATCACGTTGTCTCTTGTTTTTCTCAGGGAAACCTATACAAATTGACACTCGAAAGCCGGTTTGGGTTGGGAGAAAGCATGCAATGTTCCTAAATGCTTCAATTGTACTGCGATAATGATCCTTCGCCTTCCAAGAAATACCCTCTGCTTCATCTTGCAGTTAACACAGATGTGTAATTTTTGCATTTAGTGTTTTTCTTTCTTTTCTCGATTGGCTGCACGCTGGCTTGGCTGACATGGAAATCTTTAGGGAGCTTTAGGGAAGGAATGCAACCAGGCCCAAATAATGAAGAGAAAACATTAGAAACTGCAGAGACTTATTATATATATATATATGAGTGTGTGTGTGTGTGTGTTGAGCTGTACTCTTCTGCTATGAACGTAAATCAGAGCACTGTAGTCTTTTTTTCATCCTAATTGCTACTTAATTAAATACTAGCACTCGTGTGCCCGGGAGCCCTTAGCGGAAGCCTAGCTCGTACAAACGGCTCTCCAAGCATGAGCACTGGGAAGCTGCCAGTCTCCAAATTGGATCAGAGGCTCTTTTTAAATTGGAATCGGTGTTGAGGTACCAGAGAGATTGGATTGCTGACAGCGGACAGAATTAAGGCATTAAACATAGCATCTGTCCAGGTTCAGGACGGGACATGGCGGACATTGAGAGGGCTGTCCCCGAAGTTGGAAGAGTGAGAAAGGGCTAAGTGGCATGTTTCTTCAGAGTCTGAGCTCTCTTTGTTGTGTCCTCCAGTAAGTTTTGTGCATATTTTAGGTGACTGGCTCAGATCACCAAAGCATTTCTAAATATATCTGCAGGTTTGAAGAATTAAGAGACCAATTCACTTCGTTCATGCTACATGAGCAGAATGAATTTCTGTGCAAATCAAAATACCATTCTTACATAAATTGACTCATTCAATTCAAAGTGACAATTTACAAAAGAATGTGTTCACAAATGATTTACATACAAATTTGTTCTGCTTGTGTTTTATGAATGAGGCACAAGTCAAGACTTTAAAGGTCCCATTGCATGGATTATTTTATTATTTTAGAATGTTTCCTGGGGTCCCCTTATAATATTAGTATGTTTTTTAGATCAAAAGTTGTTATAATTTAGAAATAAAAGGCATATTTCCTAGCCTGATTTTAGCCTCTGATTTGAACGCTCTGCTTGAAGGGGCGTGTCTGCTGTGAGACTTCACTGTAAACACCCACTGCTGTGATTGGCTGACATGCTTGCATATGAAATATTTAGCATTACATGTGGAAATCTCTCGAAAACGGGAATTATGTGAATATAATTATATTATATAATTATTATATAACTATAAAATAAAGTAGTTTTGAGGGAATTATGTGAATAAAAGATTGAAATCCTATACTGGAACTCCGTCCCCTTCCAGGCCTCTTCCAGGCTGTATGTATATATATATATATATATATATATATATAGTTTTGTGTCATATCTGATTACATTATACTGCCCTTGTTTCATTATTCTTTCTTCTCTGCATTCAAATAAATTATATAAAAATAGCATTAGATAATAATGCAATCAACAGCACATAACAGCAGTGTAGGAATCCGCTGGAATCCATCATTATGACTCACAGAGTCTAAAACCAGCCAGATACATCCCACACTCACAAAAACTGATTATTTCTGTCTTACATAATCATTAAGAACATCTTTCATGTGCACTTGATAGGTTAAGATATGTTGTGAGGTAAAGACCTGTCCCTGATCAGCCCCTGTGGGAGATTAGAGGAGCTTTAGGGGACGATATAGTGGTTGTGAGGAGTAATATGGGATAGAGATTAAACAATGTGGACCTTTATCTTCTATTATACCATGTATGACTTTTATAGTGCCTGGAAGGCCATCCATGGCCTTTTCTAAAGGTAATAGAAGCATTAGGCTTCTAACGTCCAGTCTTACCAAATATATTTCAGTCATATCCTAAAGAAGGGCTAAAATGTATAGTACAGAAATTTTAAATTAAATTAAAGGAAAGTTCACCCATAAATGAAAATGATGTCATCATTTATTCACCCTCATGTTGTTCCAAACCTGTATGACTTTCTTTTTCTGTGGAACACACAAAAAAAAAGGTTATTAAATTGTTCAATTTGTTTTCCACAAAAGAAAGAAAGTTTGGTTTGACTGCTATTTCAATGTACCTGACCAGGAACATCTAATAGAGCCAATTTTGATGTCATGTTAACTCTAAGTATGGTTAAGGGACCATTTTGTTCGAAGGGAATTTTGCCCTTCTTTAAAGAGGCTTATTTTTTTGTCAAGAGACAGACTTCACACTGCCTTGTTAGTCTCTTTGTTGCTCCGACAATATTGAGTGTTTGAACGGAGTTGTACACGAAGGCAGCTTGTGCAAATATTCAGCTGTTCAGAGTTATTCAGAGACTACATTTTATGTTTGTTTATGGTGGTAATGCATGTTATTTAGTGGTTAGAATCCAAGTTTCCAAATAGAAGAGGCCTGTATTTTTTATTCTGACAGCATCACTCACACATTGCATCTCTTGTTCACTCTTCACATGGATTTAGCGGTTTGAGACAGTGCTGGATGTGTGCCTTATGATTACAATGTACGGTGTTGCTTGAGGTTTCAGAGTCTTTTTCTGAAACTCAGATTAGTTGTCAGTCTTGAGCTCCATAAACCTTCCCATCCTCAACTGGGAGTTAGCCCTGTCTGCGCCGTCCAGACACTTTGTGATCACAAGCCGCGATCGAATACCTCACGGGAAGCAGAAAAGATCGTTAAAACTAGGACTGTAAGAGAAATGTGTAGAAAAAGAGAGGAAAGACAATTGAGCGCAGAGGATTCTGGGCCCGATTCTCATTCATAATGAAAGGAATTGTCTGGGATGCATTGTTGTTTTCTGTAGTTAATTACCTATGGCTTAAACAATTAATGAGCAGCAATCAATGCCAATCGGAAACGATCTCTGCTCATTGTACCTGAATCAGTGCCTGTGGTATGGGAAAAAGAAGACAAAGCAATCTAACGCATCGATCCGACTACAGGAGATGTGCCAAACCCACCTTTAACAACCTTAAAGTGGTGGAACGGAAGGAAAAATACAGTTCCAGTGTAGACAGTGTTTTCCACACACAGGTGTTTCTCTAAATAAAACACTGAATTGAGATGTTGAGGCTGAACTATTGATGCATCTTTGACATTCTGTGGTGAAATGAGGGTAAAAAATCTGTATCGTGAACTATAGTGCAAATCAATGCTGGAACAGGTGCAGTTTGTTAGAATGTCATTCAGAATGCCATAAGGGTTGAATGTGGTTTTGAATAAATAGATAAATAAATAAATAAATATGGATGCCTGTTTTCAGTTCAGAGTAAACAAAAAGTGACTATACTGTATTTCACAATGTGACTTTATATCTCAGAATCATGACTTCATCTCTCAAAGAGTCTTTATATCTCACATAGCTCACAATTATGATTTAAAGGTACAATATGTAACTTTTTTGTTCAAAATCAATGAGGCCTACGATCAATCAGTAAAAAAAACACACAAAAAAACCCTGTCTTAACTGAAGATTGAATCCAGTATTTGGTGATAAAATAGCATAACGAGTGATTTATAAGCTATTTTTTATAGGCCGGTCATTTTTGCCCGGGAACACCACAAGTGTTAGTGGGTTGTCAACACAGCACAAGGAGGAGCCGCCCTTTAAAAACTGATAATTTCAGACAGAGGGTTAAAAAAACGTTTTTCCACGTATATTTGTTTGTTTGTAAAATCGTTTGCAAAAACTTTAACTCCATAAGTGAACCTCAAGGAATGTACAGTATTAAAATGATTTTAAAAAATCCATCATGACCCTTTTAAAAATTGTGCATTTATATTTCACTTTGAGACTTTCTATGACTTTATATCTCATAGCTGATGTTACTTGATGAAAGCGTGATGAACACTGGTAGTCAATTTTGTTGTTGTTTTGCCATTATCTGTTCAAATCCCAATTTTCACATTATGCTTTTGTTTACTCTCAACTCCAGTGGCTAGTGATGTTATTGTCTTCCCAAGGGCAATTTTTCTGTGCATGCATGAGCATGTGTTGAAGCGTGTGTGTTTGTGCGTGTACACGTGTTTGAGTGCGTGTGTGAGGAAGAGATGTGTGTATTACTGCTCAACACATCGAGTTCACTGATCGAGGACATCTTTTAGCACAGAGGACAGGCGAAGGGGAAGAGGCATAAGAGACATCTAACTTAGACAGTTTGTCAGATATTGTAGATAGTCTAAGTTTTTTGGCTTTCCTCACTTGTGAGGAATATGAAATTACCTAGCCACGAATGAATGCTTTGAAAGCCTCCCATAAGGTGTGACTGCTAATGTCTGGAGTCTGATTGAGTTAGAAGTAAAAATTAATCTGCGAGGAAAGGAAATCTTTGAATGCACTATCTGATAGTCTGGAGGAGTTGAATCTCCAGGGTGGGGGCGACGGTCTGTTAGACAAAGTTACGTCAATAGATACTGGAACATGATCAGAGACCACTAATGTGTGATAAGTGCACGTGGTAATAGTGTACCAATTTATTATCTACCAAGGGTCAATTCTATTCTAGATCAATTCTAGAAAATGTATGATGAACATGAGAAAAGAATGAAAAAGCCTTGCCTTGAGGGTTTTTAAATCTCCAAGGGTCAGAGAGTCCCAGTTGAGAGGTGTTGTTTAGCACCACGTTGGCTGATTTTGTTAGAGTAGACTGTTTAGAGGAAGACCTGTCCATGGATACATCTTGAACCAAGTTAAAATCCCCTCCAATAATTATATGATGTTCATCTACTTTGGGTAAGCTTGAAAAAAAAAAAAACTTAACGAAAAACTCATCATTGTCCCAGTTGGGAGTATATGGAAGCTAAAATTACTGGTATGTTACGGAGCTTGCCCGAGACCATAACAAAACGGCCATTTGGATCAATAATAGTCTCTGTCTGTTCAAACATAACTCTTTTATTTATAATGATAGCAGCTCTGCGAGCTCTCTGAGAGAATTTAGAATGAAACAGGTGACCCATCCATGATCTCTTGATATTGGAGTTTCTTGTAGAAACATAATGTCTGCCTTAAGATCCCGTAAATGCGCTAAAATCTTACTAGCTTTGACGGCACTGTTCATCCACTTGGTGTTCCAGGACACTAGGCGCAGGTTCTTGTCCCCTAACATGCTGGTATTAACCATTCTGAGAGGTTAACGAAACAGGATAGCATTTAACTGGCAGAAAGCATTCTGGATCCAAATATAGGAGAGAAAATGAGACAAAGAACAAAAAAACAAAAAAAAGGGTGAAAAGTAAAGGGAGACCAAATTCCCCAACACCCCCGGTCCCACAACTAACCACCCCCACCCACCTTTAACAACTAACTTGCCTGAACACTTAGTCTCGACTTCCTCTACCGCTTCTATCCTTCTGGATCTCATTCCCCTGTTCCAATAGTAAGCCCTATAAAACTTGAACAAGTTCAAAACATAACTTTTTATAGCATAAAAGTACAAAAGGGAAGAGCCTCAACACACCAAAATAAACAAATAAAAATACATTGAATAAAAATAGTTATACTGTATATATAAAAAATAATAATAGTAGTTTTTAAAGGTGCAATTGGCAGCTATGAGGCAACCAAGTGATTTTGCAATACAATAGTATGAAGAAAAAGAAACCTTAAGATAAATAAAATAAGCTAGTCTCTGCATACACATGGACATATAAAAGTTGGCCCTCAACCCATTCCAGAGAGTAAAAGAGATGGATGTAAAATTATATAGTTTAACCTGAAAACAGTCGAACAAAACAATGTCAAAAATAATAACAATGCATCTGTATATTCAGGCATGCATACATAAATACGGTAAATCAACGGAGTAAACAATCCACTATGCATGTCTTCAGTCAAAACGCCAAACAGACAGTTACCATTAGTTAGACCTATTGAGCTATTGAGCGGTTAGAAGAACTATTATGATTTCCGACTCTCTGGTTTGACCGAAAGAGGAGAAAAGAAACTAAAAAAGAAAAGATAGCTTCAATACAAAGAAGAAACATTTGAAATAGTTCCTGCAACTTGCATAAATTTAACCGCTAGAAAACTGAGAACAGCAATATTAACCCTGCCGGCTGGTTGACTGTCAGACGTTATGGCACATGTGTCTTCTCCCAGAATGTCTGTGATTACTTACGCGAAGAAAACTGAAGGACACGGCCCTTCGAGCGATTCCACAACTTTATCTTGTAACTTCGCATTACACTCAGCCATTGTGGCGCAGGTCGTTTCCAACGCCTGCACCCGTTCGTCTAGATCATTGGCACTCGATTCGAGCGAGGCGCGTGTGTGTGTGATCCGACAGCGTGGTCTGGATAAGATCAATCTTCTCCTCGAGTGTCGAGATGGCTGTTTTGAATTCGGCCGATAAGGCCTGGCGATGTTTTTCCAGAAGCCTGGCCATCGCCGCCATGTTAAGCTTGCTAGCAGCATCATCTACGGAGTCCATTTTCACTTAGCCGATTTAGAAGTCATGTTTAGACAGAATTATAGCGTGCGTGGTAGATTTCTTTGTTTTGGAACTAAATAAACGATCAAATGGGCTAACAATGTTGGGTTAAACTGAAAGGTACGGGAGCAGGAGACAACACGTCTACTCCATTAGCCCTTTAACTGGAAGTCCCCGAGGACATCTTTTACTGTGTGTATGATTCCCAGTAGCAGTAGGGTGCAAGATGATCTCTTTCTCTCCAAATAACTTTTTATAAGCCAATGTTCGCTCATGAATGCCTACTGAATGTGTGATTGCTGGAGTTGGGAGAGCATTAGCCAGACTTTTGTCTTACAACATTGAAACATTCCACATTGCAGCTTATTCTGGCCAAGAACTACCCAGTTAAACCGGAGGAGATCATGTGACTGACATGTTTGGTGACTGAACAAGAACAATTATTTTTGATATTGCTAAAGGGGTAGATGAATTTGTCAATTGGTAGACATTTTCACATTGAAGATATGCCAGTGTTTCCTTTTAGTGGTGATCTGAAAACATACTGTATATTCAGATGTATCAGTTTCTATTGAGTTGTCTCCTGAGGCTCTCCTGACTTTTAGGTATCATACATGGGTAATAAAAAAAGCTCTCTTCTGGGGAGGATGAAAGGCTTCAGGACCAAAGAAAACATAATCATGCTCAACTAAAGCTTTAAAAAAATAAATAAAAATAAAAATAAATAATGCAGGGTAATAGATTTGTTTGTTTAAAATAAATAAATTAATACATAATGGTTAAAACATTTGGGGTTGGTAAGATTTCTGTATGTTTTTGAAAGAAGTATTTTTTTAATAATTATTTTAAAAACAGTAATATTATGAAATATTATTTATATTATAAGAATTTATTAACTATAATTATAAAAATTATTAATATATTTAAAAATGTAATTTATTCCTGAAATGGCATAGCTGAAATTTTCAGCATAATTACTTAAGTCTTCAGTGTCACATGATCCTTCATAAATCATTATAATATGATGATATTATTTATTATTGAAAATATGTTGAAAACAGTTGTTTTGCTTAATGTTTTTGCCAAAATCATAATAATAATAATATATATATATATATAAAAATCCAGGATTTCATGATGAATAGAAAGTTAAAAAAGGCATATTTTTTTCAAATAGGCATCTTTTGTGTCATTATATATGTCACTTTTGATCAATGTAATACATCCTTGCTGAATAAAAGTATTAATTTCTTTTTAAAAAACATCTTACTGACTCCAAAACTTTAGGCAGTAGTGTACACGTATTACTGAATCTTCACATAAACTTTTAACTTGGACTTTTTTCAGTATTTTTCATTTTAAAACTGATAAATGTTTATCAGAGTGGAGAATCATGGGAAGTTAGTTTATGAGGGGAAAAACAGACAGCAGGAGGAACCGTAGAGAAGTTGTTGTTGACAGCAGAAAGCCCATGAGTCAAGGTTCTGAGCATGTGGTGAGATGTTCGAGTTCTCATTCAGCCCACTATGATCTTTTGACCTCTTTGAAAATATATCAGGCTGTCTCTCTTTTCTCTGATGCAAACACTCAGGATTCTCTTCCTTTTGGTTCTACACACACACACACACTCAACCCAGAAACAGAGTCACATCTGCACACATGCTCCCTGTGTGCCTCAAGAACACTCCGATGTGTTGGAGGAGTGAACTGAATGCTCAGCGGCATTGAGGTGCACAAAAAGCTGCAGCTCATTCTCCTCCAAAGAACATTGCATTCTGAGAAACAGAGAAAGAGCGAGATGAGCCAAAGCAGAAAATGAGAGTGCCACTGTCCTCACATCAACCTGGCCTCGCAGTTACCCTGTTCCAGTGATCATAGTAACTTCAGTGAAGGTAATGGAAACATGGTTTGGTAGTGCATGATCACAGCACTGCTGTGTTTATTAGAGAGTAAACAGGACAACGGTTGCTTTCTCCAAAAGATGAAACAGAGTTTTGATAGTTGATTTCAACTTGAAACGATGAGAGGGACACATCATTCCCAACCGCTTCCTTTTTTTCATTCCTCAGCGCCCGACCATCTGTCACAGACACACCGCGGTGCAATCACTCTCTTTTTCAACTCTCTATCAGCATTTCTTTCTTCACCTTTCTCCTTTCCTTCTGCTCTTTCCTCTCTTTGTTTCTGTCAAATCCTCCTTTCAAGCATTCTCCTTTCTGTATTTGTCCTTCAAACAAATGCACACACACATTCACATCTTTCCAACTGAGTCTGGCTGCAGAGCTGCACTCTCAGCTCACATACACCTTTGCGGTGTCAAATAAGCTCTCGGCCAGGAAACGGGGAAAATACGAAGTGATTATTTGCACTGGGTGTAAATAGCACTGGCCACACAGCATGGCTATTTGCACCCCAATAGCCTGGTGGAACCAGACAAAACTATGAAAATATGCTATTTAGATTTCAGAGAAGTGGCCTGGAGGGTACAGCATCGATACGTGTTTTTGCGCGGAAGACCTGCGGTTCGAATGTGGCTTATGACATTTTCCAAACAAATACTCTTCACCCCATCGTTTCCTATCTCCACTCTCAATATCTATATCTATATTTATCTATATCTATATTTCAAAATAGAAAAATACAAACACTATATATTTTACTATTATACTGTTAATATAGTAATTATTAATATACTACTGTATTTGCTACAATATATTATCACACAAGCACTAATGATGTTGTATATCAGTGATATTTATATTAACAGTTTGAAGATATTGCTTTAATACAACAATAGTTCTGTAAACAAGAAATTATTATTGAGAAACCTAAATTTTAGATGCTATATTGGCAGTTACGTTGTCTATTTTTGCTCTGCCAACAAAAAGAATTGTAAACAAAGCCAATGCAGAATCAATTGTCGCATATCCGAGCCACACATTATTGGAGTTTAGATTATGAAGGAATCAGTGAATTAATTGTTTGAGTGAATGATTCAGTGACTCATTCATAAAGACTGTCCTGTGTTTAATTCCTGAATGAATCACTTGATTAATTCACTTGTTTTAATGAATCACTTATTAATGACTCAAAAACTGTCACTTGTTGGCAAAGATTGATTAAGAATACCCACCATTAATGCAGACATATATTGTATTATATAGTATATTTTATTTATTTATTTGAATTTTAATATTATATAGTATGTATATATGTATTAAATAATTGTTTGTTAGTATTCTATTATTCTTAGAGTGTGTTGTTATCATATATCATGTTTTGTTACATTGTGAGACAAATTGTAAGTATTTATTTAGTGTAAAGACCTTTTTTCCACAATTATGTTCTTTTTGTATGCCATATATAGTGCAGAGCGATAGCTTTAGAGCTGCTTGCAGCGAGTAACTCTCACCTTGCGGGGTTGAGAGTGAGACCCATGTGTGAGGGTAATGGACTAATAGACTTAGATCAGATGGTGCTTTGATGAGTGCTGTGGTGGACAGAGTGGTGATGTCACCTCCTGTTTTATGCCGGCGATGGACATGCTGTTGAGGTTTCAGATGAATCAGCACTAAGCTGCAGGATGGCATGCTGCCAGAGAGAAGGCACAACTCTACATCCATATTTATGACAATGATGTCCCTACACACACACACACACACACACACACACACACACACACACACACACACACACACACACACACACACACACACACACACACACACACATACACCTGTGTGTTTGATTAAACACACACACACACACACACACACACACGCTCTGCCCTTTTTATGTTTAAAATCAGTGAGCAAATATGTCCCTTGGAACCGTTGCTTTGTTTGAAGAGAAGTTTCTTTTTTCCTGTATGAATTTAGCCCTCAGCCAAATTTGTTCAAAGCGTCTCTTTTCTCTCTTCTCCAGCAAAGGTGCACTTCTTGTAACCTCATTCTGGTAAAGTCAAAGTATTTTGACCCCATAAATTATCCTCCCACTCTGACTCTTCCATACCAGTGGATTGTATTGAATAACTATAAGCAAAGTATGATGAAAAACTGCATAACCTCAGTCAAAAAACAAAAATAAAAGTAAGAGGATTTTGCTCTCATCTCATTCAAGAGGGGTAAGTATGTCAACAACATCTGGTTGAATGAGAAATCAATTACTTTCTATCATGGACAAAATATTTCATTTGCTGTTGTTTTTTTCATTATATTTTGCTTTATTTTGCTTAAAGGGATAGTAGAAGAAAAAAGTTTTCAAAAGCATCATAAAAGTATAAAAAATATTGTATAAATCATAAGATCAGGTCAGTTTGATTTGTGACTGGTTATGTGAAATGATCAGATGCAAAAGAAGATTAATTTATGAATCTGAAATTTCTGTTTTTTTTTCCAGGAACTGCAAATAAGACTTTTGTTATACTCAAAAGAGCAGTTTTTGAATGAAAATGCACTTTATATGCAAAAGCTCTTTGTTGGTACAGTATCACATCAGGAAAAAAAATGCAATTAAATCTCTCGTTTTCAATCATGAACGGTTTTTAGTTTTGCTTAAATGGATATTAGGAGCTTTAAAGCTTAAAAATATATACAAAAGCAGGGGGGAACTTAACCAATAAGCAAGGTAAGCGGCCGCTTGGGGCCCCAGGGAATCAGGGGTTCCATCAAATACCCCAAAGCGTATTTAAATCGTATATAACTTTTGAATTTTCTATCATATTTTGTCCAGGATATCACCCTTAAAGTTTTAACATTATTATTACATCTGCACAATGTAATCGTTTAGGCGAGCTCATTAGCAGCAGAGCTTTGCTTATAAAAATATAAAGATATGTTTCTATAGCTCTGGCTAATTTTAAATGGTCATTTTGACACATTTCTGAAATGTCATACCACTGACATTACCTGAGTAGCTGAATTTAATACGGTATAAAAAAACCCTGTCCCAATCCTCAGTCACCAGTCTATCACCTATGTGCACTACATCTCCCACAACCCTCTTTGGTTATCACCTGCACTCACTTCTCAATCACCACACATGTCTACGATTACCTCTCATCTCACCCTTCATAAGCAGTCAACTTCCACACTACAGCTTTCTTGTCTCTGTGTTGTTTACCCGCATCAACCTACCTGGTCCCTTATGCGCTACGTACCTGCGAAAGCTTTAGTGTTCACTATCTTCAGCGATTCATCTCCTGGTGATCATCTCTAAACTGCAAACACAAATAGAACAGTTACCATCCAGTTAAGTCTTCACTAACTGCTCTGATACTAACCTCATATCCTTGTCTGCTTCTTGATTCTGTAAATAAATAAATAAATATACTTGTGTGCTTGGAATCTACCTGTGTGGTCTCCTGTGTGTGTGTAACACCCGCTCATTCAAGGACACGCATTTATTGCATTTATTGTGGGGAAGCAATAACATACTGTACCGTGTCTAAATGCATGCGCACCATTCAGTTTTACTATGAAGTTTGCACTCTTAAGAATTATTACGAATAATGCACTGAGATTTAAATCACCAGCGAAGACACCATAATCCAGCGAACGTTAGAGTTTAGGATTAGTTGGGATATATGCTATATGGCGTATGGAATTCAGTATTCTGTCCATGGAAGCTTTGTGTGATTGATTGTTTAATGTATTGTAACATGATGGCTATGCTAATTACATTAAGATTTACAGTTTATTTACAAATGTGTTCCATATATTTTTATTTGCTGTGCGTTATTAGTGAATATCTGTGTGTATTAGTTAGGCTTAGTTGTTCCTCTCTCACTTTAGCTTGGGGTAAACTCTTTTAAAACAGGGGGTTCAGTTGAAAGACAGAGACCGAAAGATAAGGGCTACAAAAGTAAAAGCGCACATTGTTACTGTGTTAGGGTCCCGAAACAATTCCACCCCTGTACAAAAGCATCATAAAAGTATTTTAAAAAATCCATGAATTAAAAAAAGTTTCAAGAATTAAGCCGCTTATACTTTAAAATTAATTGACATGTTTAACATTAAAGTATTATGCAATCATTTAAGACAATTCTCCTTATGTAGAACCTTTTTGCTGTAAAGTATTCTTTAAAGTTGAATCAAGAACCCATTGAACTTTTTTTTTTTCTAAGAGAGTGTTATGTGAAAAGATCGGATGCAAAAGAATAATTTAACATTTCTGCTTTTTTCCAGGAACTTGTAAATAAGACTGTTATCATACTGAAAAGATACTTATTTTTAACAGCTGTTTAAAATATTGAAATATTGGTCAGGTTCTTTCTCGGTACAGCATCACATCAGAAAAAAAAAAAAATGGCAGTTAAATTTCATAAACTCTGTACACTGAAAAACACTGACTTTTCATTTTCATTTTAATAATTGCAGTGCCCTCAATTAACATGAGGTCAAAAAAAATGCATGCATTATAATTATAAATAAATAGAAACTATTTTATAGTTTTAGATATAAAACAGGCTGTGTGGGATGTTTCAAGCTATTAAATGATTAAGACACATTGTTGCCATATGCTGCGTCTACAAAATAATTAAATCCTTGAACTATATTATGCTTAATAATGCTGAAAATCACAATTCTTTTAAAATTGTCACATTAAAGAAAATGTAGAAAGTTCCAGCAGTTCTTTTTCATAAAGTTAATTAGTTTATTATATATATATTTTTTTTTTTGTTTTAATTACAAATTAAATCCAAATGAAATGACAGTAAATTAGATTTATATATCAGTAATAGTTGTTTTAAAAAAGTACTTTGGACTCATCTGGAAGATAGCTGTACTTTATAGAGTTGTTATTACCCTTTGCATTCAGATTTTTCATCTAATTTCTTATGGATAATCATATCTTTTAACTCTATTTTCTTTGCTCTACAAAAATAAGATTTTTGCTTAGCTGAAATCCACAAAAGCTCACTGTTCTTTTAAAGTCCCCCTGTGGTAAAAATCAAAGACAGTCTCAAAAACACGGTTCGAAATCGATTGTGTTTCTTACATCACAAAGTACTTTGTAACCAATCCCGTCACGAGGAGGCCAGCCTTTACTATATCATTAACTATGCTGTGAAGCAGGGGAGTCTCAAGAGAAGCCATGTTATCCTAGTATATATTTCTGTTGATATGAAAAATCGGGTACATTTAGCAATATAGTAGGTGAATTATGTATGATGTATATGCCTTTCTCCACTGAGTTGTTCAAAAACATTTCTTGGGATGCTGATTTTTAGAAGGCAGCAGTCAGCAGTCAGACTCCGAGATGGCAAATGGGAACATGGTTTGTGTAACATTAGCAACACATTTTTAGCTGTTAGATAACGTAGTCAAGCCAAATACTAATCATATCAATTACTGTTATGTGTCCGACGTTGTTTAAAATGATTGACTACCGAGGGACTTTAAATATTGCATTTTGAAGCAAACTAACAACATCTGATCTTTGGACATGTGAGATTAGTGGGACCTTTTTAATATTAGCTCCACTATAGGATTTACTAAATAAGAAAAAAAGCATTTCAAATATTTATTGAAAAGACTGCCTATTTGATAAATCTCAAAGGAGGAGGGATTTGCATATTTTCTTCACATAAAGATGTTAGGGACCAGATCCGTGACATCTGGTGCTTTGCTTTAATTTAGAAATCCCACATTTCTTCCCTTTCTTTGTTTTATATCTCTCCTTCAATCACCGCAGAGGGGCTTTGTTCAGAGACCAGTCCTTAGAGGAGATAAGAGGAGGCAGGTAAATGTAGAGGGATGCAGGGGAAAGAGAGAGAGAGAGTGAGAGCTAAAGAAGATGAATGGAATTAGATGAAAGAGAAGGAGGAGAGGGAGAATGGATGCTGAGGAGATTTCTAATGAGTCACAGGTTGATTCCATCCGTGTTAGCATGTGGAGAATCACTTGTGATGAATGACTCCTTCAGTGCTTCAATTAGGGGGGACACTTTGCAGATGTGGTCAGTGATACTGGAGAACACACAGGTACATGCTCACCCTGCTGAGTCATTGAATCAGTCATTTAACCAAATCATTTAAAAACACTGATTCAATGTGACTTTCAGTGTATTTTATACAAAAATAAAATGCTCATGATGCTCAACTTTCATTCAGTCTGATGTTGTTGTACCCCTCCTAATTGAGATGACAGCAAAACTCTTACTTTTTTGACTGATGTTTTAGCAATCATTAGCTTGTCAAACTGGGAGACCAGCCTACACTAGCTCAGGCTGTTATTTTCAGCAGGGCAAACACACAAGAAAACCCTAATACGTAGCAAAATAAGAACCCACTTGGTTTAGCCGCAGGGATTTGGGAGTTCAAAGTAGTTTTCCCCTGCTCTTTTCTCACTCCATCGCTCCTTGACTTTTCTTTGGCTGTGGTTGTTCTTCTTACCTATCTTTTAAAAGAGCAGCACCATATTGATTCAATCCTCTCCTATGCAGCCAGCTGGCATGCTAACCTGCGCATGCGTCTTCATTTCACAAACAGACATAATGAAACAGATTCCGTCAAGGCCGTTCCTTCATCAAACACTTACATCTTGACATTTGGAGACTCTCCCACTTGGGACTGTTTGACTCGTTTTCCCTTACAGCGTAGCACATTTTTAAACAGCTCCTGTGGAGCGCACTGGCAAACATCTGCCATGCAAGAAGCGTGCTGAGTTAGTAGCAGAGATGGTTATTGGTATTCGTTTAGTTTTTTCTTTGAGTGTAAAAATATGGTTGCAATTTAACCTGTTAAAAAGAAGATGACCTTAATTTACTAAGGCTACTATTTCTACTGATAACTGATATCTACTATGCAATAGATTTATAAGGTTATAAGATTTTTTTTTTTTGACTCTTAAATTAACATATAGTATTAATACTAGCCTACTACTACTACTAATAATAATAATAATACTTTTTCATAATATAATATAATATAATATAATATAATATAATATAATATAATATAATATAATATAATATAATATAATATAATATAATATAATATAATATAATATAATACACATTTCAGTGACTATTTACAAAGTTCCACCAGAAGGTGGCGGCAAGTGTCTCTCTTTTATGAGTGATACATCGAATCATTTGCTCAACCGAATTGTTCGTGAGCAGGTCATTGAATCATTCATTAAACTGATTCGTTCAAAACATTGATTCATTTAGGAATGAGAAACACTGCTCTGAGACGTTCGACGATAGATTTGTTTGGAACAATTTTCATCAGAGGAGCAAAAACAAAGTATCTAATTGGAGTCAAAAATGTAAGTTACCCAATATTACTTTTTTTCTTCTTTTTTTTTTTTATTAAAATGATGTTTAAAGGCACAAATGCAGTTGTGTTTTTCAAATCGGCTTTGATCACCTGAGGTCTAAACAGCACTCTTGTTTGTGTGATATTTGCTTAATATATTCATAATTTTAGATATATGCTCCTCTCTAGCAAATTAATGAACTACGGACATTGAATTACTTTCCTGAAGTAAAATGTAATGTCTGGTGACGGGCTAGGCCTATTGCCAGGTGACAGCTGTTTTAATCGGTGTATGTCATCAAAGTAGGTCTACCGCGAAAGCTTAGGGAGCCGTCGTAACTGTATGTATTTCAACGTAACGTTACGACATTTTTGTCTTGCACAGCAATCCAGTAGAGGAAATAAGATCGTTTCCCTTGCGCTCCGTGCAACGTTCTGTCACACGAGTGTCAGAAATGACATATTTTGGGGGGCGCTAGAGGGATACCAAATGCATACCAAAAGTGTTTTCCAGAACTTCGACACTGGATAAGAAGCACCACGTCTTCAAAATAAGAACACATTTCAGAATCCTGCATTATTATGCAATTCTGCATTATAATTGTCCCAATTCATTGTTGTAAATAAAGACTTCTTCCTAGTCTGTAAGATTGTACATTTTAATATTAGAAACAGTGCTAATAGGAGGTATAAGTTAGATCCCAGATATATTATATATTCTTTTATTAATTTATATCTTAATTTAGGAATCTGGATAATCTGTTTGGGTGTTTTTTCTTCTTTTTTTTTTTCCATTTTTTTTATGATCACGGTTCTCCCATGATTCTAAAAACAAAACATTAGAGGTTCTAAACAAAACTAAACAAAATGCTTTATTTAATGTTATGAATGAGTGTTTTTATACATGTCTAAAATGCTATAAATTAGCCTATTAAAATATTTAGGGCCCGAGCACCGATGGTGTGAGGACCCTCTTGGAATTGTTCCGTTTTTATTTAAACGAATTCATTAGGCCTAATTGTTTGAAATTAATTAATGAAGTCTTAAAAGAGTTTTTGAACGAATCTCTTGAATCAATGATTCAGTGATTCATCAAATACATCTTACAGGTGAGAGCCAATGAGCATTTGATATCACTGCCGTAAAACGTGTTGTAAAGCTGCCTGGGGCAGCAATTTTTGAATTTGTAAAGAGCGCAGGATTTGACGTTTGTGGTCGCTGCTGAGAATGGGGATGAAGATCAAAGAATAAAGTCTTGAATTTGGGGACATTCTAAAACACTCAACTTTGTTTAAAGTACTAAGACAGTGATATTAAACACCATAGTAATAAAGCATACTATGTACAGATGACCCCAGAATATGAACGCAACACGTTGATGAAATCTGAGAGCTTTCTGACCCCCCTTACTATTTGACCCTGACTATTTTTTTTTTTTGGTGCACAAAAAGTATTCTCGTTGCTTCATAAAGTTAAGGTTGAACCACTGTAGTCACATGGTCAATTTTAACTTTGTCTTTACTACCTTTCTGGGCCTTGAAAGTGTCAATTACGTTGCTGTCTGTGGGGTCAGAAAGCTCTCGGATTTAATCAAAAATATCTTGATTTGTGTTCTAAAGATGAACAAAGGTATTACGGGTTTGGAACGACATGAGAGTGAGTAATGAATGACAGAATTTTCATTTTTGGGTGAACTATCCCTTTAATGTGGCTTAATTAGTGATATCAAAATACCAAACTCACTAAACAGCATACAAATAAAGCATACTATGTACAGAAAATTCACTTGGATTTATTGCACAATACAAGACCTGAAGCTACTTCTGTATCATCATAACTTTAACGTAACAATTTTATTTGGAATAAGATGCGCCAGTTAGTCGCTCACAATAAGACCAAAAAATGCCCATTTTGATTCCATGTTTACTCTAAGAGAACATGCTGCAAAATTTTTAATAGCGGAATATAAGACTAGGAGGGATATATCACCAACAAATGCTCAATTCCTTCCAGAATGTTTTCACGCTATCTGGGTAATTAGAGAACAATGCCCGCCACTTCTATCTGTAATTAAACAACTGATAAGTATCTAATTCCTAAAGAAGCAATTGAAAACATTATATTATGAGCTAAAGACAAATCTGAAGATATCTAATATCTGTTTGCTCTAATCCAGCATTCTGTCCAATTCTTTCGGATGATGAGAATGAAACACCTTTCAGTGGCAAGGCTAAGCTAGAGGGGGGAAGGGGAAGGGAAAGGGGAAAGGGGAAGGGGGGGGGGGGGGGGGAGAGGATATGTTGCGAATCTTCCTCATAAAAATGACAGCAGCAAAAGCCTCCACTATAAAAAGAAAAGCCAGTGCTCTCCTTGGACAAATTTATCTGAAGTGCTCAACAGTGTTAGATTTTCAGTTGAGAGAGGCGACTCTGTGTGTGTGTGTGTGTGTGTGTGTGTGTGTGTGTGTGTGTGTGTGTGTGTGTGT
This sequence comes from Leuciscus leuciscus, assembly GCF_965113295.1. Lineage (NCBI taxonomy): Eukaryota > Metazoa > Chordata > Actinopteri > Cypriniformes > Leuciscidae > Leuciscus > Leuciscus leuciscus. Next base: position 17,034,078 of record NC_138737.1, read on the forward strand.
GTGTGTGTGTGTGTGTGTGTGTGTGTGTGTGTGTGTGTGTGTGTGTGTGTGTGTGTGTCTAAGTGGTGATGGGAAAAGTTAAGGACTCCTGAAATGGACCGGTGTGAGAGGCCACAAGCTAAGCGCTTTACCAGATAACTCAATATTTGAGTGTTTATTTTTTCCCACCTTGGGTTTATCTTTAGCTTCATCTCTCATGCTTTTGCATGTATTTATAAATCCAAAAAGGTCTATTTAAAGAGAAATGAACAAATACACCCACAGTCATGGGCAAATGGGAGAAAACAGGAGTGTGAACATGACAGCAGCGGCTGAGATTTACATTATGAGAGTTCTCACAAGTGTTGGATGTGCATGGATTTGTTAACTAGTATAGGGCAAAATTTAATTTGATAAAAGTTTAATATCTGCAAATAATAACAAATAAAATTATTCTCGTACATACACTACAGTTCAAAAGTTTGGAGTCGGAATGCTTTATTAATGCTTTTGAAAGAAGTCTCTTATGCCCCTCAAGACTGCATTTATTTGGTCAAAAATACAGTAATATTGTAAAATGTATTTTTTTATTTATTCCTCTGATGACAAAGCTGATTTTTCAACATCATTACTCCAGTCTTCAGTGTCACATGATCCTTCAGAAATCATTCTAATATGCTGATTTGCTGCTAAAGAAACATTTCTTATTATTATGAATGCTGAAAACAGTCGTGCTGCTTAATATTTTTCGTGGAACTGGAAACCATGATACTTTTTAGAATTATTTGATGAATAGAAAGTTCAAAAGAACAACATTTATTTAAAATAGAAATTGTCTTTACTGTCACTTTTTATCAGTTTAATGCATATTTTCTCAATAAAAGTATTCATTACTTTAAATCACAAAGTTTAGTTTTATATATACATCAAAGTGTATTAAATAGCAACATTTAAATGTTATTTATATGCATTTAAATATTAGAAATATTTATTTTGATGTTTATAAGAGAATTGGAGATTAATTGATTAGAGAGATAAAGAAAATATTTAGTTTGCTTGTTAAAGGCAAACTTTCATGTTTGTGCATCAGTTGTCTGTTCAGGGTACTGTACTGTAGGTGCAGAAATGCACTGCTTTGTATTTTAAATTAAAAGTTGCTAATGAATAACATGCCACTTATTTATTATAAACACAATCACAATTATGTTTGGAGGAAACATAATGAACGAGAATTATTTATGCTAAATTACAAATTGAAAAAGCGAGCTCCACAAATGTCACATCTTAATTTGCTTGGTTCTGTCAGTGGCTCCCTTTTTAATAATTCATCATTTAAAATCTTTTTGAAGATCCTCTTTAAATATAAACATACTTCTTTTTGACATCTTTGTGTCAGAATTGATCTGATCTGTGCTCTGTCACTGACACCAACGTTGTGTCCTGCCTTGACTGTCAATAGAGAATTGTGACTGGATGGTATATTTGTTCTACAAAATATACTGTGACGTGATTGGCTACTTTTGATATAGGCTATTCTCGTGTGACAGAAGTATCGCTCTATCGCTTAGCAATAAAGACATTTGAAGAAAGATAAAATATGGAACAAAACAGGTTTTTTTTATATAATTAAAACTAAAAAAAGAGCTGAACTATGGGACTGTGCTGAAATACGGGACTGTCCAGAGAAAAACGGGACGTCTGGAACCCTATCAATCAGGCATCCTAATGCTACTACTGAGCGATTGAAACTGAGTCATTGCCCTTATATGGAATATCACTGATTACTTTCAAAGTAAAATAATTCATTATTTGATTTCTTTGTAACATTATTCTTTGAAAGTGTCTTGGCATTATGCCGTCCCTGGTGTGAACTACTGCAAATATGAGTGTTTGTGTTTTTAACTTAAGGCGATGGTTAAATGTGCAATACTTAACGGGCCATGTTAAGACTTGGGATCATTTGTAATCAAACAAATGGCTAAATTATAAGACTTAATTTGTAATGATTGATCAATGCTTCCTTTCGCTAACATACACTGTAAAAATAAAAGGTGCCTGGAGGAACCTTTTGGGGTTCTTCACTTTGCCACACCGGCGGAACCGTCTGTAGATCCTCTAGGCACCCTTTAAAAAGGGGCGGTTCTCTGAGGAACCACACAGGTTTCCTGAGGAACTCTTATATAAGGCACTGTGTGGAACCATTGTGGGTGCCTCCAGGAACCAAATTTCAATTTAATTTTATTTGTATTAAATTCATTTCATGTTGTTACTATGGTTACCACCATTAACTTCTATTATAATAAACAAACTGAACCAAATACAAAATTAGAATTGTTTATTACATATTTAGATCCATTTTAATACATACACTTCCATGCACTTGGAAAAAAAAGCTAGTAATAGATTAATATCAATGAATACACAAAAAAAATATAATAGTATAATACATAAGTAACATGAATAATCAACCATGTATATACAATAGGCTACACAAGAAAAGACATCTCAACAAAATGCATGGAAAAAACATGTTCCAAGTAATAAATCAATGTAAAAAATGCAAATTTTGACTAATTAAAAATGTCCATCTTCACTTAATTTTAAAACATGTGTTTCAGTCCGCTTGTTAAGTCTGACGCCACTGTTTCCAAGTCCAAAAGCTCTATCAGATGCCAAAAACAAACAACAAACAGTGCTAATATACACGCATTGTGCTGTAATATTCCTGAAAATTATGATCCTAACCTTTATCTCTATTCCGAAATCTCAGATGGTTAGTTATCCATAAAATGTTGAATCATAAAATGTTGAAGTCTGGGATGCCGTGAGACTGGAGACTGTAATGTACACTATGGCTTTTGAAAAGCTTAAATGTGTGACTTGAATCAACAGTTCCCATAAATGGTTGTTGAGTATTCTCAATATCTCGAAACAAGATAGAGGAAGTAGAAGTAGAGGTTTCGACCCGGAAACAGTATTCCTTATGTCACAACAAGCAGAAAACATTTTCCATTTTTCCAGAGTTAAGGTGCAGTAAAATGATCTGTTGTTCTGTGAATGTTCACTGGTGAATTCAGTCATTTCAATAAGAATCCACACGATCAGCAATTTTGTGTGGTGCTTCATACATTACATCGCTACACTGCTGACAACGGTCAATGGACATTTTTGCCTGTGTAATTTCACGAAATTCACAAATGTGATGCACCTTTACTCACTGCAACATAAAATGCAATCAATTATAAAATCTTCACAAGGGACACGTGAGGTACTTAACGAGTTAGAAAAGTGAAAAGGTGCATCAGCTTCCTTTTCTGTTTGTTTTTCCTCTTTTCTGGTGGATGGTCCAGGCACTTCAGTGATTTTCAGGTCTACAGGAGGATTTTTATTCTTGATCAAACTTGTATTTCAGCTTACCGAGATCCCTGCAAAGTACAAAATGTACTGTTAGTAAGGTTATTAAAGTGATAGTTGTGAAATTTAAATAATTTCCTCAGCCTTGTGACGTTCCAAACCTGTTTGACTTTCTGTCTGTGGACCCCAAAAGCAGATCTCAGGCATAATGCAACCCGTCACCATTCAATATCACTGCATGAAACACAAGCATAACAAAATTGTTTAATTCATTCACACCATTCTTATGTACACTTGTCTAGTTCAGTTCAATGCAACGATTTATGTACAAATGGTTAAGCTCCAAAAATGTCCCAGAAAAGATCCTAAAAATAATCAATGAGTTCACAACTCATGTGTAATGGGTTGTGTTGTAAGTCTTATGAAGCCATATAATAGCTTTTTCCTTTTTTTTTTTTTTTGAAAAAGACTAAACTTGAAGTTATAAATCAGTATAACTGATTAAAAAAGTACACAGTCAAACAATACAATTTCACGCAGAGAAATTTCACTTACTGTAATTCTATGTTGCCTCTGAAATGTTCAGATTATTTTAGAAATGTAACGTTACTGGTTGTTCTGGGGAAACAAAAGAACAAAGCTGATTATTCACAACAAAATATTTATTGGCCAGTAAATTACTTTAAAATTGTATTTGAGAGAATGAGGGCACCTGTAGTAAGTAAAGCTAGGCTAAACAAAAACAGACCAAACTATATTAACCTGCTTTTGTTATTCATAACAAACGCCAATGAGGACAGGAATCAGTTAAATTAGTTAGGCTATTATCAGCAATTTGAAGACACAGTTTTACAGAATATGTTGAATTGAATGACTAAATCAATCTAAGACAATAAGTCAATAATTTCCATTTGTTCATTAACTTACGTTAGATCAACGTAGTTAGCATCGCGGCTAAAACCTTCATACCAGATACTATGCAATAAACGAGTGGTAAACACTGTAACGTAGTAATGTATAATAAATTTAGTTTATATATATATGTGTGTTTGAATATAGTGAGTAGACTCTGTATTTATATTTATTTGGCGAGTTTACAAACCTTGTAAAGGAGAGCCGAACAAACGGCGGAAGCTTTGATGAGAGGATGGAGCCGTTACCCGATGACGTGGATCAGCTGAGCTTTGTTGCGCGCGAGCAGCGCGAGGATCACTGAAGCGACGACAGCAGAGGAATAGCAGCAGTTTCGTGACAGGATAAAACGTTTCTCCTCCTGGTTCTTCTTCAAATAATAATTTATGAAGAAGTAGGTAAAAATTATTATTTTATTACTATTATTTATTCAATAATAATTAATTAATTCTTATTATTAATATTATTATAATTTAGTGTTGTTGTTTAAGGTTTAAATTAATCAATAAAATAGGCTTATAGATACTAAATAAATGTAAGCTACCCAGGTGAAAAAGACGTAGGCTACTGTTAAATGTATTAAAAATGCATTAAAATTTGTATTGTAGGCCTACTAAAAACACACTCAAGTACATTTTTAATTGTACGTCTTTTTCACCTGGGTATGTATACTGAATCAAACTTAAGTAGCCTATAATAATAATAATAGGATAATAATAATCTCATTCTGGCCTCACTGAACCATTGGGTTCCTCCAGATGCTGGCTTTAACATAAGAGATCTTCCAGGAACCACTTAAATGTTAAAAGATCTTCCAATAACCCTTTTATCGCATTCAAGTTCCTCTATTTTCCCCCAAAGCACTTCGAGGTCTCATAGTAATGAAAAGGTGACTCCAGAACCTCTGAACTAAATCCAAAGTGCTTAAAGGATCCCATAAGTTCCAGCAAGAACCTCAAAGATTGTCAATGCTCCTCCAGTAACCCTACTATAGGAGAAAGAGCTTTGAGGCACCTAAATTACATTTTGAAGTTCCTTGAGTATCCGACAGGATATTTGAGGCTCCTTTAGTTTTTACAGTGTAGTTAGCAATATCTAAGAGGAATGTGGCTCACTGACAGATTATAGCACTAATTCACAGAAGTGCTTTAATAAGTAAGGATTAGCCAGCCTTTCCATTTTCAATCAGTCCAATCCATAACGGGGGGCAGCACAAAACGCTCTACCTCATTAAACAAGATCTTATTAACTGGAGCTTGGCTTTTTCAGCTTAAAACTTGTGCATTTAATCAATTAAGTTGCATGCGTTAAGTTAATCATCATAATTCTATGCGTTAAGTTAATCATCATAATTCTACACATTTTGTGGGATCAAATGTCAAGCTTTCAATTTAATGTATTTTTATGATGAATGGCAGTTCCTTTTTTCTTGAGTTTAAATGAACTGTTTCAAAAGAAGCATGTTCTCATTCTTTTTTAACTGCCTTAAGCTGTAATTGCTGAAGACCAGAGTGCTGATGATAAACCCAGTAGTACTTTAGTAGTTGAAGCTGTTCAAGGAAAATCTTTTATCTTTATTAATTAATTTATTTGTTTGTTTGTTTATTTATTTATTTTATTATTTTTTATATTCGGAAGCTGTGATACCATTTAAATCCTGGATGATCCACTGATCACTTTCATTCTTTTGACATTTAGCAAAACACCTTTTACTGTCACTCAAACATTGAAGCCTTAAAGGAATAGTCCATCCAACAATGAAAATTCTGCCAACATTTACTCACCCTCATATTGTTCCAAACCTGTATGACTGACTTGCTTCTGGGAAACACAAAAGAAGATATGTTAAAGAATGTTGGTAACCAAACAGTTTTGGATTCCATTGACTTTAATTGTGTTGACATAAAATACAGTGGAAGTCAATGGGAACTAAAACGGTTTGGCTGTCAACATTCGAAATATTTACTTTTGTGTTCAGTTGAAGAAAGAAATGCTGATACATGACGATTTTTGGGTGGACTTCATATCAAAAGCTTTCAAAAATAAAATGCTTTAAATATTCAACATTTACACAAAGATTGCTTTGATACCAAATTTGCCCATCATCAAAGCTTGAAAAAACCTTCAAGTCAACATGCTGAACGAGTCACATATTTTTATCACAAAAAAAATCCCTTGGGTCTGTTTACAATAATCACTCAACACAGTATGGAGTGAAATAAAATGGCTTAGTTTGCACATAGCCTCCATTCCAACCCAGGCTCGTTATAAAAACGTGCCTGTGGCAACATTTCAGCAAAATGATATTCCGTTGCTACCTAAACGATAGGGCATTTGCTGATGCAAACATGCCAGTTTAGTTTGCTTCTACCGGTCTTTGAAATCTTTTAAAGATCTTTTAAAGTGTTGTGATTTGTGTTTCTTAGGACTCGTACCCGAGCTTTCTGCATTCTAAATGCAACGCTGTACCAAGTAAGCTACCAAGCAAATTTACTACGTCAGACAAGCCATACATATGAAGCTGTTTATGTGATGCAAACATAAAAGTGTATTAGTTTACAAATCACACACTATGGTAAAGAAAAATGAATCAGTAATCTGCCCCTTAATCATAATTTATGTGAAACGGAGTTAAAGTTGTTGGTGTTTTACTGCTTCTAGTAATCATTTCAGCTGGAAACTGCAGTGAATTGTATATATATATAGGTACGTTTTTGCAAAAAATATAAGTAGAGGCATGGTTTTCCAATGAGCCTGGGTTGTCCATTTCATCTCACAGTTTGCTTTTTCAGCACTATTGTTTGCATCTTCCCTTCTTTTCGTTCTGACCCTGGTTGACACTTCCAATTTTTTTCTTTTTTCTTTTTTTTTTTTGCTAGAGTTGGCAAATAACACTGCTCCATGGCTCAACATATTGCATTTTACCTTCCTCAACTTCAGTTACGCTAAATAAAATGAGTCAAGTGAGATGAATGTTCATGTCTGACATCAGCTTTACTGCACATCCGGGAGCCACAAACTGATCAAGGGCAAAAAGGTTGAGTTTATTTGTAGGAGATACTTTTTGGAAATAGACTTATGCTTCATTATAAAATGTTCTGCAGTAAGATATAATTATATATAAGCCTATCTTTGCAGCAACTCAATCAAAACACAAGCACTAAGCCTTTACTTATGCAGCAAAAAAAATGAAGCAACCAATCAGAGGTCTTAAAGCAGCATCAGTGCTGATGAGCTTCTGTTTATGCAAACCCTGCAAGTAAGTGCTTATGAATGGAATGTTTATCAAATTAAAATGCCAAAACTATATATTTATACTGAAGAACGCTGGTTTCCTCGTATGTTTTTTTCCATAAACACCTCATAGCCTGTGATAGAGTCCTAAATGTGTTTTTTTTTTCTTCTTTTTTTTCCTGACTATTCAGATGGGAGTCTCTAAAAGTGCTGAATTGTTAATGAAGCTCTAAGTGGAGAGGAAATGATCATATTTGCACAGTTGTAATTAAAGCCATTGGTAAAGACATATTGATCACCACCACCTTTGGCTGCCAGCCTGTGATTACGCTCGGGGATTGAGCCATAAAATATATATTTCTTCAAGATGGCAAGCCACATGGTTACTTGACTGAACAAAAGGGAACTTGATTGTTGTAGAAATTCCATCTATTTGCAGAACAAGAGAAATACGTTCTCACCTTATTTAGGGATAGGTCGCAATAGCCGATTAAAATACTACCTACATTTATGTTTGTCTTTATTCTAGTTTTTTTTTAATAATTTTAGTACTGGTAGCTTAATTACAGTGCTAACGTTGTGTCATGCTTTAGCTGTTAGACAATTTGAACGATTAAAACCTCTCAGAGAAGTTGCATCTTTCATTTAATATCCCGTTACCTGTTGTAGAAACCTGCTTGAAACCAGCTTAAGCTGCTCTCTGCTCTTAGATGGATTAATATGGTCTCTCAGACCGGTCAAGCTGTTCTTAATGAGATAGCTCACCCAAAAAAATGAAAATTCTGTAATTTTACTAAGTCTCTAACTCCCTCTGGGGGTTTTTTTAATGCAAAAGAAGATATTGTGAAGAATGTTAGTAACCTACTAACAGACCAACCTGACCTGCCTGGGGAAAACAGCTAAGGGACATTCACACCAAGGACCATGACAATATTGATAGCTATAAATATGAAGTTTTAATAATCGTTCGAATTATATAAGAATAGGGAAGCCCACACCGCAACTATAATGACAATGACACAACTAGGGTTGGGTAAGTTCACATTTTTACCGGTACCTGAAATTCGGTGCCGGTACCCAATGGTACCTTTTTTTCGGTAATTTAGACATGTTTACCTCAATAACTGTAAAGAAACTAAGTCTTTTGTAGAAGTGTTATTGACATTATGCCAGAGCTGCCTTGGTTGCTGTCTGCCATTGTCTGTGATGCTTGAATATTAATAAAAACAAAATTTTAGTAATAATAAAAAAATTACAAAATTCTATGAAATGTTTTGTTTTCCACAAATTCTGTGTTGTGAATTTTCTAGTAATCAAATGAAGACATAAAACATTAATTTAATTGACATTTTATATGAAATTTAACTTTTTATTTAACAACATGCGAGACAACTGAGCTTTTAAAATTTCAACATAGAAGAAAAAGTGATTATTCCTTAAAAAATATATTTTTGATTTTAGTGTTAGTGTTAGTATTATTATTAAATTGAGATATCTAAATTCTACTGTACAACTGTAATATATTATCAAGTTAAACTAAACTTTTATTTTGACAGATTGTGGTGAAGACCTTTGAGTTTCCGTATGTTAATAATAACAATAGTTTTTTCTTAAATTAAACTGTAAAATGCTGATGAACTTCAGTGACTCTCAAAGCGGCTCTGGAAATGCATTCATGTTCTCATATAGTGAGACTGCAGAGGCTGAAAAACACAGTGAGCGTCACGCGTGCTTCAGTGAGTGTGGTAAATGAAACCGCGTGTCTGTGCCACTCATTCACACAGAGACACGCAGAACATGCAGGATTCGTATTTAAATAGTCTTACTCTCGCCCAGATGTGTTCTTCTCGGGTACCGAAATTTAGCACCAATTGATTTCATGTGAATCGGTACTTGGTAGTACCGACGTAATTCGGTCGGTGCCATTAAAAGTACCAACCCTAGACACAAAGGAACATTGTTGGAATTGCTTTCAGAATTATTTTTATTTTTATTTTCAGCTGATGAATGTTAACTTTGACAGCCAATTAGAATCCACCGACTTTTAAGAGCTTGAGCATTTAAAGTGGCAGACGACAAAACTGCAGCGCTTATCATTAACAGAAGGTTATCAATCATTAGTGTGGACCCTAATGTATAGTTAACTTTATGGTTTTCATATTTGTGTACATGCCTTAAAACCAGCAAACCTCGAAGTTTCTCACATACCTAATCTTACTGGACCGTTTTTTTATAATTTGTCAGAGACTGTTACACCAAATATTTGTACTGTCAAATGATTTTGTTATTTAGAGTTTCACCTATTATGTTTGCACTGAAGTTATGGGAAACTAAATCGAATGAATGGAAGATTAAGTCAGTCATTATAAAACTTCTGTCTTCTCTCTCTTTCTGTCACACACAGCTTGTGAGTTGATGAACAGAGGTATCCTAGCACTGGTCAGCTCTATCGGCTGTATGTCCGCGGGGTCGCTGCAGTCTTTAGCTGACGCCATGCACATCCCTCACCTCTTCATCCAGAGGGCACCCGCAGGGACTCCTCGCTCCAGCTGTCCGCCCACCAGTCGCGCCCATCTAGACGACTACACTCTCTTCGTGCGACCTCCCGTCTACCTAAATGACGTCATCTTCCAAGTGGTGATGGAGTACACCTGGCAAAAGTTCATTATCTTCTATGACACCGACTATGGTGAGTAGTTTTACTTTACCGATTTCAGTAGTAAACGGCCATAAGGAGCTCCCTCAGAGTGTGTCCAATCAGTGACCCCACATTAACATCCCTTTATTACCACCACAGAGAGGACATTTTACAGCATTATTACCTCCATTGCTCATGTGTTTAAGGCATTTTGCCTGTGTGTGTTTAAGAGAAAAGAGCATGGAATGAGGTAAAAGCATTCGCGGATTAACCACAGAGCCGAATGGGCTGTTGCCCACAGGCCAATCAGTCCAAGAGGCCTCATTTATTTATTTTTTCGGAGCATACATCTTCCCTTGAGCCTTTACCCATTGCATTTCATTGCGTTTCTCTCAGTCTTGCAATGTGTTTCACCGTCTGAGCAAACTGGTTAAAGTTAAACATGTTTCGTGATAGGTTTTGACAGGAGCGGAGTAGATGAGAGTGAGAATTTGCCCGCGGTTAGTCAGGCAGTTACCCAGCCACCAGATTAGAGCCATTTTCATTGATAGAGGCACAGAATATTTTCCACAATCATGATGCTAATTACTCACGTCAGCCAGGGAAAGATTGATGGGAGGTAAAACAAAGCATGCTTTAAGATGGATGTTTTAGTCATAAAAGTCATTCTACCAATAAGAAAGAATAATGATCTATTAATTTTTTTTATTTGTTGCACTTAAATGGTCATACAACAAGAAAATACTTTTAGTTCTGACCTTTTGGGGTATTTGTTGGTGTTAGAAAAGTGATAGAAAAGAGAAAAATACTAAATGTGTGAAAAGAGTATAATGGACAATAAAAGAAAAATGAAAGATAATACAAATGTACTGATTTAGGACGCTCTACAACTGTTGAATCATACACAAATGCTTTGAATGGGTGACTCACTGATTGATTCTAATAAAGATTGATGTTAGCATGTTGCTAGGGCTGTCAAAATATAAAAATTTCACTAGATGATTATCATGGTCAAAAGAATTCATAATATTATTGTGATAGATACCTATGGAATTTTTGAAAATAAAACTCCTTCAAATAGCATTCAAATTCATCTATAGCTTTGTTTATTTTGAATGAATCACACTCAAAATAAGTGTAGGTAGGCAGAGAGAGAGTTTATAACCATAGCTGTACAAAAATAACTTACTGTTGATCGGCACTTCCTGCAGTCTGGGGTGTCTAACACTCTCTTCTTTTTTTTTTTTTTTTTCAGAATACAAAAAAATATATACATACTGGCTCACTTTTTTTCGGGTGCGGGTAGAGTGTCTTACTTTCATCTGTTCTTCTTCATCACAAAAGTTTATTATTTGCATGTGTTGCCAATTTAGACTGTCAAATGATTTTACTCGCACAATGACATACACTTTTATGCGCGCACACACCCGAAGTGTAGGCATAGAAAGCAGGTGATCACACAGTAGGGAGCACTAAACTAACTTTTGTTTTCTTTCATGTCTTATTGCAGTTAAACTGTCAAATACATACACGGTTTACATAAACACAGACGGTGGTGTCTTAAGTGAACGTTGGGACAAAATCAGATGTGTGAGTATATTAGAACCGTGCAGGTTTTACAGCAGTGACAGCAGGCTAATATACCTGCTTTTTTTTTTTAACTGTAATTTTCATTATGCATTCTGGGATTGACTTTTGTGTGAATGATACACGCACAAAATCTTGTAGGTGTAGGAAGCTTGTTTGGAACTGAGCATTTGTGTTTGTGAGTGGGTTAAAGAGAGAGAGGGAGCGATATGTAAGTATATAATGCAGAAATATAATGTAGTTGTGTGTGAAAATAACTTTATTGTTGATGGTCTCTCTGGAGGGCATGCTCTGCTGCAGCAGGTTAAGGTGCGAATGAATAAGTACCTGTCCCCGAAGACAAACGGATATGATTTCAGCCATGTCCAGAGGGGGCCATATGCCTTGGGCAGCTATATAGTAATGAAGCCTTAGAGATCCTCTCCCCTCCTCCCTGCCTTAAGTGTGCGGAGAGCTTGACCAGTGACTCTGAAGATAGACTCCTCAGACATTTGATTAGCTGGCCTCTGAGCAAAAGATCTTTCAGAGAGAACAAAGTGTTCCTAAATTGCTTTGGCTTTTTAAGATGACTTGGACAATAGAGAGTTCATTGATAAATTGATTTTGCCTCCTTGGTGTCCCCTGTTTTTTTTTTTAGGACTAGTGGTGCTGGCAGAAGCCTAAAAAAAAATAGGGGGGAAAAAATCCATTTGTGTTTGTAGTCTGAGGTTTCCCTCTATGTTAAGTATCCTCTGCCATAACTGAAGATGTTCAGTGGTTTAGGCGACTTCATAAAAGTGATTTTGAAATAAATTGAAGTGTATTTTTGAGCTAAGTGGATTTTGACTACAACTTCACAAATAATGATTTCTATATGACTTTGTATTGCTTATATACAGTATCTCACATTTCAGCAAACATTTTAGTATATCTTCTCAAGGGACAATACTATAGAAATGAAACTTGGATATATTTTAGAGTAGTCAATGTGCTGCTTGTATAGCAGTACATATTTACTGTCCTCTGAAAATAACTCAACATACAGCCATTATTGTTAAAATAGCTGGCAACAAAAGTGAGTACACCCTAAGTGAACATGTCAAAACTGTGTCCAAAGTGTCAATATTTTGTGTGAGCACCATTGTTATCTAGCACTGCCTTAATCCTCCTGGGCATGGATTTCCCCAGAGCTGCACAGGTTGTTGCTGGGATCCTCTTCCACTCCTCCATAATGACATCACAGAGCTGCTGGCTGTTAGTCACATGGCGCTTCTCCACCTTCCGCTTGAGGATGCCCCACAGGTGCTTAATATGATTCTGGTCTGGAGACATACTTGGTCACTCCATCACCTTCACCTTCAGCTTCCTCAGCAAGGCAGTTGTCATGCCGTTCGGCCCAGTTTCTGATGGGAGGGCATCATGTTCTGCTTCAAAATGTCGCAATACATGTTGGAATCCATGTTTTCCTCAATGAAGCTCAGCTCCCCAGTACCAGCAGCACTCATGCAGCCCCAGACCATAATGCTACCACCACCATGCTTGACTGTTGGCAAGACACAATGTTCTTGGTACTCCTCACCAGGGAGTCGCCACACATGCTGAACACCATCCGAGCCAAACAAGTTTATATTTGTCTCATCAGACCACAGGACATGGCTCCAGTAATTTATGCTCTTGGACAGGTTGCTTTCAGCAAACTGTTTGCAGGCTTTCTTGTGAGCCAGCTGACCTTCCAAACCTCTAAAGCAATGCTGGCACGATCATGCATCTGTTTTTTGAAGCCAGCTTCTGCACCTGACCCACAGCACGAGGACTCAACTTCTTTGATTGACCCTTGCGAAGCCTGTTCCAAGTGGAACCCGTCTTGGAAAACCTCTGTATGACCCTGGCCTGTACTGTAACTCAGTTTCAGGGTGTTACCTATCTTCTTATAGCCTAGGCCATCTTTGTGGAGAGCAACAATTCTAATTCTCAAATCCTCAGAGAGTTCTTTGCCATGAGGTGCCATGTTGAACCTCCAAGTGGTCAGTGTGAGAGAATTGTACTCAAAGCACAAATGTTATCTGCTCTAAAACAAGATACACAAATTTGTATGGTCCTGTCATGCAGACAAAAACATGAAAATTATGAATAGGACATGTGGCTTTGCATGGTTAAACAACGTACAGCTGTTAACACTTAGGGTGTACTCACTTTTGTTGCCAGCTATTTTGACAATAATGGCTGTATGTTGAGTTATTTTCAGAGGACAGTAAATATATACTGCTATACAAGCAGCACATTGACTACTCCAAAATATATCCAAGTTTCATCTCTATAGTATTGTCCCTTGAGAAGATATACTAAAATGTTTGCTGAAATGTGAGGGGTGTACTCACTTTCGTGAGATACTGTATATATAAGTTTCATAGAAACAAAGAAATATGTCTCTATTTCAAATGAATGCTGTTCTTTCTAATAGAATCCTGAAAAAATACACTATTGTGGTTTCCACACAAAATTAAACAGAACAGTTATTTTCAGTGATAATAAGAAAGGAATCTTGAATATCAAATCAGCTTATTAACATTTATTTTGAAGGATTATGTGATACTGAAGCCTGGAGTATTGGCTGCTAAAAATTCAGCTTTGCCATCACAGGAATAAATAATAAAGTATAATAATATATAACAGTTATTAACGTTACTGTTTTTACTGTGGTTTTGATCACATAAATGCACATAAATGAACATAATTTTCTTTCAAAACCAACCAACCAAACAAAAAATACTCACCCCAAACTTAAAATGTTTAGATGTATATTAAAAAATATATAAATGGAATCATATTGAGATTGCATTTTCTGCTAACCAAAATTCTGTGCAATTACACATCACATCCTAGTAGGTATTTCAAAATGCGTACTTCTCTCAATTGAACTGCCGTTTATCTTCAGAGTAATGTAGGTCCCCTAGTTGGCTTATCTGCAAGTGCACAACTGAAGACAAGTAAATGTATGGAGAGAAAAGAGAAGCCATTGTTAATTGCTAAGATACAAAGTAGTGATTATGTGATTAAATTATTCATATATAATATGACGTGTACAGTTTTTTGACTTGCACAAATTTCTAAAAGCCAAGTTCTAATTCTTCTTCTGAATGTAGATTGTACAGGTAATAGAGACATGTGTTCAACATAATGTGTTGTCTCACTGCTTAAGGTGAAGTCAGTGACCTCTAATGCGATTACCACCTTCCATAAATTCAGTTTGAATAGCCATGGCGTAGCACTTATAATATTAGAATAACCTGTCCAGCACTTTGCCAAACCAGGATAAGGTTAATTTAATGTGCAGCAAGTCCAAATGAGATGATTTCATGGTTAACAGACAAGTGGATGAAAAAGATAAAGGAAATTGAGTCCCTCTTTTGAGGAGATAATTAATAACGATCTAGGCCAATGACCCTATTATCCTCTTGTGATAACCAGTCGCCCTCTGTATTGTAGGGTGGGTCAGGAGTGAGGATATATTTAATTGGAAATTTTCTCTTTTCCTTATTGTACATTGTGACAGGTCGTCACATGTTCCTGAAAATAGTTTTCAAAATATACATCCATCTTGGACCAGCATAGAAATTCTTATTGGTCTAAGCTGGTCTTTTCATCAGGGACATCCTCTATCTCTCTGTCTCTGTCTGTCTGTTTCTCTCTTAGCAAGATGAACTGTGACATGAAGATTTGTTTTTGGCCCCTATTGTCTCTCACTAGTGTCGTAAAGTCTAGTGGAAACATTAAACACAGTAGAGAGGATGCAGCTAGTGGGAGATTCACAGCGTGAGAGCTCACTCAATCAGCGCTCAGCTGCGGGCCTCAGATCCGGTCCTTTGGATTCTGCTCACAGTTCCTACCAGGCCACATATGACTGTCACTCAGAGAATTTATCTAGCTCTGGAATTTGATTTAAAGAACTCCCATCAGCCAAAAATAGTGGCAGTTCGCTCTAATCAGTAATCAGTAGACTGAACCGGAAACTGGGATGTATTGACTCATGTCAAGCTTTTGAGTGACTTAAGTCTCAGGCAGGGGTGGATGTGTTCTAATCAAGCCAAGCACCATTGATTTCTCTTTTAGATAGACGGAGGTAGAAGTAAACTGAAGACTTTAGAGTAGTAGTTTGGGATAAAAAAAAAAAAAAGAGAAACTAAAACTTTGCATTAAAGATGTATACAGTATAATGCTTTGATCCAATAATGCCAGGGACACATTTAATGACTCGCTGAAATATTCTAAGACTGAACTGAACCCACTTACAGACTGTTTCCAATGACTGGAGCAGATTTTAAACACCGACTGAACGCAGCTGTCTCTGACTCGGCGTGTTTGGGCATGATCAGTCGTAAGTATCAAATTGTATTCATAATCGGCCTTACAGTCGTTAAGTGTGTCCCCGGCTTAAGGCATGTGGGTGTTTTTTTTAATTTAATAAT
Source organism: Leuciscus leuciscus (assembly GCF_965113295.1). NCBI lineage: Eukaryota > Metazoa > Chordata > Actinopteri > Cypriniformes > Leuciscidae > Leuciscus > Leuciscus leuciscus. The sequence goes on from NC_138737.1 coordinate 17,050,227, forward strand.
GGGCATCCATCCATCTCAAAAGGAACCCTTTTTTTATTTTTTTTAAAAAATTTTCTGATGCCAAGGACCACCAAATCACCTTGCAACCCCATTCCTAAAATATCAAAGCAGCTGTATATTTGTCTATGTATTAGAACCATTCATGCTGTGTGCAATAAACATTAAGGGTTATATTACAAAGACAACATGCAATGTGCAAAATTATTGAATTGGCTTTTGTATTTATATTATATCAAAGCCAAAATAGAAAAAAAATCTCACAAATATTATTTGTACTATTAAAAGAAAAAAACGTTTTCAGTTAAATTGAAAGCATTATGTAACGCTAATATATATATTTTTTTACATTTTATTTTGCAAGGAAGAACAGACTAATACTTACGAAATATTCCTATTACAAAATTACAGTACTGTTTAAAAGTTTGGGCATGTTAGCAATGTGCTAATTCATATTAGATACTGTCTGACTGTCTATCTAGCTTTTGAAACTGCTTAAACTTAAAACTTAAAACCTTCTTACTTAAATCTACTTCAAACTTTCCGGACAGGCTTTCTGAGGCTTTCTCAAGCTGAACCTTTCTATCTAGTTAATGTCATGATTTCTGACTAACCAGTCTTAAGAAAGCAGAATTAAACCCAGAACAACTTTCCAATTTGAAATCATCGGGTCAAGGTTTGACTAGTTAGCATGGGTTCATTTCCCAGGGAAGTTGGATAAAAGCGTCTGCCAAATGGATAAAAGTTTAGTTATGTAATGTGCAAACAAGGTGATGCAGAGCTATTAATGTATGTTTTGTGTGAAGTTTAGCTCAGTAACGTATGCTGGTGATGCTCAGAATTATAGCTGGGATTCTCTGACAGGGGAAGTGAGGGCAGAGTATGTAATGATAATGAAGACGTTAATGCTGATTATAATTACATGTGTATTTTTTGACGGATAAAAAGGGCCTCAGTTGCTTGTTACCGCTATGCTCTGTGTCTGTTTGTATTAATCTCCTTTGATAAAACCTCTCATGTTAAGACAGAACTAATAAAGCCGAGCAGGCTACTCATCTTTGAATGAGGGCTCTGTAATGTCCCGACTTCATTGAGTCGTAACTGAGAAATAGCAAGCAGTGTGCATTAACAGACCATTGCCTTCCACAACCCCATCCTGCAATAACATAGCCGTGTTACGTGTTTGTAAAACAGCTTCTAAGATGCCACTCCAGCACAGGGACCATATCGTGCCCCCCATGTGTCCTCCACTATAAACACAAGCTGCTGTCTGCTGGAGCCCTGCCCTCCGCGCTAGCTGGGGAACCCAATAAGACATTTCCAGCAGAACTGCAGCCGTAGATTGCTTTAAATTGGATCCAGTGCACAGATGGAGGCACCGGTGCTTTTGACCCTCCTCCGGAATGCTGTGGATGTTGTTCTCATCTTCCCTTTTTAGCTGCATCGAGTGACAGTGTTTCAGTGGAGGTGCAGGCGGCAATGACCCTGCTAATTAAGCCAAGAGCCAAACGACTCTGATTCAGGTTTTTTGGGGGTTTGAACGTTAAAAACAATGGATTTCTTTTAAATGGTACTTCAAAAGAGAACTTTACAGGGGGATAGTTAACTTCAAGTAGTGACACTACTACTTTAACATGACAAAAATGTTCAGCAGCATGACAGCAGTTCAGTTTTTTCTTAATAGTGTAGCTTCTCTAGTAACAAGGTACTTCATTCAACGAGTAGCACTGTACCTCACTGTTTTTAATGTGCAAGCTGAGGAAATAATAAAACGGCTTGTAATGCAGCTAACTACTTTTATCAAAGCATTAGCTTGACTCTAGTTTAGTTTCTTCAAATTATGACTGGTTTGTAGTTTCCCCAACACTGTATGGCTAGGTAAATAAATCTATATTGCAATTGAGAAAATAATTGCATAGTTCTGTAGCCTGACAATTAAATCAACAAATATTTAATTTTTTACAGACATACTTAGTTAAAAAGGAGTCAATAAACTTTTGGAAAATGCAGTCTAAGTTAAGCTAATATTTTAGTTGTTTTTTAGCTAGTTAGCTGGTTCATTATTGACTGTTTATTAGCTGGTCCTGGTTATTGTCCTGAGACCATGATCCAGAAATGTGATTGACCGCCTTCAACCCTCGACAATGCGAGTAAATCAGACGTATATGCTAGTAAATTTCACTCTGGGCAAATAATGTCTATCATTAGCCATTGGTTAATAAATTCTTAGATTTTACTCACCAGTGTGTGTGTTACACCGTGTCCTAACTGCATGCGATGCGACATGCGATAAAAGGTATCTTTTCCATGTTAATCAGAGTTTTTGTCCTAACCAGCCGCGACGTCGTGGCTGGAACAACAAACAAAGTGTGGCAATGATAATCTCAGGTACTGTTTATGTGCTTTATTTAATGTTAAAAGCGTGTAATGTGACTTTGAATGTCATTTAGTGCTCCCAGCTTTGTAGCTGTAAAAGCAACAAAGGATAATTCACCTCAGATCTTGAAATTAAACAAATGGAAACAAGAATGTTCAAACTGTGAACAAACAAGTGTATGAATGAATGAATGAATGAATGAATGAATGAATGATTTATATATATTTTTTACTATGTACTACTGTACACACAAGGTGCTTTACAATCATATCAGGGGATCTCTCCTCAACCTCCACCAGTGTGCAGCATCCACTTGGATGATGCGACGGCAGCCACAGTACAATGGCGCCAGTGCGCTCACCACTACTATTTTACGAAAAGTACTATGGGATTTTTAGTGTGTTAAAAACAATTAGCATTCACATTGGCATTTTTAACACTGAACCTAAAGATACCGAACCTAAAGGCATAGGGACATATTCACAACCTGATTGGTCGGCTTTTATGACGTTTAGTTCGCAACAGAACTTACCGAACATCCAAAACAATGCTGTGTGGTGGCATAAATGTGCTCGTTGTATGTGCGTAGCCTACTTGAGAACTCACGAAGAGCTTATAATATGTGTAAAGAAGTCAAAACAGCAGCAGGAATCCCTCCGTCACACACACAAATGAAGATCTGCTGCAAGGAGACGCGGTTCTGATTCCTGTACCGAACTGTGATGCGCAAAATTGCGACTAAACAGGTATGCTTGAGCATTCTGTCCTTTTTAGGGCCGCTTTTTGGTTTGTTTACATGTCTTTGGTCCGTGTTGCGTTCATACAGTATTTAATTCAAACCGCACCAGAGTTCGTTTGTTTGGTGCGCACCAGGGTTTGGATGGCAGCTTTCACACTTATCCAAATGAACCACACTAACAGAGCAATCACACCAGGGTTTGTTTTAATCGAACCAAAGGGTGTGAACACACCCTTAATGACCACAAAGAGTCAGGACCTTGGCTTAATGTCTCATCTGAAGGATGGTGCTTGTTACATTACAGTGTCCCCTTCACTATACTGGGGCGTTAGGACCCACACAACACCCCCTGCTGGCCTCGCTAACTTCTCTTCCAGCAGCAACCTTGTTTTCCCAAAAGGTCTCCCATCCAGGTACTGACCAGGCTCAACCCTTCTTAGCTTCAGTGGGCAATCAATCTTAGGCTATAGGGTGATATGGCTGCTGGCATGCATATATATATGCAGTTACGCATATAAAACACAAGCATGATATTAAGTCTTCCTTTAGCGCCTTGTGACTGAAGGGCTACCTACAGTAAAGACTCTTTCATGTGATGCTTTTCCTGAAATTCTTTTTTGCTTACATCTCTGTCACACAGAGAGTATCACCTTCAAATCCCCCCACCTTAATTTCTCCCGGTTCCCTCGCCCCAGTCCCATCTTTCAGGGACACTTTGATCCTACGTTCTCAACGCCTCCCCGCTCCGCTGGAAATGGTTTGATGTAGGGAAAGGCCGGCTGTGCAGAGGGATGAGTGTGCAGCAACTCGTCCTCTGTGAAATACATCTTTTATTTAGCACAGCCCTGAGACAGCACTTCTGCCTCGCCACACCGCAGTGATAAATGTTCTACACAGGTTTCTGCTGCCACCCACTCCTGAGCTCTGTTAGCACACATGCTAATGCATTCCTGTGCTACACGGACATCACGGTAATGTAGAAGGTGAAAATAAAATGGTTTATATTCACCTGGCGTTTGGGAGTTTATTTCCAGTCTGATACCAAGTACTATCACTGATATCAATTCTGATATTTTTTAATAAATAGAAAGAATTTGTGATTTCTGAGAATAAAATGGGTATAATCATTTCACATTATATTTGAAAGTCCTCGATTTTAACATTTAATAGGCCTTCAAATTATTAAACATCTGTTTTCATAACAACAATAATTATGGAACATGATCCATCTTTTAACAACTTTTATTTTAAATGAATGTTTAACAAGTGTCAAACATATAATTTAAATAAAGGTAATTTAGCTTGATCATTGTTTAGTGTCATGACCTCTGGTAAGCACCGCTCTCTGTTTGAATGAGTGCTGCGATTGAGCGCTCTGCAGTTTATTGTGTCCTTTCAGCATTTCTGCTCACATTCAGTTCAGCTGAAGGAGAAATAGTTAATATCCTACATTACTATTTATAAGAGATTTAAATGTCTTTGAGAGATTTATCTTACGCTCACTAAGGCTGCATTTATTTGATAAACAAAATCAAGGTTGCAAGAATACACTTAAACAGTTATATTGTGAAATATTATTTTAAAATAAATGTTATTTATTTATGTGATGGAAAAGCTGAATTTTCAGTAAATTTCAGTCTTTAGTGTCACATGATCCTTCAGAAGTCATTTTAATATTCTGATTTGGTACTTTTCTTACTATTGTCAATTTGTAGAAGTGTTTTCCTGCTTAATATTTTTGTAGAAACTGTGATACTTTTTATTTCAGGATTCTTTGTTGTATAGAAAGTTATCTCCAGTCATATCGGTAGCAAAATAATTTCACATGGATCAGGTCCCCTCATGGGGGCAGCCATCTTGAGATCACATGACAGAAGAATTACTGCTTGCTTTATTTCGTAACCTATAGATTCAATAATGTATGAGTATTGCATTTCTACAATTTCATCACTAACTAAAACATTTTCTAGTATAAATTCAAAACAATTACAAAAAAAAAAATATTCCTGCACCTTTAATGAAACTGCTCTGAAACAGAATGTGCCTTATAGAAAATGAATGTAGTTTGAATGATGTTGTCTGTTGTTGTTCAGATATCCGGGGCATAGAGAACTTCCTGGACCAGACGTCTCAGCAGGGGATGGATGTGTCTCTACAGAAGGTGGAATCTAATATTAACATGATGATCACTGGAATGTTCCGCACCATGAGGGTGGAAGAGCTGCATCGCTACAGGGACACACTGAGGCGTGCTGTGCTGTTCATGAGCCCAGCCACTGCCAAGGCCTTCATTACTGAGGTACATTCACACACACAAGCAAGTATGAATACATATCGCACACCAGCACTGAAAATGTTCACACTTGTGTTTCATACAAATGATTCCCTTTAGACTAATAGATTTCTTTGCACTGCACAGATACAAGTAGTGGCCCTCAAATCCAGCCAGCGGGCATTTAATGCAAGGCCTTTAATCTTTCAGTCCATCCGGCATTTAACTAGTTCACATTATGTTGATCTGTGAGGCTCACTGCTCCAGGCAGGATATGATGTCATAGTTAATTTAATATTTTCAGTGCTTTTGTGGCAGATTAAATACAGTATGTGTCCATAAAATCACTGTAGCACTTTTTTTTTTTTTTTTTTTTTTTTTTTACTATAATGCAAAGCTTTAGTGTTTTCCATTTTGGCCTAAGTCCCTTTCTTTCTATTGGTCATAGTAATTCATTCTGATTGAAAAATGTCACTTGTTTAAATTGGCAATATTTGTAAGGAAGCCATTAAATGGCTTTGCTCTCTCTCTGATAACTCTCTCTGGGAATTAAACCATGAAGTATTGCTTAATCTCACATGCTATTCTCATTCGCCTTTAATTAAAAAATATCCTGTGAAAAGCAATCAAAATCCAATTTTGGTTGAACGTGGAATAGGACAGGAACCATCAGTAGTGGTTGAGACTGCAGGCAGCTGTAATGACTCTTGGGTCTGGGGATGATAAGTTGATCAGGGGAGCTCAGATTTTTAAAGATACGCACTTCAGCCAGGGAATCATTGCAGGAAAATTTTAAACAGTTTATTGTTTTTGTTATTAGATTTGACTGGGAAAACATTATTCTCACAGAGTGCGCTTGGCTACCTTTTTGGTATAAAGGAGCTCGTAGGAATACATTGGAAAACACCTTACTGCATGTGCTGCTCATGCATGTATTTTGAAAGGAGGTCGGTCACTCGAACATTACACTTCTGTTCTGAATCTATAAACCTAAATTGATGTTTGGAGAGTAAGCTGTTTTTTTTTAGGGTTTTTTTTAGTGACCTCTGAGCTTGCTTAAATTAATGGTGCATTTTAAATTAATGTCTGAGTCCTTCATTACTTGCTGAAGTTTTGAAGTCCTATTGTACATTAAAAAACGAACTACTAATAATAGCCAAACATCTAAAAAAAAACAAATAAATATTTTTTATAGAATATATAAATAATATTTATATTATTATTATTTTCATATTATTTAATTGTATTATTTTTTTAGCTTCTCAGAGAGGGTTCTACCATACTTATATTCAACTACCATTCAAAAGTCTGGGAACAGTAAGTTTTTAAAAATGTTTTAATCAAGTCTCTCTTACCAAGGCTATACTTATTTGATCAAAAATACAGTTAAAAACTGTAACATTGTGAAATAATATTTTAATTTATAGTAACTGTTTTCTATTTTAATATAGTTAAACTAATTTATTCCTGTGATTGAGAGCTGCCACTACTCCAGTCGTCAGCGTCACATGATCATGAAATGAAACATTACTTTCTTAATATTATCAAGTGTAAAACGGTTGTGCTGCTTAATATTTTTTGTAGAAACTGATATATTTTAACAATGTAAAACACTGAATCGTGGTATGTTTGTGTATGTATACATAAATAAATAAATAAAAATAGTATAACTGTATTAATTATAATTTTTTTTTTTTTTTTAAATCAGTTTTATTACGTTACTGTTAAATGTAGTTTTCCATTGACATTACATTTTTGTGTGTGTATATTTAGCTATATATGGGCTTTGATTGCATTCAGCGAGTGTGTTCAGGTCTTCAAGCACCACAGCAGGGAAGACTATTAAACATCTGTTGTGAGCGTTTATTACCAGGTCTTGAAACTGAGGCTGCAGTGTTCTGGTTTGTTCAGAAACTGTCACATAAAGGAAGCGTATCTGGCTTATCTAAGCCTTTTGTCTGCTCTATAAAGCTGATTTAAATGCCAGTTCATTGTACAAGAGACATTCTGTGTATAGTTAAGAGACAAATTGCTCCGATTAGAAGTCATGTTTCAGCATGCAGCTGCTTCTCAGGTGTTTTATGGTCAATTGTGAACATATTTTACTAGAGCTGGTATTTAATAATGACAAAATAAAGAATTAGTTGCGGAAAAGCAAGACAGTGCTCCGCCACACACAGTTCATTTGAAACAACCTTCAGAAGTTTCTCAAAAAACAATTCAGCTTCGTCTTTATTGTGTAAATCTTCAGTGTGCTATACTGTAGTTTGATGAGTCACATTTATTGAAATAATTTATGCTCTCCTATTCTTATTGTAGAAGTCTTTTACAAGCAGAAAAAAACTTTAATGTGTGTAAATCTTTGCACTGGATTCATGCATAGTCCATAGAGCCCCATTAAATAGCCTATATCGCAGATACATGTGCCAAGATTGATGTTTATTGGACAAGAGATTCTAAACATGTAATTTTGGGTCCTGCCCAAACACTTTATGAAAGCATTATAACAACAACGTTGTTGCATATATTCAACAATTTGGCAGTGCCGCTCTTAACTTGCTAGCAAACATATTAAATAATTTCTGGATCCTGTCCAACACTGAGAAAAAGAAAGCTCAAATGTATCCTATAGTGTGTGTACTACCTGTCAGAGGAAGTCTAGGAGCGAAGTGAATAAGTCAGATTGCAAATGGTCTTACTTGGGTGAAGGGTCCCAGGCCAGGCATTTAACAGGAAGAGATCAGCCTCACAGTAGACAGACAGAAGACATGATGGAGGATGTCAGTGAGGCGAGAGGTGAGGACAAGACTCGACCAGCCGCCTGTCTTTGTGATGTGTGTATGGTGAACAGTCAGAGACAGATGTCCATCACACTTGTGCTGTCAAGCTGTCAGAGCATGGAGGGAAACCGTCCACTTCAGTAGACAATTAAGGTATATTGCTTTGATGAAACATGATGGGTTTGCGTAGCCTTGTCTATATATATATATTTTATAATATTATATATTACATATATTATATATATATATATATATATATATTATATATATATATATATATATATATATATATATATATATATATATATATATTCTATTATTTTAATCCATATAATTAATTTGATTATTTTATATATTTCACGGTAAAACTGTCTTTAGGTCAAGTTTGATAATGCGGTTTGGCAAAATCTTACTGTCAATCCCATAGCAAAGAGATGCTACTTCATTTGCAAACATTGTCATAATAAGCCTCCAGAAAATGGTCTTGCATACAGACACTACTCTGATGTATCCAAGATTTCAGCTTAACCAGCTTTGCCAGATCATTTTCAGTTTGCTCTTCAAAATTAATATTACAATCCTGTTGTGCTGTGTAGCTCTGACAAAAATCAGCACATTAGTTCCAGAATCCTTCCTCTCGCTACCACAGTAAAATATTTATTCATATATTTACATTCAAAGCCGTCAGTATGAGGCAGCTGCTGTTTCCCATCAGCCCATGGACTATGCATGATTCACAGGCCTCAGTAACTCGTTAACGTCTGTGGTCACTTTGGCTCAAGGTCACAGTGGTGACTGATGGCCCTGTCCTCACACACACACACAAACACATGCACAGGCACACGCAAACACACACACAGGCAGGCGTGTTTAGACAAGTCTCTCTAACCACCACCCAAGGTCACGCTCACAGAAGCAGACAAACACAGCAGGTGATCTCAGTTGGCACTCGCTGTGACCTTAAGAGCTTTGATTGGATAAGAGGTAAACACTGACAATTGAGAAATTGGAGCATCTGTGTGAGCCGCACCAGAAAAATGTCACAAAATGTTGTCACAAAATTCACCAAAAAAAAGAAAGACATTACAGAAGCATGGCAAGATAACACATGACTAAAAGGGTGAGGTTATTATCTTTGAAGGTTAAACAGACAAGAGGCAGTGATTGCTTCCTCTTCAACAGTCGCTTATGATAAAGTTATGTCATTAAAATGCCTCCTGATAGTTACCAAGCTTCTTTTTTCATTTAAATGAGTTTATATTTGAGATGTTCATTCAAGGTGACAATTTGGATGTAGACACTCCGCTGAGCTCTTATGCTGATTGACATATGAGAAACTTTTCTGCTGCTCAGACAAATCCTTTCCACAGCAGCAGGAAATGGAGAGGCTTTTTCAAATACATTATTTAAAATGGAGTACAGGAGATGATGACTGCTCAGATTCATTGTATGTTTTATAGCCGACCTGACATCATTGGTGCCTGTGCCCAGGTGACAGACAAGGGGAGTCTTACCAGGTACAAAGAGCCTTTGTGATGAATTGTAATGAGCAGCGCTGCCCTTTTGCCATAGAAATTAACAAAGATTTAATGTGTGAGACCGCATGGTTTTCTAAATCCATAAATTCATATGTGACAATATAAAGTTGTAATGGAAATTATTCAACCCCCATTGCAAATCAGGTTTATTGGCAAAATTTACAGACTTTCAGCTGTTTGCAATGAACAAATCAAACAAAAGTAATTGAAATAGCTCAACACAACAAATGTTTCTAGTGGTTTCCCCATATTCAACTGAAAATGCAACATTTAATGACTTCTGCAGTCTCAAAATTATTCAGCCCCTTCATGGTGTAACGACTGAGACATATCTAACACAATTATTTGTTATATTTAACAAATAATCTTTAAAACCCACTCTGGGGTCTATGGATCCATCCCCCAAAAGACCAACTAGGGTAAGAAGGGCATCAGCTACCATGACTACCAACTGATAAGACAGTTTATTGCTCTAAAAAAAATGTGGTCACATAGAAAATCAGAGGCCATTGGAAAAACCCACAGCCCTTAAAACAGACTTTCCTGCATTAATTTATAGACGAACTGATCTATAAATGAACATGCACCCCAGGACATTGTGTGAATGATTATTACGGTCTTGTGTAGTGTATTTTGATACTATTCTTTTTTTGATACTATGTATTTTATGATAGAACCAACGGTCAATGTAACATCACCTATTCCATGTTTGGTCTCTCTAAATTTGTACTTTGAAGATCAAATGATCGGGTATATGATGTCGATAGCTGCACAACATATTAGTATTACAAGAATCTTTAATAGTTTCTTTGTCAGCAACCAATCCAGCTGCACATGCAAATGAGCACGCTTGAAACAAAGAGCCATACAATCTCCAACAGAGGAATTTTCCCACTTGGAAATCCCATATTTCTCATTGGTCAAGCCCAACCCAGAGAGGTGTGACTTTTCTCAGGCTTTATAGAGCCAAATTCACAGTGACCTCCCTCTCTTCTTCTTCTTGCTTCTACTGCTGCTTCTTCGGGTTTATGTGCGTGGGGGACCCCACCGGGGCCCATGGACGCCGGCAGGCCATGACCACACCCTGCTATGTCTTCACTCTCCCAACAGAGTCAGACTGTACTTTCTTCATTACTACTCGGAAGAAGATTTCAACTTTACCATCACTGAATGGGCAATCATCAACTCTTGGCCTTCTCTGTATCTTCAGGTTGCTGTCCTGTGCATGAAGCCATCGACTCACGGAACCAATGAGATCATCTTCAAAGACGTCACACACTGCGGTAGACACCTCTTAATGAGGTGCTTTGAAAAAAGAAAGCTGATGGTTCTTTTCATAGTTAAATTAATATTTTCCATAGTCTAATTTCCTGCTTCCGGTTTCATTCTGTCACTTACCATTTTATCCATGTATGTGTGATTGTGTGTATGTGTGTTTAGATTAATTGTGTTTGTGATTTAGTTAATAAAACTTGTGCACAACACGTATATAGCATCTTTAGTACTTAGTAGAAAACCCATTTGCTAATATGACCTGCTGCAAACAAGATGTATAACCAGACATCAGCAATTCATGAGCAATGGCCTCCAGGGGCCGTATTCACAAAGCATTTTATCTTACCACTAGGAGTACTCCTAAATCGCACTAAAAGATTTTAGCTAGGAGTTTACTTAAAAGTTATTCACAACGCCTTTCAGACCTACTCTTAGTAAAGAAAAATGACAACTCCTAAACTAAGAGTGAGTCTTCGTTGCTATGGATGACGTCATTACTCATGCACGAGCTTGACTGAAGTGACCACCTTGATTGGCTGATGATTGTAACGCGGGAATGATTCCAAACACCTCCCCTACAATGATGAGTGACAGGTGACAGGTCTGAGAATGCGTGCGCTACACAAGTAGTGCGAAGGACGGAAGATGATGAATAACTGAATAAATAGCCTAAATGAATAAAGAGTAAGGCAAAACAAATAGCCTAGTAGCCTAATGAAACATATGGATTGATGCAATATCTTTGCAACATTATTGAATTAATCTGTCACTATATGCCTCTGCCTACGTTTGCAAAGAGAAGTACATTTTAATTTGATTCACAATGAAACGTTACAATTAGTTTACATGCAATGAGTAGCCTAGTTTTGGTTGTTGTTGGTGGCGTTATTGCATCCCTAGTTATGCCTACAATGCAAAATTGTTCCCTCGCGATAGGAAGCTCCTGTAGCCGCCGCATACGCATTTCAAAACATCGCAACGTGAAATGCCACAAAAAGCGATTTGTGAATAGGTCTTAGTGAGTTAGGAGTCCTCTCGACTTCTTTTAAGCTGTCCCAGGCTTAGGTGCTACTTTTAGGGCTAAAATGCTTTGTGAATTACTCTTAGTCAAAACAATTAGGAGTCCTAAAGTTATGAGGGACACGCCCATTATTTTTAGGAGTTCCTCCTAAATTCGCCACTTAGGAGCTACTTTTAGCCTTAAAATTCTTTGTGAATACGGCCCCAGTTCAGTAATATTCTTTGGTTTGCGTGCTGCAACTGCCTTCTTCAAATCCCACCAGAGATTTTTTTATGGGGTTCAAGGCAGGTGACTGTGATGGCCACTGTAGAATCTTCCAGGACTTCTTCTGCAACCAAGTCTTGGTGGAATTTGAGGTATGCTTGGGATCATTGTCCTGCTGAAAGGTCCAATGACGCCCAAGCTTCAGCTTCCTCATTGATGGCATGACGTTGTCTCCTAGAATTTCCTGATACTTCAATTAATCCATCTTGCCTTCCACACACTTTCAGTGCCAGAGGATGCAAAGCAGCCCCAGAGCATCACCGAGCCACCACCATTAGAAATCGCCTTTTTCAAATCATTTAAGTTTAAAACACACACACACACAGGTTGGGTTTTACTGATGTATTTTATATTGTTGAATAAAACGTGAAAATATCTTGAGCTTGTGTTAACCAGACCTTACTTCAGTCATTTAACCAGAAACCCATTAAAAAACACATTGACTTGAGATGAAACCAGAAGTGCAACAATGATAAACAAATTTCTTGGTTTTTGTACTCATTCCTACAGCACTCGATTGCAATTCTTTAAATTCCTCTTCTTGTCATTTGCAATTCAAATTCCACATCTTCATTCAATTTTAATATTAACTTTTCATCTCTTTTTTAAGGCTTTATATTCATATATCAACAATTGGCTTGTTTCTGTTTTGTATTTCCTAAGGAATTGTAGGAAAACATCCAAAACAAAGTTGATTTTATTGTCTAGATATTCATAAAGAGCAATGTTTGATTGTATAGTGTTTACACGTCGCGGCCCTACAATTTCCCCACAAACAGTAGTATCTGCTTGGTAAGCTAAGAGAGGAGAAAGATTACACACTTTAGCCTAATTGAAACATAATTTAGAATTCTAGAAAATCTCCTAAGCCTTGAAAGAGCAATCAACGAAAACAAAAATTTTCATCATCATCATGAGATAAATGTCTATTGTAGTCCATGTTTATTTAACTCAATACTTTCACAACAAATACTGTTGTTGTTGCTGAAAAATGACTCTCTTTGCACAATGCTGAAACATCAGCAAACCATTCAGTGCTGTGTGAGCAAAGGCTTGTATTTATAGCGCAAGGGCCAGCGCCCTCATCTTCGCGTGATCACTGGGCCACGGCGGTAGCTGATCGGGACGTTACAAGCGGAGATGATTCTTGGAGACGGGGTGGAGGCACTGATTGACGTGTCAGCTTTTTTACTGGGGTGGATGGCCACGGCTGTCAGCTGGCGAGCATTTCAGCCCCTATGATGGATTATTTACAGCTCTTGCACTGCTGTCACTCGCCACATCCTCCGAGCCTCCCGAACATTACATGGCCAATTACGCCACACTGGCCATTTTCTCATCTCAATCAAATTATCTCTACATTGTGTTTAATTTCAGTCGCAAAGACCCTCAGCCGTTTTTACATGGGTCTGTAGAAACAATATATCACCCCGGGAGTCCTGTTGAACGGGCAAACAGGCTGCCATAAAGCAGTCTTTGGAAAATAGATAACACAGCTAGTGCTGGCTTTTTCGATTAAAGTGGAATGAAGGATGAAGAATGAAATTACTCGCGCTAGTATTTCTCTTTAATTCATGCACTTTACTTAAATGGGAAGCTCGCTACTAAGACGTCTGCGGTGGCGAGAGGAGAAGTGCATTGTAAATTCATAAATTTTCCTTTGACTTAGATGGAACCACTGCAGACCATTTTTCGACAGAATGACGGAAGATGTATTTACTTTTATTTGCGTACATATTTATTTTTGCATGGGCAACAGCATCCAGAATGTCATTGATTGTTATTGATTCACAAGGATGTTATGGATTAATGGAATTGTAATGATTATTACCGCCATCAGCATCTTTTCAGTTCACAGACTGAAAGCTTGCACTCCTTCAAACCGAAAAATTTCCTGCCTCGTTTGGAATTTGCATTTGGATTTACTTGTAGTTTTTGCCTGTTGCCTTGGGACCGTCTTATTTCAATGCCATGTATTTTCATTTATTTCTTTGCTATTAATGCTGCAAGTCTCCCAAAGAGGAATTTGATGAATAGTGACACAAACATGGCATGTGCTGATAAGCTTACAGTGGCTGGATTACTCCCATAATCCTCTTCCAGCTCGTGGTCCCATTACCCACTGCACAAAGACTCGTGCAGGGGTCACACACCAGGTCACGATTGCATTGTTACCACCCATCATACTTTGCTTTTGCCACCATCGGTCAGGTGCAAACAGCACTTTGTTGGAGTGTTAGATGATATCTGGGGACCTCCATCTTGTGGCAGATTGCTGGATGTTAGATTGATGTGGTTTTGTCGGGAGGAGAGAGACGACACACTTGCATCAAGTTCTCTGGTATGATCCCGTGGGGACCGGACTGAACTATTGCACTTATAAAGCGAGCTCTTGATTATTCAAAGTGTTGTTTTTTGAGCGGTGCAAATGTGCTTGGATGTTACACAGGGAATAATGAAACAGAACCAGCATCTGAGGATTTTATGGAGTTGAACATCTTGGGATGTGGGATAGCTGAGAGTCAACCACTTTTGAGCCCTTAATGAGAAACTGAGCCTTGAGTGGATGGGGTTATGAACATTTCCACACATCGCAGAGTTGCAGATTGTTGTTTTTTTCCTCATAAATGCCCATTCTTTGAGAACTAACATCCGACATTCAGGCTCATAAAACATAAAGTACTGTATTATCAGCAAAATACTGACAAGGATGCTGATAGAAGGAGGTTGAGACAATGTTTAGGCATTTCACTAAACTTCCCCCGTGTGAAATGGGTGAAATTACAACCTTAGCATCTCTATTAGGGTCCTGCTGCACAGATCTTGTGTAGAGGAACAGAAAAGGTTACTTGTCATCAAAAATTTTTTTTGCGATAGCATCTTAGTGTCATGTTAAAATAAATGTATACATTTTTAATGAAAGCCATAATGGGAATATTCCCATAATATGCCTTTTATAAGTCATAACGTTTCAAGAATAAAGTTGTAACGTTAAAGTTGTAATATTTTGAGAATAAAGCCAAAGTTACGAGAATAATCATTATGAGCCATATTATATGTATAAAGTTGCAAGTAAAGTAACATAATATGGGACATTATTCTAAATCGCTTCGCATTAAAAACATTTTACAAGACTTTCCCATTTGTAAGTTTCTTTTATATATTATGGTTTTTTTTATACATTTTACTTTTTACGTTACTTTTAGTCTCATAATATTGCAACTTTAATCCCATATTGCTGTGTTGTAATTAGTGGTGGGCCGATAGACGATGCCAGACACAATGACAGACATCACGATGTTGAGCCGGCAGTGGACATGCACCGTTATGAATGTCTGTGCGGCGGTGCGCATTTTACTTTCGCTTTAGAATTATCGCGAATTCGGGGGACACAACAACTAGAAAAACTCAACTAATTCTATGCAGGTTACCTATTTGCATTGGGTTTAAATCCAAAATATTGCCAAATAGGCGATTTTAGATTTTGCTTTGAACCAAATCTTCCGCCATCGTAACGTGATAAATGAAATCTGCCTCCTGCTGCTGATCTATGCTGCGACTCTCTCGGTTCACACTGCATTGAGCAGACACGCTAAATTTTTTATTGTAGTGTCTGTTCTCTAACTGAACTAAATTATTTTTATTACGCTACTATAAAAAAAATTAAAACCACGGTTGGGGCTGAGCCACAGTGGGCAAGTGATGTAACCAGTGAATTAGAGACGGTAAAAGTAAGTGGGTCCAATATCATTGGTCTTAAAAAGTGGGTGGGTCTTGCAACATTAATATTGTATATAATATTATTATCAAAAAATTACGATTTTGGGTAACACTTAACAATGTTTCATTTGTTAACATTAGTTAACTACAATAGTTTCAATGAACTAACAATTAACAATACTTCTTCAGCATTTATTAATCTTAGTTAATGTTAATCTCAACTTTTAATTAATACATTTTTAAGATCAAAAGTTGGATCTGTTAACATTAGTTAATGCACTGTGAACTAACATGAACATGAGCCTTTTTATTAACATTACCAAATGTAATAAATGCTGTAAGAATATAGTATATTGCTCATTGTTACAGTAGGTCATGTTAGTTAATGCATTAACTAATGTTAACAAATGAGACCTTAGTGTTAAGTGTTACCTGATTGTATTACCTGATGTGTGTGTGTGTGTGTGTGTGTGTGTGTGTGATTTATATATATATATATTTTTTTTTTATTATTACATGACACTAAAAAGCTACTAGTTTGAGGACATAGCCAGATTTAAAAATAATGTAATAAAAAAGAAACCAGCTCTGACCTTTTTGTAAATTCACTGTAGGTGTGCAGAGTAAAAATAAAATGAAAAAAAAATCTAATTTATCTTCTGCCTTTGCACTTGTTCCACACTTTGCTCAGTGTGGCTCAAACATGGTAATGGAGAGAAATTACTTCCATGTTGCCCGCTGCAGCTTCTTGCCTCTGCTGTCAACACATGAGCCTGCGGGTTATTATTTGACTACATTATAATTATTTTATGTAAGGAGCTGCAAAGATAACTGGTTGGGTAAAGAAACATGGGAAATCCTGTCACTTCAACTAAGCAAGACTCAGCAAAGACAGGCTTGCTGTTTCAGCTGATCTGTCAAAAGTGCAGAAGCTTGATTATACAGTATAATCTATTAAAACACAGGTGATCAATAGCTCTGATAGTTGCTCTTTGTCATGACACCCTGAAGCTTGTCGTGTTTACTCTAGCTCGCCCTTGAGGCCAGGGTACCAGTTTATAGCCACAGTAAATCAGCAGCATATTTACGGTGAGATCAGGACCAAATTATACAAGCAGTTCAGGGTAATTAAGCTAAAGGGGGATGTGAGAAGGATAAAGCCATTGTCCTCAGAAACAAGAGGCTTCTGACCTGTTTCCTTATAGGAACATGCTGTGAACAGTATATGAAAAAATATATCCTGATATGAAAATATCAATGAAAGGTGCAGTGTTAATTCTGTTGCATTAGCAGTACTTTTTTATTTCAATAATTTTTGTATATATTATTTTGTATATATATATATATAAACTTGTCTGAAGTTTAAAATCATTGGTTACCTGTAAGCCAATCACATAACGTTTGGTTATGGCGTGTGTTATGCGCTGGCTCAGCCGCATCTAACTTCCACTGTAAACACATGTACAGTATGATGCGAAAACAAAACCATCGAGCGAAATACCGGAGTGAACATGGCTGTGAACGACTTTTGCAGATTATGTGAAGTAAATCTACGCATCCACGGTACAATCAGCGTCTACGTCCCGGCTCTCAGTCCGCCCTCTATTCGTTGATTGGCCGGCTGTTTTGAGGCCGGAGGAAAACGCTATCTCAAACTGAGTACTGAAGCGAACTGAAATTGAGCGGAAGTACGAAGTCTGACGTAGTCAGGCTAGGTTGTCATAGTAATAGCACAAACGTGTGTTAGTTCACCATGTGTGAGACTTTAGCAATGGATGTTTTGCCATTGATTTTTTTGTCTCACTACAAATGGCAGAAAAAAACAAAAACAAACAAATCAGATTTTAATCACTCAGTGCAAGAGGCATTAACAAAAGTCAGATTTTAATTGGATTTCAAACCACCTTTTACTCCTGCTATGTGATTTATTGCCAAGTAAAATAGGTTATTCAACAAGAGAAAAAAAATTTGGCTGGAATGGAGCCAGATCAACTGTAAGTTTGCTAAAACAATGCCTAAACAGCTGTTTGACTATTGGTTAACATTATTCAGAAGAAGAAGAAGAGCAAGTTACATTTTAATGGAAGATTATAAAAAATAATAATATTTGTTGTCTTTAGAATAACAGGCACCAATGAATAGTTCAAATTAAGGCATTAATGTGCATTAAGAAAGTAAATGGGGACCATTTTAATTTTGTGTTGACTATAATAGGACTTTAATGTGATCCTGATGATGTCCAATGAGATTGTTTCGTATTTTGTTTTTTATTAGTTTCATTTTCCCCCCATGATTATGTAATTATGATTTCACAGCATACCCTCATCCAGTTTAGACTGGCCCTTTGTTATCAGAGACACAAGTGACATAATTATGAAGCGCGAACAAGTTGGAGTGTCTCTCTATGTCTTGTGTGTTGCTTTGTGCATTCATCATCCAAACCTCCGTTACAGGAGACACTGTGCTGCACCCTCAGAGATGATGGCATGATAAGTGTTTTGTGTGCTGTGGAAAGTCACACTACAGATGTGAGATGGGCCACCCTCCTGACAGACTCCACACAGTGGATGAATTATACATGACTAAAGCCGCAGCTCACAGCGAGGCTGGCTGACATTAAACCAAAATGGCAATTGTGACACATAACAGTTTTGATGTATTTAAAGCGCTCATGCTCGAGCAAGTGTGAGCTAAGTACATAACATGCTGGAATTCACTCTGAAGAATAATGTGCCATGTTGAGGAATTAATCAGTAAACTACCAGAGCCTTTCCCCCCTATTTTTTTTCTGTCACATATGGCATTCGTGGTTAGCAGCACAGACTGTTTTTCTATGAGATCTTGTGTTGTCAACTTTGCCAAGAGCAAAAAATGGCTGCTCTTTTTCTTCTTCTTCTTTTTTACT
Organism: Leuciscus leuciscus; assembly: GCF_965113295.1. NCBI lineage: Eukaryota > Metazoa > Chordata > Actinopteri > Cypriniformes > Leuciscidae > Leuciscus > Leuciscus leuciscus. The sequence goes on from NC_138737.1 coordinate 17,069,115, forward strand.
GTGCATAGTAATCTCATAATCAATAGAACTATGATAAATAATAATTGCACAGGAAGCAAAGTTTTGTTTAGAAGTCATAAGGTCACTACAATGAGGAAGAACTTGTATCTTTTTAAAATATATTCTAAAGTTTAAAAGGGTCTCTTGAATGTAAAAAATTGAATTTGTCTTGTTGCTCAGTAAAAAACAAAACAATGAAATATTCTTAAAACAACTTCAATTAGTTTGAGAAGCAAAATTGTGTTGGAAAATACTGTATACACTACCCTTCAAAAGCCTTAAGGTTGGTAAGATTTTTTTATGTTTTTGAAAGAAGTCTCTTATACAGCTTTGCAAAAATACACTAAAACAGTAATATTGTGAAATATTATTATAATTTAAAATAACTGTTTTCTATTATAATACGTTTTAAAATGTCATTTATTCCAGTAATGGTAAAGCTGAAGTGTAACCTTGAAATAAATTTATTTTTCTTAAGACATTGGCAAACTGTAAACTGTTTTAAGCATAATTTATCTAGATTTCATCAAGCATTATATTTGAGGTAATTTTTGTACAAACTGTCTGTTCACTTGATCCATTTCACCTGCAAACACATTCACAATATGAAATATGGAATTTGAAATATGAAAAGTATGCCTCAACGTAGAAACTAAAACTTCTTGGCAAAGTTTCAAGTGAGGTTAAAATTTGGATGAGCTGGGTCACTTATGCGATAAAAAGAGGTGGTGCGGAGGCATCTTTGTGCGGTTTGTAGATGTCAAAGTTCACGTCTAATTCTGGTCATCTCTCTCTCTCTGGCTTTCTTTAATGAATATGCACCATCTCACCTTCCACTTCCAGGACTCAGGCAGGTGGAAAATATGAGATAATAACAATAATCTTTATTCTGTGAAAGCACCTGGTTGAAGGACATTGCTTTCACCATATAATTTAAACAACTGATTGTATTTGAAAGTGGATAGAGCTTGAATGTTTCTCCTTGAAGAGGAGTTTTTTTTTTTTTTTTTGAGAATTGTTAAAGGCAGGCCGCAACAACTCGGGCTCATTAGAAAGCAAGGAAAAGGAATAATACGAAGGAAATTAAAGAGATGTGTGATTGTGGTTAACAGTAACTGCTTATTCTTCAGTGGGTTTTCACATTAGTGCAGGCGGAGACCTCTAGTACTGAGCTCTCTGAATGGGGAACTCAGGGACAACAATCTGGATGTGAATTCGTATGTTCTCCCCGTAAATCCCCGGGTTGATTTACAGGTGACAGCACTGCCAAAGAGTGGGAGTCACAGAGTGATCACGGGATTTGATCTAGCAGGCTTTATTATTAAAGACTTTACTTTAACCCACTGTCATTCAGGGGTGTCATTGCAGCTCCACAGCAAATCAGACCAGATTCCCAGATATTCATATTCAGACTGTCATTTTGCAAGTTCCAAGTTTTGATCTTTGAAATGCAATGACTGATTATTCTCCTCTGTGGTTGTTAAATGGATAGTTTACTCAAAAATGAAAGTTTTGTCCTTATTTTATCATATAATAAAAGCGAATGGGGTTTCTGGGTTTCAGTCTGTCAAACTTTCAAGAAAAGGGGGAAAAAAGGTCTCATAGAAGTGCTACATTCCAAGTCTTCTGAAGCCATACAAATTAAGGTCCATTATCTCTTGTCAATAGTGTATCAATGTATATCAATTAGGGCTGGGCACATTTTTTTATTTTTCAATTAATCGTTTTTTTTTTTTTATGTGGTCGATTCGATATCTCAAAAAACATGAATCAATATTTTTTCCCTATGTATTTTTTGCAAACATTGAACATAAAATCTGATTGATGTTAATTTTTATTACTAGTCTTCTCCACTAGATGTCATCCTCTAATTTACCTAGCGCGTTGTCATTCATTCTGTGCTGAACATGGCGGATGCAGGTGCGGCTTTCAGCTTGAAAGATGTTTCGGACAGTTGAAGGAACTTTCACTGTCTGGATCGGACCAGTGCTGCATGGTCACGGAAGTTTATCATTTGCATGCATTTTCAAGCCTTACCAATTTAAGCATTGAAGAGAACTCGTGCACAATGTGTGAGAAGTTTTGTGTGCGCACACAGCTGCGCGTCTCAGACAGCGTGCAAATAATAAAACGAATTCTCTTTCACGCCTCCTTGCGCTTAAACGGTAAAATTCACACAAGTTATCTAAAAGAATATGTACAATGTCGTTGTACAATTGTGTTGATGTTGTATTGCAAAACAATTTTGCTTCTATTGAGGAGGGATACAGATAAGGTTGGGGACAGATTTGGTGGTATGGGTAGGTTTAAGGGTGGGTTAAGGGGAAAGGGAATGGTCAACAGAGTAATTATAGATGTAATTATAGAGATTAATTACATGCAGGTATTTAAAAAAAATATAGGCCTAATTAAATCGTTAAATCATGAGTGCATTGTATCAAATTATTAATTTAAAGGTTACTACATAGTAGGACCATTTTATCTAACAACATATGGACGTATAATACGCTGGGGATGCAGGGAAACGTGTCACTCTCACTTTTAATAAAGGGTCAACTTTTCCCTGCACTTTTTTCGGTCAAGTGTGTTCATATTTCCATTGGCCAATGTTAATAAATCTAGACTTAAATTTAAATTAACAGACAAAATGAATTAAGTTGTAGGGGGTGTAACAGTACACACAACTGACTGTTCAGTTCGTACCTCGGTTTTGAAGTCACGGTACGGTTTAGTACAGCAGGGGGGAGAAACCTAAACATAAAATTGCTTTTGTTTTTTTTAAAACAGTGGTTTACTGTCTTTACGTTAATTCAATTTTTGTGCATATACAGTGCATATATTTAGTGATAGAGTTCATTTCTCTAGCGAACTAACAAGCTGTGGACACTGAATGATTTACCCGAGGTAAATTCTAGGTGACATTGTTTACAAGCTGTTTTATTAATACAAATCTGGTAAGGTTTTAATACATTGGTAGTTGTAACTTGTATGTACCACGACAGTCCAGAAATTATTCATGTCTTTCTGCCGCTGAAACACTGATTGAGTGATTACACCAGATACGATATGTTTCGGTTAGTTGTACTGTATCTTTCAGCATACCTTCAGATGTTCATTCATGTTTATTCTGTAACTTGTATTAAAAGAGGAAGAGATGATCACATTCACTCACAATAATAATCTCAGACCCGATTTCCCATTAACAGTACATTTTTTAACATTTTTCCTTTTGTGTTTGATGGAAGAAAAAAAGTGGTGAAAATGGTGAACTATCCCTTTAAGGAACATCAGACATGTAGGTCTATTTGCTAATTTCCTGAGCCTGATTTTGCCCAGGAGATGACTCTGTTTAACTTGGACAGATCTTTTGCTTAAGGATTTTCCTAGATTTCAGTGTGAGCATCTCAATCTCGTCTGTGCAAACTTTCAGCTCTCTGCCAGAATCAATACGTTCCTCCTTGGCAATGGACGGCACAACTCTCACCATCAACTTTAATTGCATATTCAACAAAGAAAAAAATCAGCATGGATGCAGCTTGGATGGATGCAAATATTTAGCATTTTGCCGTCTAATATAGAGAGATATTTGATCGGGTCAAGCACACTCTGTAACAACCTTGAACTTTTTCTTGGCATTAGGACAAGCCTTAGAGGTGCATCTTAGTCTAGTAGAAGTTATGCCAAATGCTTTAATTAGGCTGAACCATCTGCCTCGGAGTCAAACTTTTGCCTGTATATACACAGTCACATACACTTTTTGTGAGTTACTATAATGACCTCATAAAGCCTCAGACATCAACATGATTGGGCCATGTCATCAGAGCCGATCCTGACCTCCCTGGGGCCCTAAGCAAAATTTTGTTAAGGGGCCCTCATACCTGACCCATGAGCCATGTAAACCATTTGCCATTGCCACACAGTCACACCTGACACCCCAGTGCTCCCACTACAATCCTCCCTCCTTTAACTAGTACTAATGAAAAATGTAATTCCGGATATCAGAAATAGACATTGTTACTAGAAAAAGTACATTCTTAATATCAAGAATTCACATTTTAAATAGTACAAATTTAATTATTGATATCAAAAATGATCCTGTGAATGAATAAAAGCTAAAATGGCTTGCCTTAGCATGTCACTGTGTTTTAAATGATAAAAGCAATACTTGATGGTTATTATTTACTGAGGGATGTGCATCCATATTGACCAGTATGTCCAGCTAATCAACATTTTAAATGCAATATAGCCTATAAATCAATAGTCAATGTCAATAGATTGCTTTGCATCTTGCTTTATTGCACTAGAGACTAGATAAACATTGTCTTGTTTTAAAAGTATGTGCGTCTATAATGAGGAGTGCCATCAAGCCCATATTGTACTGGTCCCCATAGATTTTTTTGCTGGAAAGGGCACGTTACATTTCGTGCGCGCGCATATGAACGCATGTTAACGAGCGACGCGGTTATCTTTTCCTAGCTGCAGTTTATAAACAAACAACGTTGCCCTTTGTCGTTTATCAAACGTAATAAATAGTTGTATTTCACTCTCACTTTTTTTGTCAGGCACAAAGTTACAGAACACAGCACTGGAAGTGGCCGGCATTAGCAAGCAAGACACAGACAGACCAAAAGGTGCACTGCCCAGCTGGGTTAGACAGACAGACTAGAGAGAGATGCACATCAACTTAACTTTACTGTTCTTTGCTGACATCAAACTTGGAGAGGAGAGAATACAAGTCTGCCTGATTGCTGTTCCCGCAATTCACTCTCATGGTGTGTTTTTTTCTCTCTCTCTTTTCGTGACCAGAAGGATAGTTCCGCTTAATTTTCTCATCGATGTTGTAAACTTTTGTTGTAAACTTTTTCTCATCGATGTTGTAAACTTTGATTGATGTGCTTTGACACGAGGGGGAGGCGGGGCCTTGAGTAATTTGTGGAGCCCTACGCAACTTGCGTAGAGTGCATATAGGGCTGATCGGCTCTGCATGTCATTAATAGAACAGCGGCCACTTTATGTCTACTACTGTTTGAGTGTCAAAAGGTGGTGATGTACTTTTTTTCTCGATGAAGGCTTCTTGTTAACATATTAGGCTGATTTAAGGAGTTTCATAGGTAATTTAAACATCAGTTACTAAGCTAATGTTTACACATGGCACTTGTGTAGATAAGACTGGGGGTGTTTTAATACTTTCAGCTTAGAAATGTGCTTTTTTTCTGAAGCATTAAAAAGTCTTTATTGCCTTTTTTTTTCTATTATTTTTTTTTTCTGTTTAATATGTGGTTTTGGATTAAAATGTGTATAATATGTCAGTTTTTTTATTTATTAAAATCTTAATGAAGTTAAGTGTGGTGGTGGTGAGGAATGGCATGATTTTTTATTAGTGTTACCACCCACCTTTGTTGCACTCATTAACATGGTTTAGTGATAAGCAGTTTAATTCTGAATTAATTTGTTGCAGATAAATATGGGAATTTTGAGTATCAGTTGGAATATCAGTTTGAGTCACATGTTTAAAAAAACCTACAAGTTAAAAGCCAGATGTGTTACAACACTCACCAGTCTCTCCTATCTACAGTGCTGGTCAGAATTATTTGCCCACTTGGTAAATATGATCAAAGATGGCTGTAAAAAATTAATCTGCATTGTTTATCCTTTTGATTTTTAAAACAATCAGTGATGAAGACCCCTAGCATAAAGCCCACAGAGCTCTGTTTGACAAGTACAGCCTTCTTGTACCAATTGATGAACATTTTTTATGCCTCTTGTCTCTTTAGTAATTATAAAGTTTATTAGGTGTTTGTGGAAGATTAAAACACTATTAGCGCTGTTCCAGCCGTCAGATTCTCCTGCTGTTCCCTTTGTTTATGACCAAAATGTTTTATGACATCCACATTTAGTCACCTAAACAATTATGGTTAATGAAATGTGGTGCTGGTTCAGTGGGTAGGAGAAACATTGATGAAGGGTACTTTGTTCTTGTGTCATGTTGGTGTGGAGAGAGAGAGAAGCAAAAATCAGACACAATGGGAAGAACAGTGTGTAGATACATATGGGGACAGACAGAGAATATAAAACTAATATTTTTACAGGCTGTAATACTATGCCTCTATTATGGATGTCCATTTTATTCTGTTTATTAATTTCATGAACCTTTGCCTTGTCTCCTATTAAAACTTTGAAGAGAAATCATTGAAAGTTCAATGAAAACCCTGTAGCTGTCAATGCTTTTATAATAAATGAAACACATGATTGAAGGAGACTATTCACTCCCTTCCAAATAATTCAGTTTCTAAGTGGCTAAATGTTTCTTTCTTTTTCTCTAGGTGGTGGAAACCAATCTCGTGGCTTTTGACTGTCACTGGATCATCATAAATGAGGTGGGTTCTTTCTAACAATTTTGTAAGAAATCCAGTTTATTCTTCTTGTAAGCACATTTGAATATATTTGCATCTTTACATACCGATTTGTCTAAGTGAGAGGCGGACAATGGCTCATTCTGAGCCTGAAGAAGATGGCCAGATAAGGACAAATTACAGCACAATGATTTAAATTAGATTTGGCAAGAAGCTAGTAGCGCTCCAAAATAATTCAGCGCTTTCCTTAACGAATAAAACATTTTTCCAAAATGATCCTGTGACAAGGAGAAGACAATGAAGATATAGACTTTGAACCCATCTGCCTGAATTATAGGCATTTCAATAACTTCAAAGTCAATCTCTATGGTAACCTCTATTAATCTCTCTGGTTTTATTTTAAAAGGCCATACAAATCAGTTTTATTGGTATTTTTAAATAACGGACTTCAGTGCACTATGAAACTGTACTGTAACAAATTCACTTCCCAGGCCAAAAACACCTTGTTCTGAATTACAACAGTTTGAAGCCGGCTAGACTCTATGTTTGGAAACTAGGCTTATCCAGTAATGTTGTGGTATTTTTTTTATTGATTCTGTTATTGCTGAGACCAGAAGAACTAACTTAGTGTAAAATAAGGGAAAGTCCAATAAACATTTGCTGTTCCTTGAAGTGTGTATCACCAGCCACTGTGCAATTTTTTTTTTTTTGCATATGTGATGCGATCTGGGAAAACCCATCACATGGTGAAATTTTACTTATTACAGTTTTGATACCATATTAAAGCCAAGCCCTTTCCAAATCTGTTTTTATTTCTTTCATCGTTTGTTGGTAACAGTTATGGTTATCTGAAGTCGGCTGATTTGAGGAAACACAGATTTAATTAACTGTCACGTCCTGCTAGCGGGACAATTGGCGCTCTTTTTTTATTGCCTTTTTTTCATATCACATATTTTAGTAATCATCATAGATTAGGTATCATTCAAAAGCTTACGAACTCAAAATTCATTCTGTGAAAACTATTTTGAAATTGGACGATTGAGAGGCGAGTAAAATCTTTTAAAGGTAGGGTAGGTAATCATTTTTCTAAAAAAAAAACATTCCAAATTTGTTTAAACTGTCTTTATATACCAATACATAATTAAAATGTAAGTACTCTGAAAAAGAAAATATAAAAATCGAGTGACTGTAGACCTTTTAATCTGCAATAAACACAGCTCATTATTTCCATTCACTCCACCCCCTCCCTTCTGAGCTCCTTCCAAAGCCACGCCCCCAAAACACATGAACGCGCGACGCCAAACGCTCAGGCTGGAACAAGACGCATTTATTACCTGAGACGAGTGGAGAGGAAGGAGCGCAGTACATACAGTGACATCATGTCAGAATCACATGTAATAAAATAGCTAACTTTATCACTATGAATATAAACAAATAAGATTTCTTTTAGTACTCACTATCAAGCTAGCATATCGATAATGGTAAAGTTTCATTCGGTAACGAGCTATATTTATAAGGCAAAACTAAAAACAGGTTGCATTGATACACGTTTTTCCATTACCATCAGTTACACTGTGATGAAGATGAATTTCGTGTAAGATTCATAACATATACGGTGTTTTGCATGTAAGAGTTTCCATGATGAAAACATTGTTGACTCTAATGAAGACTAACGTACACTCCGAGTCCGGAGACAAGTACCGCATCGTCGGTTCGAGGACAGGTCCGGGGTTGAGGGCGAAGCAGAGGAGGTCGTTCAAGAGCGCGGGCAGGGTCAGAGGAAGTAGTTTTTGCCTTGTTTGCCTTCGCTGACTGCATATGCAGGTGCTTTGAGCTGAATATTTCCGGGAACGGTGACATGTGATGAGTGCACGCCGGGCAGCGCGCGCAGTGGGGCTCGGGGCGGGCACGAGACATGAAGGCATCTGATTGGTTCTTTACATTCGCACCGAATGGCAGTGATTGGTCAGAGTTTTTACTGTCCTGCAGCTGCTACAGAGGTCTGATTTTTTTCATTCCTTTTTCTAAACACATAATGTATTGACTACTATCAGGATGGAAGGACCATTTCACCCAGTATAAAAAAAAGTGTTTCTGAACAGGATTACCTACCCTACCTTTAAGCGAGCAGCTATTTCAGACTCCGTTGTTCTCTTGTGCTCCACTCCGCAATGAATCATGATAACGTTGGATACATTTTTTTTATTTTTTTTACTTGAGTGCCGTTGTAGTTTACACAGGACTGGCGGGAAATGGACATTGATATACCTTTATTCTAGATGTTATGTGGTTTATTTTGATAGGTGATCTGCCTTTGTAGTGTTAATGGTGCTTTCAAGTCATCTCGTTAAGATCGTATTTACGAGTTGAGCAGACATGAACGCCACCACAATGTCGTAAATATGAGTGGGAAGCTCGGGATTTTCTTTAAGCCCCGATCTTTACGAGTTGGGGGCGTGTCACTGAGAAACATGGTGGAATACCACAATACTTAAAGGTATTTAGCAGTGATATTGCTTGACTTTTCTATTTACAGCAAAGTAAGCTTATGTGCCTGCACAGAATATGATGGCATTATTATACAATGTAGCCTAATATGTAACGATAAAGTTTGCTCGTGGCTTCATAAATTAATTAAAAACATTAATTAAAAACTATTTTTGTGTAATTAATTAAGAGAAATTACACCACCACATCACTGGCTTCTGGTAACGGACGTACACGAGTCTAGTTCTGGTGGAAGAGTAGGCTTGGGTATGGAGTATCGATTGGAACTGGGACTAGCTTTGCAATTTTCCCAGAATCGTTCAAAAGTTTAAATTTCGATTCCTAGTTTCGATTCACAGTCCGCCGACCGGAAGAGGAAACCGCTGTCTAAGTTACCAATTTTATCATTTCTAGCCCTATTCTGAACTGAAGTAGCTACCTAATCGATTTCAAACTGCCAAATGTTAACTCGCTGAACACTGACAGCTGTAGTCTACTTCCCCACATTAGTTAAACATTTGTAAACTGTAACGTACACACGGCATGGTAAATGCGTGTTTTACTAGCACAGGTGTAAGCGTTTGGATTGTTATGCTAAACTGCGAACCGATACATTTTATGAGACGCTGTGTGAGTTGCCTTATTAACTCACACCGTCTCATAAAATTTATTCAGAGCAAACAACCCTGACGTTAAACCTTAAAAATTTACTTATATGATGTCTTCTTATTCTTGGGTATCTTGCAAGTTGCAACCATATTCTCTCGTCCTCTGCTCGTCCGTTTGAAAACTTTGCGCGATGCCGGCGAACGAAAAAAAAAAAAATCATGAAAACACATGAGTGTAAACAAACTTATCTAGCCTATTTTACCTGATAGCCCATTTTAGCTGTGAAAAAAGCAATTGATGGAGAAGGTCAGACTATTTCCTTCAGAAAGACCGTTGGTTAGCTAGCTCATTTCAAATATCCTAAATAAAATTGTTTAAAATAGATTTGATATTTATATTGTAGTTGAAAACAGCCCTGTGAGAAATTCATAGTAAAGTTCATAAAAAGTAAAAAGTTCATAGAATTAAAATTGATCTAAACTTTTTTGACCCTGCCTCTTAAAAGAATCGGAATCGAGAATCGTTAGGAATCGGAATCGAAACAAGGAATCGAAATCGGAATCGTTCAAATTCAAACGATACCCAACCCTATGGAAGAGTGACCTCTGACCTGACGTATGACGTAGGATGTAGTAGAGTAAGCTTAGGTGAGAGTATACGCCTCTTGCGGTTCTAATCCTTTGCATATCCTCTGTGCTTCCGCGTTCGTTAATACATCAAAGGCCACTCTTCGGCTGGAACTAGACCCACATACGGCCGTTACCAGAAGCCAGTGAATATTGACTCTGATTGGCTGAAAGAAGAAAGTCACATACACCTAGGATGGCATTTTTGGGTAAACTAACCCTTTATGAAAATAAGTACAAGATCAAATGATCTTTCAGCTGCTCAAAAAATGGTAAGTCAGTTTCTTCTGATCATATAAACTGATTATATAAATTTGATTAGAATATTTCAGACTTTTCAAAGTAATCTTTCGGATAATTTTTTTAAGCCGTCAGACTACTAGGACACTTTAGGCAGGCGGAGAGTTTAGATTATCTGAGGAAAGTTTTATGTCCTCGTAAATAAAACACAAAGGCACATGACGTTACCTTGACATGTCCCTGTATGGACATACATTGCTCACGGTTGGCCTTACTTGACAGCAGTCATTGGGGACAAAACAAGCAGCTGCCAAAACCTGAACCCTAAAATTGGGCCATAACCCTGTAGGCTCGTATTTGTGTCATTCTAATTTAGAGCTCCTAATTAAGCATCAAGGGCCTTTGCGTTTGTCATCCGGGGGTAGAATAAGCCACTCAGTGTCAGTATTTTCTGGTCTGTAAAAGCGTGATGTCCTTGTGCTCTTAAAAGTTGGGCAGCACACTATAAAGGCCTCACATGCCCTCTTGTGATGGCTCCTACATTATTCGCCGTCATTCTTACCCCATTATTAACAGCAGCACAAACATCGTTTGACAGTGTTCAACTGTGCTTCAGGCAAGATTTTGATTGTCCAATCAGAAACCTTCAAATTACCTTTCAGATAGCAGGTTGCGTTGTAGACAACTTTAATTTTAATCTTATTGAAGGCTGAACGGCTTCGACATTCCAAGTAAGTTCCTCGCCGGTGTGCCACAAGTTCAGATTTAATGACGTACTTCATGAGAGCCAGTCACCAGCAATCACAGCTTTGCAGGTGAGAATGAAACTCAAAAGTGAAGGCTGTCAGAGGGAACAGCTTGGCCGCTCTGAAGTCTACCTTCACTGGGGGACGTTCCCTGTCCATTCTCATCACATCATTCCCAGCTCGCTCACTTTACTCTGCCCTTCTGTGGAAAAGATGTCTTCAGGCTAAAATTAGCAATCATTCCTCCCAAGGCTGCACAAGGACACACGAGCGCACACGGTCATGTCTTTCTGCCTTTTGGTAGTACCCTGAATGCCCATTCATGAGAATAATTGTAATACTAATGATGATTTTTATGTAGTTATATTTCTTGTATTTAAATTAGACCCAATTTTTAGCTAACTGGGGACTGGAGGATTTGACCTTGACTTGATGAGAGAGGATAACTTAACCATGTGTGAAGAAAGTTTAGTTTGTGTGTTAGAACCAGTGTCAGGTATTAACGTTTTTAATGGAAACATTTTTATGGTATTAACTGGAACAAATTGTCCCCTTGGTGAGGGCTTTTTTTAACCATATAAAAATATAGTGTTGTCCATTTAACTTAATTTCAATCATTTCATAAAATGAATTCAGAATCTGAATAAACACTCTCTACAAAAAGTACTGTAAATTATTACTATTAATTACTTTATAATCTAATTTATTTTAAACCCACAGCTAGATCGTCACTTTCATATTTTTTATATGTTTTTGTGGTATTTTGACCCTGATAGTGGGATTATTCTGTGACCCGGGTTGGTACAGTGATTTTTTTATATATTTTAAGATATAATATTTAAGAAAGTTAATCCATTAAAGTAGTTTTTATAAACGTGTCTTAGAAGAAGAAAAAAAAAACATTACTGGTGTGCATCTTGAGACAAAACAATGGCACTGACATATTTTAAGATATGCCAGTGCAAGTTTGCTTCAGTTAAAACAGCTCAAACATGCATTTTATAGGTTTAAGCCTTGTCTGTGGAACCGGGGGTTAATGTACTGTAAATATGAAATAATTAAAGATGAATATCTACAGTCACTTGTAGAGTAAGAAAATAAAGTTTAAGAGAACTGGTAGTAATGTTTTGGTTGTTACATTTTGTTTCATATTTAATCTCTAGCCCTTTTTCTTTCTCTCAACCAAAAGTTTATTTACTGAAGTGAAAATCATGATTGTAATATTTTCCCTGGTCCTACTTCTGCTCTTTCATTTCCATTCAAGTGTGAAACAGAAGCTCTTCTCAGCAATATGCTGTTTATCTTTGTAGCCTATTTACACTGCACATGGAAAATCTCTTTTCTTTTGACATTATATTTTCTTTCTCTGCTCTTTTCCTCTCACGGGATGCAGGAGATTTCAGACATGGATGTGCAGGAGCTGGTGATGAAATCTATAGGTCGCCTGACCCTGGTGAGACAGACCTTTCCTTTCCCGCAGAACAACAGCCAGCGCTGCGTCCGGAGCAACCACCGCATCAACACGTCCCTCTGTGACCCCAAAGACCCAAAGGCACAGATGTTAGAGGTGCGATTCATTCCCCCATACTCACATTTATTCATGTCCATTCAAGTTAATCATAAATCATTTGCCTTGAATGCCTTCATTTCCCTTTTGATTGTGTCCATTAACTGTCATCATTAGCCCGTGAGCTAACTTCCTAAGAAAACTACAAAATGTCAGTGTGAAAATTAGCAATCTTGTTTTGTTGAGTTTTTAGTTCTTTTCATTGTGCCTGTGGGTCCCATTCCTGTTTTCTACGATTTATCCAACTGAATGCATTTTCTCACATGTACATTTTCTCAAATGACAACAGAAATTAACAGATGTGATGTGTATTCAGCCGCATTAAATACTGGAAAACATTGCACAGTATATCAATACACGCTTTCAAAGCCCCTACTCAATATTAATTCATAGTTGTGTGGGTGTATGCTGGTATCAACAAGGCAAATATATATTTTCAGCAAGACCAGACGATATTTCAGATATTCACAATATATCACAGTGATTCTAATAATTTTTGTTTGATCATTTATGGTTCCTTGTCCTGTGACTTGTGAATGTGAGAGTGTTTAACAGAGATGTTTTAATAGTGTCTGTAATTCAGTTTGTAAAAATTCAGTTGTAAAAATGGCATTAGAGGTCTTCATATTGCTATTGGTGTACAGTACATACATTGAAAATGATTAAATAGTCTGTATAATGTTTTACAGTATTTTTACTTTCATAAAATAATCTTGGCTACAATGGCTGTTTGGTTGAAATTGTTTTTGTAAATATATAATGTATAAATATCTTAAAAAAAACAAAAAAAAACATAATTATTGATATTTCATAGAATATGAATCCAAGTGGCAAGTCCAAATTGGAAACAAATTATACAATACTCAAAATAAATGTCACTTCTCTTTGTAAGTGAAGAAAAGTATTGTTTAAATTATAATTTGAAAAAGGTCATTTGAAAAGAACATTTTGGTGCATTTATTTATTTATTTGATTGCTTGTCCACATGCATTTTGGGGCATTTATATTTATTGAATTTCATCAAATGGCAGAAATATGTTGAGATATAATATAATTCAGCACTTATTTTCAGAATGTTAGATATGGGGGGACAAGGACTCTCTGTGTTGTGTTGAATGCCTACTGTATAAGCTGGACGTGTTTGACATTAAGAATTCATTTCTGCTCAGTGGTCAGGAGTCCAACCCAGAAGAGCCCAATTTTGCCCTGCTCTGAAGCGTATCACATCCCTCTTTCTTGACATATATCCCACCCTCCCTTTGGAATACCCCTTTGCACCTCCCGTTCCCTTTAAACCACCAGTCACCTTCCCTGGAGAGACCCACTAACTCCTGCACTTCAAAAAGACTTAATGGATTTCCCTGGTCAGCCGATCTTCTCCCCCCTGAATTTAACCCAGTCTTTTTCTGTTTGCCCCTTTGGCACTGGCAGCTTTGTTGCTTCAGTGTTCTCAACTCCTTCTGCAAATGCTCTATCATGAAATGGCCTTCCCAGAAAACCGCCCACCCAAAAACGGCAGCATCTTATGCCATTTCACTTTGTGTCTAAGACATGAAACATACCGGTAAATCAATAAGTAAGCCCTTTTTGTTTCTTCTCTTGCAGATGAAAAAATACAGAAAACAGGGAAAAGCCACAACGCTTGACAAATAAAACGCTGTTCCTTGGTAGTCTTGTGGATTCCCTGTCAAGTCTGCTTCTTTGGGTCATTGGTCTTTTTGTTCGCCCATTCTCCTGGTAGACGGAGAGTTGTTTTGTTGGAGTCAGGAAGTGTAAATACAAGCACCACTAGTGTTGTGTTGGGATGTCGAACCCCATTCCTTTGAAAAATGGAGTATGATCTCGTCTTAACTCCACCATGTGCGCCAGTAACATTAGATGAGAGTGTCATCCCCATCGACACAGTCTGCTTTAAAGCCGATGTACACATATACTGCAGTTAGTTTTGTGGCTCTCAAAGCCATTACAGCCTTATAGTGGAGCGTACCTACAAATGCCTGTTGATGGAGCTAACAGAGCGTGACTTTTAACATAATCAGTATAGCCTTTTCTTTGTGTTTCTCTGATTACTGGTGACATTTTTTCTAAGCGAGTATGCGAATAGCTTACCTGATGAATTGCGTTTTTTACAATTATGGCAACACAAAGCTGATGGCGAGAGGTTTTTCTCAGCCATTTTTCAACATGGTTTGGATTTACTCAGACACTCAATACAGTGTCAAGTATGCAGTGCAGCGCGGGTTAATAAACAACGATGGAAACCTAATGACCGCTTCACTCTATTTATTACCTTCTCATTAAAATGAAGACAACACATGGGCCGTGCAATCGATCAGAGCGGAATTAACTCCCTTAAAAAGCTTGTGTATGAGTGAAGTTGCTGATTGTCTTGTATAATACGGAATTGTATTTCAAAGTAATATAATTGTTTTCTGTTTTAAATCTAAAATCAAATTCAAATAATATTAAATGCATTTTAGCATGTAATTCCATATATACTGTATATCCAGTAGTCAACATTTGAAGTGGATCAAAACTTTTCATCAAAGTTATACATGAATTTTGAACAATACCCTTTCTTGTCTTAGGAACTCTTTGATTAACTTTTTTGATGTACAAATACAAGTTTGATTTTTTAAAAATACAAAAAATTAAATATTGTGAAATAAAATGTACAATATATTTTTTTAATGTTTGTAAATAAAATGTGATTTATTCCTAAATGGCAGAGCTCAATTTTCCGCAGCCGTTGCTCAAGTCTTCAGTGTCACGTGATCCTTCAGAAATCATTCTAATATTAATTATTACAATTATTTTATTAGATTGGTGATCAAGAAACATTTATTATTATTATTATCAAGGTTGAAAACAGTTGTGCTCCTTAATATTGTTATGGAAACTGTTAGAATGTTTTTTTTCTGGATTCCGAGAGTCTGACCTCATACTTTTAAATGGTAGTGTATACATTTGGTTTCAAATGACAGTTGCCACCAATGGTTTACTTAAGTTTCAAATGGAGATGAGGAGTATCCAAAATTTTCCCGAATAAACTGAGTGTGTCTCATTTTCCATAAATCGAAGCATAGCAGTATGCATTTATGCTACAAGACTCAATGCACAGATCCCATATTGATATTTTGATACAAATCATTTACATATACTTTGGACAAAACTGTTTACATTAAAGCCTTGCCAAGATGATCAAATTGTGATCTTCACAATCAGATGATTTTCTTTAATTGACCTGGTTCTGTTGTACCATTCCATTTGTTGTCCCTTGTTATTCATGATCACTGAAGCCTATATGTATGGATAGAAATAATGCTACAGATAGCAGGTGTTAAGTGTGTCTTTTCTATTCCTTATTAAACTCCACTGTCTTCTAGGGCTTGTTCAATGTGAGCAGCCTGTTGTCATTTCCACTGTAGAGACCTTTCATCCCAGCTGTACCCACTCAGACATAAATCTTTTTCTTGTAAGAGAATATTAATCTAGTGTCCCTGGCTCTCTGTGCTCACGTTGTCGGTTTCTTTCTCTTTTTTTCTTCTTTGTTTCCCTGCTGTTTTTTGTCATCTCGTCAGATCACCAACCGCTACATCTACGACACAGTGCTTCTGCTGGCCAACACCTTCCACAGGAAGCTGGAGGACAGGAAATGGCACAGCATGGCGAGTCTTTCGTGCATCCGCAAGGGCTCCAAACCCTGGCAGGGTGGCAAGTCTATGCTGGATACCGTGAAGAAGGTACAGAACTGTAAAGATGACCCACTGGCCTTGCAAACTTAAACTTTTGGTGCTCTGTGATGTACTAAATATATTGCAATTTTATTTTTATTCATATTTTTACTGTTATTAGTAGTATTACTGTACATAAATTGCAATGCATTAAATGCATTATATTTATAGCTTTTTATAGCTTTTGCAATTAAAAACTTTTTAAGCGTCAAACAGCAAACGTCAAATTTCCTTACATTTCCTTTAAAATGCTAAATTATTTAATCATTTACTCACCCTCATGTCATTCCAAACCCGTTTAACCTTAAAGGTGGAACACCTTAAACATCCTTGTGCTTTTTAAGTAATCATTCAGACCATTTTGGTGAAGTGGATTAATCAATTGTTTTTTTTGTTTTATTTAATGCAAAAGAATGATTCTTTGATGGAGCAGATATCACCACTTCTTTCATGTACTCCAGCCATATCAAGGGCACGTCAAGATCTTTATTAAAAAACTTCTATTTTGCTCTGCTTGTCACACATAATAATCATATTGGCCTGACAAGATTTTTTTGTGTGTCATTTTATAGCTTTACAGTCCCACTCCCAATCAGTTTCAATGTATTGAAAGAGTGTCGCAGAATATTCTTTAAAATGCTCCTTATTGTGTTCCACAGAAGAAATGGATAGAAATGTCATACGGGTTTGGAATGATGTGTCAATAATGACCGAATTTTTGTGTGAACTATATTTTTAACATTTAATGGTATAGCATTCATACACATAAATGCATTGATAAAAGTCAAAAGACCTGTGAAACTGTTGGCAGTACAAAGTAAAACCTGACTAGGTCCTAACTGTGAGCCCTGATGTGATTGAGTGGGAGTTTGACCTTGGATTCATTTGCATTGGAAATCAAATGACTATTTGGTTTTGAGGACTGTAATGAGTCTCTATCTTTGTTCCGGCTGGGGAGAGGGGGGATAGTGTGATACAGTGAAACTCTCCTCTCTGTCTTCTGCAGGGCTATAGAAATGGCACACTGCCTAGGGTGAGATGACAGTCTTTGTTACAGGGATAGTGACTGAGTGCTGGTTTAACACCATGCTTGCTGGGGAACGTTTTTATCCCCTGAGGGATGTACTGTTCCTCCTGTATCCACATGTATCTGATCCTCCCTGCCATACCACAGTAGAGATATCACCTCTCGGCCGGCTCTCACCTCCACACCGCTGCTTGTGTGACAGTCGTATTAAAGTAGATAGAGCGATTTATTCAGACTGGGTGACCGCTAGAACACACTGGCTCGTGCCGTCTTCAAATCTGCCTAGATTTTAATGACCTCATTTCCAAGGGATGTCTGAGAGACACGTATATGTATGAAATGGTACACTTATTTTACTGTACATCAGCTGCATAATGGCTTTGTATTCAATTCCCGGGAGACTGTTTGGACTGGAACATTGTTTCACAGCTTAATTAGGGGAAGTTTGTGTGCATCGGCTTTACATAGCAGCAGTTGGTGAACTCATTTGGAAAGCGCTCATCATCTTTTGTAATTGGCTGTCTAATTTTTTCTGTCAGCACTGGTATTGGTAGAGTGAATTTACAACAATTATCTATCTGTTCATGTGGGTTTTCGCTGGGGAGGACATGTGGGTGCAGTTTAGGAAGGGCTGAGGAGGAGGACTTTTGCTGGTATGATGCTGCAGAGTTTAAATTAGTGGTGCTAATGAAGAGAGGATGGAAAATGGGGGAGGACAGGAGCGAGACCCTTTTGCCATTTTTATTCATAGAGATAGTTGAAACAGGAGAGGAAATGGCAAGAGGGGCATGATCAGCAAATATCACGCATGAAGTTGGACTCAAACACGCATCCTGCCACATGACGCCCACAGTGTGATCCTAACCACTGTCATGCCCTGAGCTATTTAAGAGATTATTTTGCCTTTCATGACAGAATTTGCTCATGATGTTTTTATATGATGATGATGATGATGACGACTTAAAGATGAAGTATGCAAATATATATATATATATATATATATATATATATATCAGCCCGTTCTCATCCTAGGGCGTCATATATTGACGCTTTTGACATTTCGTCTACATCGAACGCACATGGCACCCTTTAGCGTCAATATGAGACGCAGATAGAAATGGGCCAGAAGGCGCCTCCTAGCGGTCTAACCCTATCCCTACACTAGACCTAAACCTACCCATAACCGAACAAAGCTCTGTGCGTCTCATATTGACGCTAAAGGGTGCCATGTGCGTTCGATGTAGACGAAATGTCAAAAGCGTCAGTATTATGACGCCCAAGGATGAGAATGTGTTGCATATATATATATATATATATATATATATATATATGTATATATGTATATATGTATGTATACACTACTGTTCAAATGTTTATGGTCAGTAAGATTTGTTAATGCTTATCAAGATTGCATTTATTTGAATATTTATTTCGAAAAAATTTGGGGAAAAAATGAAATATTATTCAAATGTAGTTTTAACCATATTGCAACTGCTTCCTATTTGAAAATATTTTGAAATGGGAATTTTTTAGCCATTACTTTTTTCATATTTCATATGATCCTCAGAAATCATCCTAATATACTGTTTCTTTGAGTGGTCTGACTTGGTCGGACACGACAATATTGACTCAACCAATGGTGCGGCTTTGGAGCGGCACTTCCTGGCTGATGGGAGGACTGTGTTACTGCTTTAATTATTTCTGTAGTTCTTTGTGGTACCAGTAGAGATGTGGAAGTACACACAGTGCTTCTGATAGCATTTAACAAGAAATTTTAATCCACTTTTCATTAGATGACAAAGCCATGTCAAACTGAAGCATTTAAGTAATATATCACTTTTTTGTTTGTTTTTTACAGGGAGGTGTAAGTGGTCTGACCAGCTTGCTGGAGTTTAATGACAATGGCTCCAACCCCAACATCCACTTTGAGATCCTGGGCACCAACTACGGAGAGGACCGTGGCCGTGGAGTCAGCCGGGTAAGAGACATCACACTCAGACCCACAATATCGCTTCCAGAAACACAATTGTCTTAATTCAAAGAGCTTTTGGATTTTAATTGATAATCACAGAAGCCTAATGAATTCCATCAGCCTCCCTCAGAGAGGCGCAGTGCATCAGCACACTTTGTTTATCAGTTTTACTGTTGTTTGCTCGTCTGTTCATCACGGCTTTGGTGGAGTGAGGAGGTAGTTAAGCAGCAGTAACATAAGAGTCGCCCCCCAGTGATCCGCAATATAATTAATCTGTTCTTTCCATTCGTTTGTCTTTAATTACTTTAGTCATATTTATGTGTATTTGCTCATTCAAATATCGGTCCTAATCTGTCTCTGTCTTCCCCACGGAATGTGGATCAATTGCTCATGACAGAACGGCAGCTTTGGAGCTGAATAATGTGCAGATCAGTCCACGCTCCTGGATGGGGATTCCCCAATCTCCTCCCGTCTGGAGAAATAAGTTGGACTTGTTTATTTAGCTAGAATAAATGAAACATTTGATTTGTGTCAGTTGCTGATCAGTAAGTCATTTATACATTCCTTGTGGTTGCACAAAAAACACTCTTTGGCAAATAAGCACTTTTTAGTATTTAGTAGGAGGGTACATGTATTCGTCCCGAACCGTACAGTACAGATGTCACGGTTCGGTGCATGCAGTCGCACGACGAATCCTAGAATGCGGCGTACGTGGCTGTGCAACAGTTTTCTACCAGTAAAGTACAGAAGAAGAGACGATTGCTCTATGTTTACATCTCTAAACCAGTGTTTCAACTGCGGAAAGATATCAATAAAACAGTTTGAGAATATCTCACATAGCATTACCTCAGGCATTTAGTGTCAACAGCAGGTTAGTTCGCTAGAGAAATGAACTCTAGAGAGAAGCATTTCGTATGCACTATATTAGCCTATTCATTTACTTAAGGGGAGACACCCCAGGTGAATAGGGAAAAAAAATTAACTAATAGATATCAGCATGAAACTTCCCCAGTTGATTACTGACATTAAGACAAATATCTTTTGTATTACAAGTTTTTAGAATATTTATGTTTAAATATGCAAATGAGGTATTATCTCATTAAAAATGCGCTAATTTACATATATTTCCAGAAGAGAAATCTGAACATTGGATAAAGCCAGATTCAAAATTCTTGTTTCATTTTGTTGACATGTTAGAGTCAAAGATTTTTACAAAGGGGATTTTGGATATCTCTTTTATCACTCCATTAATCAGAAAAGACTGTCAACAGCCAAAAAAATCCAGTTTCGCCCCGTTTTTAGGTATAAAATGTTGTATAAATCAGAATCTGAAGGATATATGAACAAACCCCTCTGTAAAAAACCTTAAGAATATAGATAGGAATACAACTGGAAAGTTTGGTTTATGTAAGTGCTGCTGAAGTGGAGATTTCTGGCTCAGAGTATAAGAAAAAACCCATTTTGAGAAAACGGCCTTTAAAGATTTGTATTGTAAAAATTCATACTTTTTTAGTGGAAACAACTATTTACAGAAAAAATATCTTATCAACTCATTAGCAATCGACAATACAAACCACATCAAAACTTATATAACATAGCATTTATGGCCTTCAACTGAACCGAAGCCCAGTGAAAAACAATCAAAAACACACTCTGGAAATGTCAGAGCACGTCACGTGATGCATCTGAACGAATCACGTTGTCAGAAATTGACATCAGCCAATGAGATTTCGCTTTTAGAGTTAAATGCCCCATTGTACTTTCACGATTGGTTGCTGATAAAAAGGAAATGACCATATTTGGATCCGACAGCATTGTACAGGAGAGAGAGAGCTTTCCAACGGTATATGTGATGACAGTGTGCAGACAGCGAGGGATGATTTAGAACGCCAACTTTTGTTGAGTTTAGGAGAATCTACAGACGCAAATAGACAAAGTATAGTAAAATAAAGACCTAAATGTGTATTTTGGACTTTTTTTCACCACAAGTCTGAAAGAAGACATGTTATTGAAGACAAATAGTCCAAAATTGATCAGTGAAAAAAACAAAACAATGTTTTTGCCTGCCGTGTCTCCCTCTTAGTATTAGTAATGTCTTGATTTTGTTTAAATAAATTTGTCATGAAAACAAGTTATGACAGCCACTGTTTAAATGATTATATTTAAAAAATAAATTGGAGTGGAAAATTTACTTTATAATTAGATTTAGAAATTAATGCAAAACCTGCCTTATGTGCAATTTACATTTCATCTAAAAATAAATTGCAACTAAATTTAATAATTTGGGCTCTGTTGTTAATTGTAATCTTTAATATTATAGTAATGTGTAATTAAGGGCTCCCCATATAGTTTACAGTATAGGTAAGAGATTTTGATTTATTCGTAAGAAATTTTAATTATAATAGAATTTATTTAAACGCTAATACACATTTGTTAAAAAAAAAAGGAAAAAGAAGAGTTTTCTGAACCATGACTTCAATACTAAGGTGCATACCGAACAGTCATGTTTGTTTACCGTTACACCCCTAGTATTTAGGGTGAAAACATCTGAGATTTTTCGCTTTCTTTTCTACAATTTTGTTATTTGTTATGCAGTAGTGAAAAACGAATTAAAATGAACACCACTTGCTGCTGCACTATTAGGTTATATCATAATTTGCAAGTGCATCAGAACAGCAAACAGTATGAATATGGCCACTGGAATTGGTGTAAAGAGGACACCCAAAATTAGCACGCAAAAAAACGACGAACTGCAACATAACACTTTTTTGAAAATTAATTGAATGATCTTAAAGGGATAGTTCACCTAAAAATTGCTGAAAATGAAAACATGATTTTAGGATGAGATTTTGAAGCCCAAAAAAGTGCATCCATTTATGATAAAAGTGCTCCACACGGCTCAAAAAAAAAAAAAAAAAAAAAAGAGGCCTTCTGAAGCGAAGCGATGCGTTTGTGTAAGAAAAATATCCATATTTAAAACTTTATAAACTAAAATAACTAACTTCGGACAGACGGCCGTTCGCATCGATTTACAACGAAGAGTAACCCCTGACCTGGCATGATGTATTGATGAACGAAGTCTAAAACGAGAATTTTTAAAGAGAAATGTTGGAGGATTTCGATATAAGAGAAGAGGGGCTCAAGTTTGTTCTCCAACCCTATTTGTTGGGGGCGTCAAAGCTTACGTTACTCCTATATTGCATCAGGGGTTACTCTTTTGGCATAAGTCAACTTTTGTAGGCCGTCTGCCAGAAGCTAGATATTTTAGTTTTTAAAGTTGTAAAAAAAATTCTTACAAAAACCCATCACTTTGCTTCAGAAGGCCTTTATTTACCCCTGGAGCCGTATTGATTACTTTTATGATGGATGGTTGCACTTTTTTGAATTTCAAAATCTCATTCTTATAAAGCTTGGAAGAGCCTGGATATTTTTTTTATATATATATATATAACTCCAATTGTGTTCGTCTGAAAGAAGATAGTCATATACACCTAGGATGGCTTGAGGGTGAGTAAATCATGGAATAATTTTCATTTTTGGGTGAACTGTCCCTTTAACCCATGCCATTGTAGGTGATGTGCACAATTCAAACCATCTACTAAAGACAACTTCCAACTCGAGCATCTTCTAATGAAGTGGACAATTTCTAATCAGAAATTTGTATATTTGTGATCTAGAGTAAATGGCAAGGGAAAAATAGCTGAGCGATTCAAATGGTATAGGAACTAATGAAAAGCACCAAAATACAGTTTTATGACTAGTAATAAATATTTACTTTGAAATATTTTCTCAGTTCATCCATTTTGTGTAGCACGGTTTTAATTTTGGACCCTGGGTTTAAACTACAGTAAGTAAATGTTGTTGGCTGGTGTATTTGTCTCTTTCCTGCTGATGCTTTTGAAATCCCCAGCCCAGTCCAAAGTTTTTAATGTGCTCTAAAGAATTGTACAGATCATCAGACAGCAAAACTTGTTGACATAGTGTAGATTGTGTGTCTGAAGTGACTTGGATCTGATAGAGTGGGATGTTAATCAGAAGGTCAGTGATTGTCCTTGAGGACTCAAGTGTGCCAAAGTCAACAGTCAACCATCAGACAACAGTCGAGTCCTTAAATGATGCCACTTCCTCTTAACCACTGGAACCTCACTGGAACCTTTCTGCCATCATGCACAAATTAAATTGTCAGATTTCATTAAAGATAATAGTCTCTGACATAAACAAGATCAGCACTGCACTTCCAAAAGATGAAATAAATATTTAAAGTACAAAGTAATTAAATTAAGCAAGTTTCTTTTATCAGAGTGGATAATTGTTTCAGAAGCAATGCTTTTTCTATGCAATTTCTTTCTAGCAATGCTAGTTCTGCACACTACTGCTGGGAAAGCACACGAAGCAACAATATAAAACTAAAATATTAAAACTAACTGTCTGTCTATCTATCTATATATCTATATATATATATATCATTTTCAGTTTTTTCAAGTCTCAATTTGGCTTAAGTAAATTTATCTTGTTTTAGTGATGTTTAAATATTTTACTGATCTGTGCCATTTTAGTCCCTCTTTTTTATAAAGACTCTCATGCATTACTTTTGCAGTGAACAATCTGTATTTACACTGGCTTGATAATATTCAAACACATAGTATAAATACACGGAAGGACAGTTCTTCACAAGTACTGTACATATGTTTAAGCCACTTGTGTTTTAAACATCTCTTCAATTACCTGCTGTGTTTACAGACATGCCAGTATGTGTTTCCACACTCTTGTTGACATTGACCAGAAACAAAACCTGTTTAATGTGACCACCTGCTAACACATTAGTAGTAGTTATCTCAGCTACCTCCTGTGAGGGGGATGTTCTTCCAGCCTGTTGAAAATCGCAGCTAACACACTTGAGCGTCTTTCTAAAAGAACTTTGCAGTTTTTCACTCCGCAGTTTTTCACTCCACAGTTTTAGAGTGTCACAAGGGATTGCACAACCTTTGCTCTCTTTTCATATGGTCAGTTGTCCTGGACATTATCAGTCACTTTTGAACTGCCATTTAATGGCTTTTGTTTCTAATGTAGACTTGTTGCCGGGGTAATTGGTGTGAAGTTGACTCCAGGGTTAAGAGTGATGTCAATATTTCAACATCCTGTTTTATATCCTTCCAGTGACACAGTATTCTATTCAGAGATTCACAGGGTGGATAGTGAAAATGATTTTGATTTGATACAAATTATATTATAATAATAATAATAATAATACCTTTTATTTATGGGCGCCTTTCAGGGCACTCAAGGACACCTTACAATATAAAACAAGGCAATAAGTACAAAACATACAAAACACATTGATGCAACACATCATACAATCATTTCATTAAAAGCTATTCTAAAAAGATATGTTTTTATCTGAACTTTAAAACTGGAAATTGAATCCATTTGGCGAATGTGCAAGGGTAATGCATTCCACAGCTTAGGTGCCACACAACTAAAAGCTCTACCACCAAAGGAACTCATCTTGAAGTTTGGCACAGACAATAAGTCTGCAGAAGATGATCTCAAAGATCTAAGAGGTGTATACAAGTGAAGAAGATCTGACAAATATTGAGGTGCCAGATTATGAAGTGCTTTAAATGTAAGGAGTAATATTTTATAATGTACACGAAAATGAACAGGAAGCCAATGTAGATGGTAAAGAATTGGAGTTATGTGTTCGAAAGAACGTGTATGAGTTACAATTCTGGCTGCTGAATTCTGTATTAACTGTAGTCTGTGAAGTTGTTTTTTCGGAATCTCGCATAAAAGGGAATTACAATAATCAAGCCTAGATGTATCCAAGGCATGAATAAGAACTTCAGTACACTGTTGAGAGAGTGAAGAACGAAGTCTAGTAATATTACGTAAATGAAAAGATGCAGTACGTGAAATATTATTAATATGGGAACTAAAAGAAAGCAAACCATCAAAAATAACGCCAAGACTTTTCACCTGGTTAGAAAAGTTAACCGGGCAATTATCAATGAGCAAGGGGAAAGATTAAGCTTTAGATAAAGCAGACCTAGATCCAACAAGAAGGGCTTCAGTTTTACCTGTATTTAACTTAAAAAAATTATTAGTCATCCATATCTTAACATCCTGCAAACATTTAGTAAGGTTAGAAGGGGGATGAGAAGCATTTGGTCTTGTGGATATGTAAACTTGTGTGTCGTCGGCGTAGAAATGAAAATAAATACCATAGAAACGAAAAATTTAACCAAGGGGTAAAATATAAATAATAAATAAAAGCGGACCCAAAACTGACCCCTGCGGAACGCCGTGAGTGACCGAGACAGGCTCTGATTGAGCAGTCTTAATCTGTACAAACTGTTTCCTGTCACATAGATAAGACGAAAACCAAAGTAAAACATTATTAGCTACTCCAATGCAGGCCAATCTTTCGAGTAAAACTGAATGACTAATAGTGTCAAAGGCAGCACTAATATCTAAAAGAATAAGAATAGACAGGAAACCAGAATCAGCAGCCAAGAGAAGATCATTTGTAACCTTAACAAGAGCTGTTTCTGTACTATGGTTCGATCTAAAACCCGACTGAAAATGCTCATAAATGTCGTTATCTTGCAGATGTGAATCTAGTTGAGTTGCTACTATTCTTTCAAGGATTTTAGATATAAAAGGCAGGTTAGAAATGGGCCTATAATTATTTAGATCATTAGGATCGGCACCAGGTTTTTTGAGAATTGGAGAGATAGAGGCCATTTTTAATGATGAAGGAACAGTGGCAGAAGATAATGAAGAACGTACTATAGCTGTAATAATAGGAGAGATCGAATGAATACAAGACTTAACTAAAACAGTAGGTAAAGGATCGAGTGAGCAAGTAGAAGACTTAGACTTTGTGATCAACTTAGTGATGGAGTCAACTGAAGGCAGCTCAAAGTTAGAGAAAGTTTTAGCAGGGGCAAAAATATGATTATGTCCAATTTGATAATCACTAGACATTAAATCAGAATTAAGTAGTTCTTGATGAATATTGTCAATCTTAGATCTAAAAAAATTTGAAACAGGTACACATTGATTGGGAGAAAGTGAAACAGTATTGTGAGGTTTCAACAGTTTGTTAAAAGTACTGAATAAAGTCCTTGTATTACTTTGTCCATTGGCAATGATATTTGCATAAAAAGATGATTTTGCGCTTTCCAGCTCAGCCTTGTAAGAAACCAGATGCTCAGAGTACATCTGTTTGTGTACTTCAAGACCAGTTCGTTTGCATAGTCTCTCCAGTCGGCGACCTAAAGCCTTTTGATGTCGAAGTTCCGGAGTATACCATGGAGACGAGTTGACATAAGATACAATACGAGTTCTCACAGGAGCAACATTATCAAGTATTTGAGAAAAACTATTGTTATAAAAATTTACCAAATCAGATGTAGAAGAATTAAAACAACACTTGTTTACAGAGTGATCAATCATTCCATCCAAAACATTAAGATCAATATTCTTAATATTACGAAATGAAACAGAGCGTTGAGACTTAACTTTTGCCAATGGAAGAGAAATATTAAATAATATAGGCTTATGATCTGAGATAGAAGATTCAATAGAGGTAAAATTAAAAGGCTTGACACCTGAACAGCATACAAGATCCAGAATATGTCCCTTGTTGTGTGTTGGAAATTTAACAAACTGCACAAGGTCAGCACTATCCAGAATTGATTTAAATTCATTATACTGAGTGTTAGTAGTATTATCAAAATGAATGTTAAAATCTCCCATCAACATGATGTTCATTCATGATTATATGCATAACCTTTTGAGTGACAAGTTAAATTTAATTGTTTCTGTGTTTTAAATTATTCAGATGTGAATAAGATGAGTTATTGTTTCAAGCTATAGGCTACATTAGATTTTGAATCCTATATTTTCAATATGGTTTAAAAAATGTTTGGACCCTACTCTGTAGACACCAATATGTAGATGTACTGTGTACATATCTCCATTATGATGGTTCAAAGCAATATGTCATAATTAGTTTTACCACCATGCAAGAATTAGTTTTCCACATCATTAAATCCATTGGCTACATTCAGCTTACCTCTCTTTATATCAAAACATCTAAAAGCTTCACTGTGGCGTAATTGCTCGATTAGCCATTTTGGCTAATCATCCGTGCTGGGATACAAAATATTCTTTTGTTTTAGCCTTCATTGAAAACGTATTAGCGCACAGGTCGGGCAGTCAGTAGGGAATATGCAATGGAGTTTGCGCTAATGTGAGGGTCCACTGAGCCGGAAGAGGTGGGAAAATTTGCAGAGAAAAAGAAGAGGTTAGATAGACGTCACTGGGATTAGAGAGTTAGGAAAGTCTATTACTAGCCAGCTTAACATCCCATCAGCATCAGCAGCTCATTAACTGTGTATGACCATCAGCAAGCGCCAATGTAGTTAAAGCTTACATATGTGATTTCGAACATATGCTACATCATTAGAATAGAAACATACATTACTGAAAGTTTGGGGTCAGTAAGATTTTCTAAATATTTTTGAAAGAAGGTCTCTCTTATGCTCACCAAGGCTGCATTTATTTGATCAAAAATATAGTAAAAATTGTATTGTTGTGTGTAATATTATTACAATTTAAAATAACTGTTTTCTAGTATTAAATATTATTATTTTTCAAATAAAAAGCCAAGCTGAATTTTCAGCAGCCATTACTCCTTCAGAAATCATTCTAAAATGCTGATTTGGTGCTCAAGTAACATTTCTTATTATTACCAATGTTGAAACCGGTTATGCTGCTTAATAACTTATAAAGTTCAAAGAACAGCATTTATTTTAAATAAAATAAACGTACTGACCCTAAACTTTTAAACGGTAGTGTTTGCATTAGTATGCAAATGTTGTACCTCTTTAAATGTACACTACATAATTTGCAGTTCTCTATCACCATCTGTGGTTGAAGTTACTTGCAGTGGAAAATATTTCAGTTCTTTATCAGTTTTTTCAAGCAGATTAATCTGATGGATTGAGGTTTCCTTCAAATGTGTGGCCCATTAGTTCAGATGTTATTTAGAAGACAAACCTGCCCTGAAGGACCCCCAGAACTGCACATTTTGTATGTCTCCCTTGTCCGCAGAGTCTAGCAGAGGTGTGTTAGATGAGGGAAACATAAAAAAAAAATGTGCAGACAATGCTGGAGGTCCTTCAGGACAGGTTAGAAAGCCCCTGATCTAAACCATGTGAGCTTTTTCATTTAATATGATTCTTTTCCTTCATTCCCTGAAAGAAAACGGACCTTAGATGAAGACAGCAACACGTACGTGCGTATACATTGTGGATTGACACATTTCACAGTCACAAAACCGAGCTTGCATAGCTAAAAGCGCATGTTTTCACATACTTAGAGTTTGTTTCAGGTCTTAAATGCTTTGTAGCTCACTGTTGAGAACGATCTGTTATGTGACTAGATAAAGTCAAGCCCTCAGGGTACGGCCAGAGTTGTACAGCATGACTTTGAGTGTGTTATATTAATATTCGGAAATGGCACCCTTTCGACTGGGGGATGTGCATTAATGTGTTCGCCGACTCGCAAGGCAAGGTTGTAGAAGTGCCTGTGTTAAATATGTGAAAACTGTACAGTGGGGAAAGAAATCCCCTCGGGTCTGACTCCCCATTTCCCCCAATTTTCCATTCCATTAGGTAGATTCAGATGTTCTTTGAGGGGAGCTGTCTGGGCCTGTATGATTGGAGATGGAGAGAGTGCGAACGAGCAAGGCTATCATTGATTTGTGGTGCTTTAGAGACATGCTTCTTTTTTTCTTCTTTTTTTTGGCACATTTTGTCTAGACATCTCCCTGTAGATTGCCAATGTGTTAAATGCCTTGAGTTTCTCTCTTCAACCGCAGCCCCTCTTCAATTTTCCAAGAGTAGAAAAGATATTGTCCTCCGCATGTGTGACACGGATTGTATTATCATATTGTTAAAGGATGAAGTAATTGAATAGATATGGGAAAAGAGCTGGGCATAGCAGCGCTTTTGTTCATTGCAGTCCCATATTTATTTCCACACTAGTCCTCACTTCCACTTTGTAGGCTTTTACTGAGATCTATTACTTTTTGTCCAAAGGCGAAAATGCTCTTATTCTATTAAGCAAAAGTTTCTCTTGTCCAGATGTAGAATTTGGCTAGAAGAGTTTTTGAACTTTCAGATCAAAATCCTATTGTATTAATGAATGTGGGTTATGATATGAATATAATGTCAGGTTAAACCTATTTTGAGGTCTTTTACTTGAGCTGCCAGCATAATCTTTTTTTTCTTGAAGCACTCAATTATTGCATATCTAATGGGGTCATGGTTTACTTACATCAGAAAAAATCTCTTTTACCCATTTTTGAATGTTATTTAATGGATATTTTCTTGTATCCAAAGGTGTTGTCACAGTTACAGTTGTTGTGAGAATTCTGAGATGAAAAAAGTCATTTAAATTGGAATCCATGCAGGAATTTTGTGTGAGTGCGAAATTTTTAGCTAATGTGTTCGCAACTTAAGGCTTGGTGGTTCTTTTTTTGCAAATACCACTACAATACATTGCAAGGTTTATGGATGTTTCCACCAAAATACCATACAGAAAAAAAGACAATAACAGTTGTTTCTTTGTGTGATATTTTACATAATTTTCAAATACAAATTAATGTACAAAATGTAACTTAGATGTTTATACAGAAATCCAAATAAGCGATTTTTCCATTACACATTTCTCCAGACTGTGATTGCGCTTTGTACGTTCTCTCCGTAACATGTTTCTCTGTAATGTGATATTGTTCTCTTTGCATATTCTTGTGCAATGTTTAAAAGAGAAATCTAAAATCATTCCTTTTTCTTCATTATTTATTTATGGCTGTGTATTTAGTGTTTGTATTGTGGCTGCACGCTGTGAATAGTCGTAAAGATAAACATCTCTTGCTTTCCCACAGAATGAATGTCCCTCAGTATAGAGAAGTGTAGTCCTCAAAGCAGAGCTGCACGTCACCGCCTCGACTTCAATGGAACAAATATCTGTTGTGGCACTGGGAAACATCTTAGACCTAGAGTGAGCGAAACATCCATTTTGGGTGATTTTGAAAAGTACAGAGAACCCCTGTGATCGTTATTTATTTATGATGCTGTTTCGCAGAGAACTTTGGCAAGAATAAGAGACTTTGCTAGAAAATACAGGGATAAACAACTTTTTTTTTTTTTTTTTTTACAGAAGGATGATAGAAACACACGTGTACATATATGAGCAATATCACACAAGTAGGAGTGCGATATGGCTCTTTATCAGCATGGCTGTGATTACGTCACACAGGCAACTGTTTTCAACTTTGATAATAACAAGAAATGCTTCTTAAGCACCAGCATGCTGTTTCATGTTAAAAGATCTTCATTAGTCTGATTGCTACAGTAATGTTGCATCTCTAACATAATGCAGTAACAAATGCATTTGCAGTGAGGGTGTATTGAAGGCTGTGGTCGCAGGTTCTAGGTCAGACCCCCAGTGTGCCCTCCTGCAGTCTTCCAATAGAATTACAGCATGTAAACCAGAGGATTACCACAGACAGTGCCGTTTAGACTCTCCATGCCTCTGTGGATCAGCGCATTCCCATGTTCCTGCTCCAGCCGGATTAACACAACCAGTCCATCTCCTCACCTCTCCATACCTCAGCGCCTAGACTTGCCAGTTGTTTCTCTCACTCTCTCTCCTTTCCCCCTTCTTTCTTCTGGTTCTGAGGCTCCTCTGCTTCCTGCTGGTAATTACCCGGTGCTGATGAAGCCTTCAGAAAAAAAGCTAGTGTGTGCCACAGGTGCTGGCTACTTTTCTAAAGGTCAAGCAAAGGTGCGAAAGCGACAAGTGTTTTCATCAAAAAAGCTAAGTATACTGTTGATTCAATGCCGACTCTGAAACCATATGTCAGAAAAATTCATAAAAGAGAAACATGGCTGTTCGCTCACCCATTCTTCAATGTAATGCCCAAGGCTGTTGTCTGTACTGGAAAAAAAAAGGCAGGAATCATGTGTCCTTCGAATGACTTGAATGCACCTCTTCTGTGATGAGTGATTTTTTTTATTTCAGAATTTAAAATTCATTGATATTTTTGGGAAGCAGTTTTGTTAAAATTATATTTAAAAAAAGATTTTGTCTGTCAATCCACTGTCATAAAGAGGACATATTGTGTCAAGGTCGGTAAGTCTTTTTAAATATCAGTTCATTTGAAGTAATTTGTTTTATTTATGTGGTGCAACTCCCCAAAAATGTTAACTTGAAAATACAGTATATTTTAAAACCTATTATACTGTCTATAACCTATTATAATCAAATATATTCAAAATGTAAATATATGATTACCTTGACCATACCACATGACGAGTAGTAAATATATATAAAAAAAAGATCAGGCATAACATTATGACCCCTGACAGGTGAAGTGAATAACACAGATTATCTCTTCATCATGGCACCTGTTAGTGGGTGGGACATATTAGGCAACAAGTGAACATTTTGTCCTCAAAGTTGATGTGTTAGAAGCAGGAAAAATGTGCAAGCATAAGGATTTGAGCGAGTTTGACATGGGCCAAATTGTGATTGCTAGACGACTGGGTCAGAGGATCTCCAAAACTGCAGCTCTTGTGGGGTGTTCCCAGTTTGCAGTGGTCAGTATCTATCAAAAGTGGTCTAAGGAAGGAACAGTGGGGAACCGACGACAGGGTGGCCAAGGCTGGGTGGCCAAGGCTCATGGATACACGTGGGGAGCGAAGGCTGGCCCGTGTGGTCCGATCCAACAGACGAGCTACTGTAGATCAGATTGCTCAAGAAGTTAATGCTGGTTCTGATAGAAAGGAGTCAGAATACACAGTGAATGGCAGTTTGTTGCGTATGGAGCTGCATAGTCGCAGACCAGTCAGGGTGCCCATGCTGACCCCTGTCCACCTCCAAAAGTGCCAACAGTGGGCATGTGAGCATCAGAACTGGACCACGAAGCAATGGAAGAAGTTGGCCTGGTAAGATGAATCACATTTTCTTTTACATCACGGGGGTGGTCGGGTGCATGTGCGTCACTTACCTGGGGAACACATGGCACCAGGATGCACTATGGGAAGAAGGCAAGCCGGCAGAGGCAGTGTGATGGTTGGGGCAATGTTCTGCTGGGAAACCTTGGGTCCTGCCATCCATGTGGATGTTACTTTGACACATACCACCTACCTAAGCATTGTTGCAGACCATGTATACCCTTTCATGAAAACGGTATTCCTTAGTGGCTGTGGCCTCTTTCAACAGGATAATGCGCCCTGACACAAAGTAAAAATGGTTTAGGAATGGTTTTAGAAGCACAACAATTTGTTTGAGGTGTTGACTTGGCCTCCAAATTTCCTGGGTTGACGGGTCAGGGCTGTTTTGGCAGCAAAAGGGGTAAAAATACCAACACAATATTAGGAAGGTGGTCGTAATGCAATGACTGATCGGTGTATATTCCGTAGGTCGCTAGGTCTTTCTCCAACCCTCCCCATCACATGCCTTGCGACTCTCACACACACACACACACACACACACACACACACACACAGCAGCCACTTTATTAGCTACACCTGCTCGTTAACACAAATATCTTATCAGAAAATCACATGACAGCAACTCGATGCATTTAGGCATGTACAGTAGACATGGGGCGTTTCTCAATACCAAGTACGCAAACTTCGGACTTGCCAAGTTTAACTCAGGAGAACGAACTCTCAAGGATGGGAGGACGCAAGTCTGGTAATTCTGCAAATGGAACAGCGGCGTTCTTGATAGCGTCACTCAGCTCGCTGTGGCTACTTTGGTTATCTCTTTATGTATATTTTAGGCAACAATAAAACGAAATATGTTATAAAACACCAATATGCCTCTTTTCAATTTTTATAAAAAAAAATCTTAAACATTTTAATAACCACACAAATGTGGTTCAGGCAGCGCGTACATTGATTATCTTCACTGCATGCATATTTATAACAAGATTTAATATAAAACACAACCCTGCCTCTTTTTGTTTTCATTTTAAAAAATATGAAACATTATATTTATAATATTGATCATTATAACTGACATTTAACAAAAAAGAGACAGGATTGTGTCATTTTTTTTTATTATGTAAATACCGTGAAGAGAATCAGAGTACATTTGCACATATTGCCTGAACTACATGTTATAAATATTATACCTAAAAGGTATAAGAAGCTATACAATAAGAAATTAAGTTAACGATTCAGTCAAACACAAGTCAGCTCTCTTGTAGGCTACGGCGTTAAATTCAAATAGCCTAAATGTATAAAGTTATGAAACTTCACTTTGACCTCAGCCAAAATGATTTGCCAGGGAACAAAGTACAGTATAGATTAATTAGACTAAAGATTGTCCGTTAGATATACACAAGATGAATTAAGTCTCATGTTTAACCACTAGACTAGAGACATCAGAGCCAGCGGCAAACGTAAGAAGGACTAGCTGAGGAAAGGCTGTTCCAAGAAGGGTTAATGAGTGCTGAGCTCCCGTTGATGGCCTGGATCTCACAATTCCGAAATAGGCACTATATTTATAAATTAACCACAGATTTGAGCTTTAAACAACTATATTCTTTGCCTCAAAAACTCTTAAAACTACATTTTGTGACACAATAACAGTAGTATTTTTAAATTACGTGGGTTTTCTTCTCTGCTATTGATGCCTGCTGGTTGGTGCGAGATGCATTCTGGGATACCTAGCTGTCTCAAGTCCGCACAAGTCACCTCTCCAATGCATCTTCGATAAAAGGGGAGGATGACGATTACATCCAGAGATTTGAACTGTACTTGGCTAGATGTGAACTTTGAATTGGAAATCCACATGAACACAAGTACAGACAAGATCTCATATTGAGAAACAGCCAATGTCAAGACAATCCGCTGAAGTTCAGACTGCGCATCCGAATGGGGAAGAAATGTTATATAACTGACTTTGAATGTGGCATGGTTGTTGGTGCCAGACGGTTTGAAGTAGATGGGCTACTACAGCAGCAGAAGACACCGGGTGCCACTCCTGTTAGCTAACATCAGGAAACTGATGCTATAATATGCAGTGGTAAAAACTTTGCTTGGTCTGATGTGAGTCTATTTCTTCTGTGACATTCAGGCGGTAGGGTCAGAATTTGGCGTAGACAACATGAAAGCATGGATCCATCCTGCCTTGTATCACCGGTTCAGACTGGTGGTAGTGGTGTGGTGGATATTTTCTTGGCACACTTTGGGCCGTTAGTACCAACTGAGCTTCGTTTAAATGCCACAGCCTGCCTATGTATTGACCATGTCCTTCCCTTTATGACCACAGTGTACCATCTTCTGATGGCTGATTCCAGCAGGATAACATGTCAAAAAGCTCAAATCACCTCAAACTGGTTTCTTGAACATGACAATGAGTTCACTAAACTCAAATGGCCTCCACAATCACCAGATCTCAATCTAATAAAGCATATTTGATGTGACATTTGCATCATGGAAGTACAGCTGACAAATCTGCAGCAACTACGTGATGCTATCATGTCCATATTGACCAAAATCTTTGATGAATGTTTCCAGCATCTTGTTGAAACTATGCCACAAACAATTCAGGCAGTTCTGAAGGCAAAATTAGTTCAAACCGGCTACTAGCAAAGTCTACCCACTTTATTAGGTAGACTTAGCTAGTAGCCAGTTTGACCTCATTTTGCCTTTAGAACCGCCTTTATTCTTTGTGGCATAGATTCAATAAGATGCTGGAAACATTCATCAGAGATCTTGTATGTTTTAAAAGAAATAAAAGTTTTTGAAAACCGTATGAAACCTTGAATATAAAGAGCACATTACTAGCTTGCCAAATCAGTATGACTTCCTTTCTTCTGTTGAATTTCTGAAGAAAATCCTGGCCACCTTTTTTCAATATAATGATATAAAGTCAATGTGGTATTGTCATTATTCTGTCATTATTTACACATCCTCACGATGTTCCAAACCTGTATGACTTAACTACTTTTATGGTGATTTAAAAAAGTATGGAAAATCACCATAAAAGTAGTTCCGTAAGTCATACAGGTTTGGAACATTGTGAGGATGTGTAAATAATGACAGAATAATGACAATCTCAAAACTCGTCATACTTGTCATCTGTTATTCTTGAGAGGAGAGAAGAGAGGAAAAAAAAGAAAAAAACATTCACAATCATACAGTATGTTCCACTATAAATGACCCCTTCACGTCCATCCCTGTAGTAAGTGTAATTAAAGTGCATCTTGGCATCAAGATCAGTGTTCTTTCCAGGTGCTCCCTCCAGGGAGAGATGGAGCATGACGCCACAGTTA
Source organism: Leuciscus leuciscus (assembly GCF_965113295.1). NCBI lineage: Eukaryota > Metazoa > Chordata > Actinopteri > Cypriniformes > Leuciscidae > Leuciscus > Leuciscus leuciscus. The sequence continues at coordinate 17,104,842 of NC_138737.1, forward strand.
GACAGCAAAAGTGCACGACTGCATTCCCCTGAGAAAAAGCACTTAGCAAACCACAGCCTGAAATATTCAACATGGCCACATCATTATCTGCTGGCAGGAAGTAGAGACTACATCATACAGGCTTTATGATGTGGGCTAATCCCATCTAAAGAACATTTCCTCGTGACTGAATCAGTGTGTCCCTGAAGCCCACCGCCTCCGGTTCATGCAGCAGATAAAGAGAGGATGCAAGGATCCGGGGTCAGGATCCCACAAGTCTTTCGGACTTTCCCGTTCTGCTGCCTCATAATACTGTTTTGGGGCAAGACTTAAGGGCTGCATCAACTTCAAAACTGCTTTAAATATAAAGGAGAACTGCTTTAAATATAAAGGAGAGAGGCTTTCGCAGTCATTCCTGTCTCCTCCTCCTCTGCTTGTTGGTCTCTCACTCGCTCACTCCTTCGCTCTCCCTGGGAGGCATGTTGTTGGAGAAGGTTGAGTCAGTCCACACTCTGTCAATGTCTTAATAGGATGAGGAGGAAGTTTTTCACAGTTGCCCTAGATATTGCTGAAGGGGATGATAGTGTGTACCCAGCTCTAATTTTAACGCGCTAGTAAGGAAGGAAGTACACTCCATTTCAGATCTTTACTGATTTAAACATCATATGGATGCGAGCCCTTTTTTTTTTCAGTACATATGCAAATGTGCGTGAACAGACAGAATTAGATCAGGACAATATCTAAATTTCAACAAGGCACATTTTCTTCTTCTTTTTGCTCTGTTCATTTTGCATCATTCTCTTTATAATCTTTATAACCATAATTAATATATTCTGTTTTGAATAAGATTTTTCTAATTTGGTAAATAATATTACTTTTTAGATATTTTTCTGCATCAAACATTGCCATTCATTACTTGCTTCAGGCAAAAATATTTAAATAAACCAAAATGTTAAATAATACACTCTTGATTTAATAATAAAAAATAGTAATTTATTATTATATTGTATAAATAAACTTAACCTTAAATACAAATAATAAAACTTTTAATATAACCCATAATACTATAAACTGTGAAGTGGTATGGATTATGATAGTATAGATTAACACAATGCTTGTTATATCCATCTGGTTATTTTCTTTGTGTGTGTTTACTTTAAGTTACAGTTTGCAGAATTTTGTGTCTTGTAAACATTATACAACATAATTTAGATCTGGCCTATTACAAACAGCAAGGCAGTGAATACAGAGCTGTCTTTGTTTTATATAAATAATAATAATAATAAACGTTTCCCCCCAGGTAATTACATTTCTAAAAAAGAATTATGAATAGTGGTAATGCTTGCTGTAAGCTCAAACATGGTCTTTCTGGGAACTTCAAAAACTAATTAGTGAACACAGTGAATACTTTTAAGTGATGAATCTTTGACTTTGGTGCGGTTGTACTCACAAATGTTCAATCTCAATTTATAATTGTTTTTAATCTTCTTTTTTATAAACTAATTGACTTTGTTCACAAAGCTTTATTAAAATAGCACACACGTTCACCTTTCTGAAGCCCTGTGCTGTGTATGAAGATTAAATATTAAATAGATTGGCTTTAGTCCAGCATTACAGTCAAATTCATTATTGTTTATCGAATCATTAGTTCAAATTAATATTTCAGTTTAAATGATAATTGTGTTTACAAAACTCTTTTAATCATAAACATATTTTCATTAACTTTTTTCACTTTGTAATTATTTTACGAATGTGTTTGCATGCATCAATAATTGTCAATTGTGAGTTTACTTACAGCACTTTTACTCTTCATGGATTAATTATAATTGATCTCAGGTAAAGCAGAATAACCTCTAACATAACCATATCCTACTCCAATTAACAAAAGAAAGTCTGTTCGTCTATAGGAAAACAGCTACAGATATTAATTTACCCAAAGTATAGTTGGGTATGTTAGATGTCTGCTTTCCCATGGGAAATTATGTGTTGTAAATTGAATTGGGAGGTATTCCTAAGTTGTTTTTGAATAAATCGGCCCAATGATAGAGAGGAGTTGTTCAGGAGACCTGTTTGGTGACCTACACTGTAAAAAGTGATCAGTTGACTTAACTTAAAAAAAGTAAGGAAACCCGTTGCCTTAAAATTAAGTAACAAAAAAATGTAGTTATGTGAACACCACTTTATATGTCAAGATGTCAACATAACTAAATGTTTTCAATTACGCATGAAGTTTATAGGAAGTTTCCTATAGGAATCACTTTATATTCACAACCACACATGACAAATGTATTTTCTTTTTTTTTTCTTTTTTTTTTCTTTTGTTCTTAATACATTAGATTTGGTGTTGTAAAGTATTCAATTTATATTATAATACTATGAATATTATTATAATTGTACAGTATATACATATTTTAAAGAAATAGGTTATTATAATATAAATAGTGACCGCTCTATATGTGTATGTCTGTCTGTGTATATATATTATTAGAAACAGACAAAAGGAATCCTTGGTAACGTTAGATGGTACATTTCTATATCAGTGTTTGTAGAGGATGGCGTGTCCTATAAGTATAAGCATTTTCTATATAATTACCTCGCTTGACTCTTAGAAGACTTTGAGCATAATTGTAAGTTTGCTGCAAAATTAAAGTCCACTCATCTATTTTTGATGGCAAAGCCACACGTCAGCCAGCGTATTGAGGTGTTTTTGAAATATACATGCAGAGATGCTTGGGATGACTTTGACTTAAGACGACTGTCATGATGATGGTGTTTATGTGGTTAATAAGCCTGTGGGGGCATTCATGCTTTGGCTGTTTGCATGACAGGTGCTGCTTTGCATCGTCAGCATTTCGTTTATGTCGATTGAACCACAAACTACTTGTGAAGTACTGTTTACAAATTGCCTGAGGCAGGGCTCCATCGATATGACCCTGCTTGCAATATGTTAGTATAGTGATGCATCTCATAAAGTCCCAGTGGAGCATCCTGGCAAGGAAGGGCATAACTGCTCAAATTAATTGCTAGACACAGGTGGTAATCCTGAGAACATGGATTCAGTGAGGTGAACTCGATAGAATTGCAGGTCAGCATTGACAATATGGTAATTGCTTGGATGGTGTGTCTTTAAGTGAAAACAGAGAAAACAGGCCTAAAAATGTTTTATTTATTTTTTCTTACTAGCTCTGTAAGACAAGTTGTTCAGATTTTGTACGTGCTTTGCACTGTCAGAATTTGTATTGGCGTCACGACAAAATATTTACATGCATATTTAGTAACAAATTTTATACGTATAAAAAAATACAGATTTTATTTTTACAAAAACAGACAAAGTTTGGGCTTAGTAAGATCTTTTAATGATTTGGAAATGTCTGTAATGCTTACCCATGCTGTATTAATTTCATAAAGTAAAAACAGTAATATTGTGAAATGTTATTACAATTTAAAATAACGGTTTTCTATTTTAATACATTTTAAAATGTTATTTATTTCTGTGATGGCAAAGCTGAATTTTCAGCAGACATTACTTTAGTGTCAGATGATCCTTCAGAAATCATTATAATATGCTTAGAAACATTTCTTACAATTGTCAATGTCGAAAGCAGTTGTGCTGCTTGTTATTTTTGCGCTGCTTAATATTTTTGCTTCATTTTTTTAAGCCGTGATTTAAAAAAAAATCGGGATTCCTTAATGAATAGAAAGGTCAGAAGAAAAGCATTTATTTAAAGTAGAAATCTTTTGTTACATTATAAATGTCTTTACTGTCTCGTTTTTATCAATTTAATGCTTCGCTGCTGAATAAATTATTCATTAATTATATATAAAATAATATAAAAACGAACCCAAATTGTTTACAGTAGCTGTAGGTTTTTAATTTTCTATAGTAAAAAGAATTTGCAATAATATATGTTTTATATTGTATTTTGGGATATTTTTATTTAATTATTTTCATCATTCACTCATCTTCATGGTTTTCCAATCCCATGTGACTTCCTTCTTTAGTGTTCTGAAGAAGGCTGAAAGTCATACAGGTTTTGAACGACATGAGGATGAGTAAATGATGACAGAATTTTCTAACTTCCCCTTGAAGAGCTTTTAAAAAAAACAAATATGTCACTGGTAAAATATGTACTAAAATCTTTGCTTTAAGACACTATTTTAAGACAGGAGCGGGTGATAAATGGCAAGCTTATGAAGACACCTTGCTTGTGGTGATCTTTGCATTGACTTTCCTCTGCCTTGCACTACAGCAAAGTGTCACATCATCACTCTAAGAGGTTATCGAAACCCTGGCATTACCAGCCATGAGGTCGCTCATATCCACACTTCACCTTTGAAACTATCTGCTAACTCCAGCTCTGTGGCGGTGGCGGCAATCGCATGTGATGAAGATGAACAGATCCATGCGTGAAGTGCAGAAACGGCCAGCGCAGACAGCGTTACGCCCGCACACAAAATGTGAATGTGCAGAATAGAGCGAGGCATTATGGGATGCTAATGGTGTCATTCTCTTGCCAGAGAGCTTGTTTCTATTCCGCAGTGAGAAATGAGCTCTTATCTGTCCCTCTGAAGATAAGAGGCAGAATTCTCTCTCTCTCTCGCCTCTTTTTTGCTTGAAATTTACAGTACTGTTTTTTTTTTTTTTCTCGGGATGAGGCAGCTCACCCCAACTGTTAGAGGATGACAAACATTCTGCCACTGGTTTGAGATTCAGCATGCAAAACAAATTTTAAATGACAGAGGCACACTATGTCACACCATGGCCTCAGAAGAGGGGTACTGGAACTACACACTAAACCGCCAAAGAATGATAGTTCTGCTTCAGCAATTGTGACAATGATACTTTTTAGGGCACTCTTATTTGAACGTCGCCATTTCGGCCTGTTGTGATTCTCACTGCTCCCAGAAGTCAACATGATGAGCGATGAGTCCAGAGAACAGCATTTATTTAAAATATTATTTTTTTGTAACATTATAAATGTCTTTACTTTCACCTTTGATCAATGTTACACACTTTTAATTAAGTCCTGACAAAAAAACAACAACAAAAAAAACACCGACCCCAAATTGTTGAATGGTAGTGTATTTTGGGGTATCTTGCTTTTATTTGGCAGTGTAATGTGTCTATTTCATGCTTTTAAAGTGATAGTACACCAACACATTTTTTGAAAATTCTTTCATAATTTACTTGCCCTCATGTTGTTGCAATTCCTTCTTTTGTATTCCATGAGGGCTTGGAACAACGCGAGGGTTAGTAAATGATGAAAAATAAATTTGTTTTTGGGTAAAATCTATAAAAGACAGTACTTTAAGACAGGAGCAGTTGGTAAATAGTCGTCTAGTCATCTACCTCCTAGAATGCTCTGATTTGAACATTGCCAGGTCGGCCTGTTGTGTTTCTCACCGTTCCCAGAAGTCAACATGATGAGCGACGAGCCCAACGGTCGATGGATGTGTCGATTCGTGCTGACGCAGTCAGCGGCAGCGATTCAGCAATACGGCTACATGTATTCCCTCGGTGGATAATATTTTATTGATTAGATGAGGCTTGAAATTTCTCACAGGCATTTAGCATCCCTCGCTTGCTGTAAATATAGCTGTTATGAGTTTATGTAGACATGCTCAAGAAGACCTTTATCAGATATTGCAGATTCGGCTTCCATGGACAGTCTCTGGGTTTTATATTATATTGTTGCGCAATCAAACCATAATTACCGATTTTAGACTCGCATTTGCTTTGGATCTGCTTTTCAGGGACACTCTTCAAAAGTCAATTCCTTGAGATCAATACGGAGACACTTAAAAGCATAGCAGTGTCCTTAACCTCAAAAACATTCGTTTTAATGAATAAACCTTTGTGAATCAATCAATTATACATCATAAAAACATTCCACCTGCTCCCACAAGAGAGGAAATGGACTGATAAAAAATGTTTAATGACTGAAATTGAAGGTTGATTGTCTATTGAATTGTGCTATTTTATTAATGCATATGAGTAAAAGAGACAGGAACAACATTCTTTCTCTTTTTATATTTGCACCAGAAAACGATCTATATGGAACAGCCATTCTATAAGATCAAGAGTGTCCTGTTATAGCTGCGTAGACATCCAGTTCAAGAGAATCAATTTACTTATAAACATGAGTCAGACTAGTCCTTTCTCACCTTCAATTACGTGCATAGATCAGTTTTAACTGTGTAGACCGGTAATAAAAAAAAATCCCATCTTGGATTTATTTTTCACTATTATATTATGTTTCTATTATATTGAGACATGACTATACATTATATAATGCATCAATTGTCGAGTCATCTATGTTCTTCCTAATCACATGAGGTTTTAGATCTCAGCTTTCTATGTAGGGAACAAGACTGCTCACTAGGTTTTACTTTAGAACAGTGCATTTGGATCTGGGTGTATTGAATTTCCATGTTAATATTCTGGACTGCCCAGCCCCATGGCTAGCTGGCTGAATTGATGATAAGCCACTAAAGGCAGAGTACCTATGAGAAGAATGAATAAATGATCTCAAAGGTTAGCATACAAACTGTTTTCTACACAAAACTTTTTGCAGGATCTTTGAATGCAGCTTGAAATTCAACTATATCAATTATTGTCAAAGAAAATACACACATACACATGCTCGTACCCCTTTGAGCCCATTCATATTTCAGGTGATTTTAATTACATAATGATAGTTAGTAGGCTGGTACTTCAGACAGATTTGATAAGAATGAACTTAAAATGGCTGCCTTGGGTTAAAAAAAAGCCCCCAGCGCCTCTGAAGTGGATGGTTATGTAAAGGCTCTGTCATATTAGCTTCCATGGGATGGTGTGTACGCTGTCTAATCCCAGTCTAAATATTATGCTAATGACTAGCCAGAGCCCATGATAATACGACTCATGGTGTGCAGTGTTATGTTGAATTGATGTGTTTCAAACCTCTCGTGTATGAAGGTGAGCTGCATTACCTCTCAGATCCATTGAGGGTTTTTTTTTGTTAGTTTGTTTGTTTGTTTTGTTTTAACAAGGTTGTTTTGGTGCCATGTTTATGAATGCATAAAGGGTGACATTTGTATTGCATGGACAAAGCATGACATTTGTACTGGTACAAAGCTGGACATAGAAGCATATGCGTCAGCTTTTTATTTGATTTTTTTGGTGCAATTTGTATTCTGTCATAAGAGTACTTTCTTGGGAAACTTCAAAAGCATCAAAGTCTTTTACATTCCTGCCTTTCAAACCCCTTCATATCATGTTTTGATTGAGCAGGAAAATCTTTTTCCAACACTCTTGCAGGGTACCCGGAAATTTGTATCTCCGTGGAGAGGATTTTTTCACAGGTTGCTCGACGTACTTCAGGAAGTATTGCTTTTGTCTCTATGCTATTGTTTTATTGGGCAAATAAATCAATAGTTGTTTTCTGTTATTATCCGACTCGAGGAAAAATGAGCACAGTAGGGCAACAAATTGTTTGTTTATGTGGCACACATTAGCTAAGTGTAATTAGAGTTTGGTGAACAGATTTGTGCTTGGGTATTAGAGCATAGCCCTAAATTACTCGTCTAAATCATGATTGTTTGCTCCTTGCTGTGTTTCTATGCAAAAGCTTGTTTGTTTTTTTGTCGCTTGTTCGTGTGTGTGTGCGTGTGTGTTCCTGTGTGTTCCTGTTGCATTGTAATAGTAATTGATTTTTACATCGCTTTTCTTAAGCGGGACTAACTTATGTTTACTTAACATCAAAATGTGAGATATTCAGCAAATTTGGTGAGTCATAGTCTGATTGTAATCTTACTGTAATAACCAGAACCAGATAGGTGTGCGTGCGTGCGTGCTTGTGTGTGTGTGCACGTGTGTGTGCGTGCATGTAGCACAAGTATAAAACATCTGTTAATAGTGCAGTTCTTCAGTTAAGACAGGCATATTACTGACAAATGACATTCATTTTCCATACAGGGCACACAAAATATAAACCTAAAATCCAGAAATGTTTTCAGACAAACATTTTATTTGCCAGAAATGGTCTACTACAGGAACATAGCACCTCTTGCTAAGCTTTAAGTAAATTTTGTTTATATAGCCCAATACCACTAATCTCAATCCAAACAACATCCATCTGTTTTGTTTGAGCAATTGAAAATACTGCTTTATTTTCCTAAAAATAATTAGAAAGATCTAAAGTTTTATTATAAATTATTAAATTATAATGAAAAAAAATCTGTGACGGTAATTTCTTACTCTTTGTCAGGAAATCCTATGCATTTTATGCTGAGAGAGAGAGAAAGAAAAAAACGTATCTACACTGGAGACAAGCTTATGGATTTGCGTATGTTTACTTCACATTTCTTTGGAGAGATGTACTATTTTTCCTATTTTTTACTCAAAATAGGGTGTTGTGGGCATTAAGGCCAATTTATACTTCTGTGTTGAGTGTACGCCGTAGTGTACGTCGTAGGCTACGCACGTAGGCGACGCCGTCGTGAGCATTTATACTTCTGCGAATGTCTGTGTTGCTCTGCAGTTACACCGCCGAAACGCTAGTTGGCGCGGGTGGGTTTTAATGTTCCACTGTGTTTACATTCCTCGCGGCTGTTTTGAGTTTAGGTTTCTACGAGCAATGGCGACTGAAGGAGTCATACAGATGGCTGTATTTCCGCACTTCTTCAAGCAATCTCTCGGTCACTTGGTCTATTTCCATGGCTCTTCACTGATCTTCGGAATTTAAAAATGGCGGGCGGGCGGTGCAGAGTGCAGAAGATCATTCCGGAAATGCGTAGGAGGAAACGCGATGCTATCCAGCCGACCAATCACAGATCTTGCGGTCCGCGTCTCCGCGACGCGTAGATACATTTTTGAGGAGGTGCGCGTCAGGGTACGGCGAAGGGTACGACGTATGGTACACGTCAATGCGTATGCTACGCCGTACCTTCTACGCGCACCCGACGCAGAAGTATAAATTGGCCTTTAGTGAGTACACACGTCTGTTTCATTCATACTTGTTGCCGGAGGGCGCCCTTGCAAGCGAGACTCATTGAAGTCATAAAACTTATAACGTTCCAGGAAATCCTTTATAAGGACAAAGATAATAAACATACGTTTGCGACACAATATGGTTTATACGTGTTCTAGACATCGCGTTTTTAAAAATAGTTTTTATATTTATAAAAAAATATATTTCTCTGATCTACAAATGTGCATTTCAAGACATTTGAAGGCCAAAAAATGGATAAGAAATAGCTTTAAAACCATGTCAGTGGGCAGTAGATTATTTGTCAATTCCTGCTCTCTCATCTCCATCACTTTTCTTTTTCTCTCAGTCTCCTAATTTTGCCCTGGATTTTCCTCCTCAAACTTTGACTGGTAGTCTTTTCATTTTCGTCTGTGTCAGTGAAGAAAGTAAACATAGGGTCAACTGATATGTTTTATTAATAATTTTCTTAGACAAGTTAATTTGCTGAAGGCTACGAATGCTAGGTAAATAACTTTATTAAATTAATTCACAGTATGTACACATTCATTACTAAATTTATGCCTAATGTGATGAAAACGGCTTCCTTAATATTTATTTTCCCCTCACATTGACTGTTCCTAATTATTACATTAAGCTACATGACGTAAATTAGCTATATAGGCCTATTTTCAATTCAAATGGTAAAATTAGACAAACGTTTATTAGGTTGCCTGATTATTTTGTCGGTCGTTTAAATTTCTATCCTAAAACAGCTGTCAAATATGAAATGCTTAGTTTAGCTACTTACATCTTATCTCACATTTTATGACTTCTGTGAGCATAAAGCGCACCTTAACATTAACGAGCAGAGACATACCAATAAGGCAGCTCAGATGAGAAGATCTTGGTGCTGTGCAATATCCTTGCAGCACTAACGTAGTGTTAATACTATATTAGGCAATTATTTCACAACATTTAATATATAGACCTCGGTGACCTCATAGCTGGCTACGGCCATGGCTGCACACTTAACCAGCTTTCAGGCAGAAGCAACCAGACACATCAGAGATTTTTGTCACATGAAAGGAAAAATAAGTTTTGTTGCGTCTGTTGAAATCAAATGGCTAGTTTTCACAATGATTTATTTTTTAAGCAAGACGGTTAAACCCCTTTTTTTGAGACACCAAAGATTAATTTAGTATAACATTATTTAATTGCTCAAAAGTTGCTCTGTAAAAACTTAAGAATTATTTGAAATCTCTGTTATGTTTTGTATAATTATGAACTTATTTGATGTTTGTTCTTTAGTCTCAGAACTTTCTTTCTCAAATTATTTAGGAGAAATTAAAATTGAAACAAATTAGAAATGCAAAACTATAAAAATGAATGTGGAATAGTATTGTACCATTAAAATGTTTTGGGTTGGTAAGATTTATGTTATGTTTTGTTATGTAAAGAAGTCTTTCATGTTCACCAAGGCTGCATTTTTTTTTTTTTTTAAATACAGTAAAAACAGTAATGTGAAATATTATAATTTAAAATAACTGTTTTCTATTTTAATATATTTAAAAATGTAATTTATTCCTGTAATGACAAAGCTGAATTTTCAGCAGTCATGACTTCAGTGTCACGTGATCCTTCAGAAATCATTCTAATATTCTGATTTGGTGCTCAAGTAACTTATTATCAATGGTCAAACTGGTTGTACTCCTTAATATTTTTGTGGATCCCATTTTTTCCAGGAGTTTTTAATGAATAGAATGGTGAAAAAAACATTCTATTTAAAAATAATAATAATATTGTCTTTACTGTCACTTTTGATCAATTAAATTTGTCCTTGCTAAATAAGTGTTAATTTCTTACCAAAACAAATAAAATATTATTTACCCCAATAAACTCATGTTTTAGTTAAAAGGCACATAACACAAACAGTTTCTGCCAACCTCATGTTAATCTTGAGTACCTATAGAGTAGTATTGCATCTTCTTATCTCTGAAGAGTCTTAAGTTTTTAGTTAGTTAGAAAAACTAACTGCATCCACTGTTCCCCTAATGCTGGGTTCTTTGGGAAGCTGAACAAGGTTATCTTTCCCTCACAACCAAAAACACACTTCTTTGGTGACATTGTTGATTTCGTGCTCTAAAAAAGGCTTCTGTAACCCAAACGAAGCATGTTGATGGGGGTGCTGTTGCTCGTGCTCTTCCAGGAGAAGAATCATACAGGGCCATACTCGAAAAAAACTTTCCGAAACTTATATGAATCCTGAAGGAGTGTATTTGGCACAGAAATACAGCCAACTATTTTTTTTTTTTACTTTGGCAAGGTTTAGCACGAGAATCGAACTCTTTAACAGTGTAAATAAGTCAGAATGCATGAAATAGAATTAGACATCACCTTTAATATATAAATCGTTGACTTTTCATTGGAAACTTTATATTTAAAGAACTTAGCACAGTTTGAGACATTGTTGAGATCTCATGCGAAATTCTAGAGGAGATACAGTACATGGGATATAATGGGCCATTTTTCAGGAGAAGCATCTGGGGTGCAAGTCCATTGTCCAAGCAATGCCCATTCAATCTCCATTTAAAATTATTGATCTGTAAGAGAAGCAACTGATATAGTATCAAGTTCTCATTTATGATGTTTGTTTCTTATGAAGAGATGAAAGTGAAACAGAAAAAGAAAGAAGAAAGAAACTCCCATGTGCTTGTGTTCTGAAATGAACTAATTTACGTTACTGAAAAAAATCTATGGGCTCTTAGTGTAATCAATACATCTTTCTGTGCATGCCTTGAACTTACTGTGAACTTTCTGCATTTTTTAGCTTGCCACTTGGGACCCCATCCACGGATTGAACGGGACACTGACAGATCGAAAGCTTGAAAACAACATGCGTGGGGTCGTCCTGCGGGTGGTCACTGTACTGGTAGGTACTCTTACAGCATTACCAGTCAAGTCAAGGGCTTTACATGTCATCTTACAACTACAACAGTCTTCATAACTACAAAGTTTTACAAGATGTCAGTGTTCTAATATTCACTGTTGCTCAGTGATGGTCTCTCCCTTTACCTCTAATGTAAATGACATCAAACTGACTTAATTAGGACTCCCCTCTGTTTGACTGGACCTCATAAGGTTGAAGTAACCCCAGAGTAATCCATATTCATTCCAGTGAGCTCCAGAGGTCTGTTCACATCAAGTCACCGGTCTCTAAGTTCATTAAGAGTGACTTTTGGGGTGCGATGAACGTAGACCTGGGGAGCTGGGTTATATTGAGATTTGAGTTTTGCTATCTTCCCTCCAGCGCCGATTTGAGTGAGTCCCTGGAGTTCTTTAAAGATTCAGAGGTTTAAATTCTTCATATCCCTGCTTTGAAGTCAGTAGGAGAAATAAGCGGTGATGCTGCTACTCTGCGTATCTCTATCTCTCTCTCTCTCTCTCTCTCTCTCTCTCTCTCTCTCTCTCTCTCTCTCCCCCCCTCTTTTTTCCTTTATTCTGTGATTTCTCGCCCTGACAGAATGCTCTGTGAATAACTTGCGTCCACAATCGCTAACAATGAGCAGTTGGCGGACGCTGTCATGTAAATGAACTCCCCCTAGTGGCATATGAGTCAGGGGACTAGAACTGAATCCACGTGTGTGTGCATGTTGCCAAACACAGTTTAATGTGAGAGCTGAAAGATTGTGTGGTCCAGAAGGAATCTGCAGACTTCTGCAAATATGGTCTTATTGGTCAGTGACCGTATGATCAAATTAGATCAAATATTTAATAAACAAACACAAAGCGCTTAGTGTAATCTTGGAATTGTATAAATGATGAGCCATGCAATTAAAAAGTCTAACCAGAATGGTTTATTGTTGTTTTTGAATTTGTTTTTGCCATAACAAGTTAGAACGCTACTGTATAATATCCTGACAGTCTCTAAAGCACAAAGTATTTGCAACGCAGTTGCCTCTACAAAGTAGCTAATATAATACTAAAGTGTAAAGTTTATTATATGCTATTATTTCAGGTTTAACAACCTTGCCTTGTCTTAAAGGGGACATATCATGAAAATCTGACTTTTTACGTGTTTAAGGGCTATAATCGGGTCCCCGGTGCATCTACCAACCCAGAAAACGTGAAAAGTGATAACCCAGTAACTTTGTTTTGGTAAGCCTTTCTCTGCAAGCATGTCTATAAATAATAAGCTGATCAGATTTCGCTCCCCTTCTGACGTAGAAGGGGATCTTGTTATAATATTACCACCCCTTAATCTGCACGTTTCCACCCACGGCGCCGCCATTTGGTTTCACAAGCGACAACAGTGTAACCAGTTCTAACGCAATGTCAAAAGTTCGAGCAAAGCATGCAAATGTTCTGTTGTTGGCTGCACAGACGAGCTGTCTTATAAATACCTCAGGGAACTGTGTCAACTTGTGTAAAAGTTAACAGGGATTAAAGTTCTCCGTCGCTACGACGGATTTCCGTTAATTGCAGCGAGTCTATGACGGATTTCCGTCAATTGCAGGGTTCCCGTCTGTCCTTAATGTCTTAAATTCACTTTTCATAATTTTAAGGCCGTAAATAGGCTTTCATTTCTCAAATAGTGTAATAAATGTCTTAATTTTAGTTTGAATAGGTCTTAAATTAAGGAAAGACGAGGTGTATTCACCCTGCTGAGGGGGATGTGATCAAAGCCTGGAGTGGAGCAAAAGCACATTCCTCTCTCCACTCTAAGCATTCTGTAATCACTTCGCTCATGGTCCACTCCGGGTTTTCAATTACCGCTCACGGAAAAACTGCTCCATGTTCACTCAATTAATCTTGCGCCCGTTTCACACATAGCCTACTTCATGTGCAGTATGCGGTGCACGCGCTATAGTGCTTTCACATATGCTGCGTTTGCAGTGTGCAACTGATCCATGGCTGTACCACAAAAACATACTCACTATTTGTATTTCAAATCCAGAAGTTATCAACTTTTATTTAAAAAAAAAGTTTTGTCAGCATTGCGATTCTCTTTGTACACATACAGTATACACTCTTTAATAGACGTTTAAACACAACTTAAAGGACAAGTTCGGTATTTTACACTTAAAGCCCTGTTTACAGATCGTATCTGATGAAATAGAACGGTTAAGATTAAAATTTGGACACATGCTGCTGTCCCGAGAATTTTAGGTTTATTTCGAGTGTCTATTATTCAAGCTCTCAACGGAAGAATCACGGGTGTGACGCGTTTGGCAAAATAGGTCCACAAAAGCGAAATAAACCTAAAATTCTCGGGACAGGAGCATGTTCTATTTCATCAGATACGATCTGTAAACAGGGCTTTAAGTGTAAAATACCGAACTTGTCCTTTAAACAACGCATTATTCAGTGCTACTTCTATATAGATTTATATAGGCTATTAAGTTGCTCAAGCAAGTGGTAAAATATTTAACCATGTAGCCTACTTATATTAAAATCACAAACATTTTAAATTAAAACTTAAAATTGACAAAAACAGCAGACTCTAGTGCCTTTTCATTTAAATTTTAATACAATAAATCTTCACAAAGAACTTGTTTTTCTACCTCCATGAATGAGACGAGTGTTGTTCATTATGTCGCCTTGTTGAGGTAAATTGTAGTTTTCCTTGCTTTACCCGGTCTTAAAGTAAAAAAGATGACTGTGAAGAAGTAGAATTAAATCAAATAAATTTATGGTAAGATTACTACATTTTATTTAATTAAACGCATTTATGGTGAAATTACTACATTTTGAGGTCAATCTGTGTTTATTTTGACCACGAACCATGCGCTGTCACTTTAATTCAGCGCGTGCAGCACAGCAGAAATAGTCGGTGTGGAAACGATCTCTGCACTGCTGTATACGCACCGCAACTGGAACGGATCGCCGGACCGCATCCGCGTGCAGTGTGAAAGCTCTAACCTGTTAACATGGGTACGGAAAAAAATACACACCGCATACGCACTGCAAACGGAGTATGTGTGAAACGGGCGTAACGAGTCTATTTTTGCTGTGCTGCAAACGCTGAATTAAAGTGACAGCGCATGTTTCGTGGTCAAAATGAACACAGATTGACCTGAAAATGTAGTAATTTCGCCATAAATGCGATTAATTAAATAAAATGTATAATCTCACCATAAATGTATTTAATTAAATACTACTTTTTCACTTTAAGACCGGGGTAAAGCAAGGAAAACTACAATTTACCTCAACAAGGCAACATAATGAACAACACTCGTCTCATTCGTGGAGGTGGAAAAACAAGTTCTTTGTGACATGCAAGATTTATTGTATTAAAATTTAAATGCAAAAGAAAAGGCATGAGAGTCGGCTGTTTTTGTCAATTTTAAGTTTTAATTTAAAATGTTTGCGATTTTTATATAAGTACATGGTTAAATATTTGACCACTTGCTTGAGGAACTTAAAGGAGAACTCCGGTCAATTTTAACATTGAGCAAATTTTTTTGTAAATTTGGAGTGCTGTCAGTACAGAGAACAACGACAAAAATCGGTGTTGCCTACACCGTGTTATCCTCTTTTTAAAATTTGCACCCTGTTGACTTCAATGGGGCAAGTTTTAAACCTGCTTATTTAGCCTCTTAACATCCTTGATGTGTTAAAACTACAAGTGTCCAGCCATTGTGAGTGATTCCTTCAGAGTGAACGCGGTGAATCTGACTGCAGTAGATGTGAAAGATATGAATAAAAATGATGTTAATTCAGCCAGCGCACATACCTGTATTTTCTTCCTGTTTTCGGTCGAAGTCCACAGTAGTCGATTGTCGAGTTCACGCGCGTGATATGCGCGTGAACTCGACAATCGACTACTGTGGACTTCGACCGAAAACAGGAAGACGCGTTTCACAGACAAATTCTGGGGACACAATAGATTTATATTACATCTTGTGAAGAGAATGTGTCAAGGTGTTTTTTTAATCTTTGAAATATTTTATATAAATATCTTTATACACTGTCATGCAGAGATTCTCCTTGTGATATAATTTCCTGTTTTGCATGTTGCACCACATAAGCTTGATTAAGACATACGTTTTTCAGAATGTTTTCTAAGAAATAATAATTGAAGATTTAGGTTTTTGTTTTTGTTTTAAATGACTTTTCTTTGCTAGAATTGACCTGACAAGGACATTTTTGTCAAAGACAAGCAATGACTAAAAACGGTAAAATTGAACACTAATCCTGTCTTTGGTGTGAGTTGTCTCACCATATCTAGTCTATATGCTATAATGTCAATATTCGTCTGTAGCTATGTTTCCATCAACTTGTCAATCGAATTATCTGAAGTTCGGTAAAAAAAATCATGCGAATAAAGCTGGTGAAAGTGTGTTTCCATCAAACGGCTTTAAAGCGAATAAAAACCTGTGCGTAATGACGTCACATGCTGTTTTGCGATCAAATTGGTATATCGAATTGATTTGAGACATTTTAAGGTGTTTCCATTCATTTTCGCACTGAATCGCACAACATTCAAGCAAACATTTGCGAACAAAGTTTTGCTAGACAAAATGGATCGTGCCATCTACCAACAAATGATCAATATTGCACAAGTTGTAATAGTGCAGAGTCCTGCACGGGTCCACTTTTGGAGACCCGCCCCCGCCCGTACCCGCAAAGTTCAGCACCACATCTGACCCGTGCCCGCGATAAATCGCACTCAAGCTAAAATCATTCCATTTAAAGTGCTTTATTTTTTATCTCGCACCTCTCTCAACATCACAATAGCCTCATGAATGGGCTAATGAGTGCTAAAGTGCGCTTTGTTTTGGGCCATTCAAGTAGCCTAGGCTACCTCCAGTTCACTCGTGGGCGCCTCTCCGTGTCCTGATTATTGCCTGCTATATTTAGCTCTTATTTATTAAATCCAGGAAAATGGGTGATTAAACATTGATTAAAATTAAGATACAATTAATACAAAACGAAATTCACTTTAACCCTCTGGGGACCAAAAACGCGCCCGCGCGTTTTGCTCGTTTTTTTTTTTAGCAATGAAAAATAAACACAAAATGCTCTGTTAATTTTGATCTTTCATTTTCGTGTAATACATCAATCGATCCTGTTCAGTTTCTATTTTTTTTCTGTATACTCACAATACAAATAAAGTGTTTTGCTTTTTGACAAATAAAGAAAAACTAACATGATGCTATTTCTGCCTTCTCTCTGTCAGTAAACTCCCATTTGAAACGCGTTCGAAAATTATCTATAACTCCGCGAAAATTCAGTCAAACAGGCAAACAGACCCACGGGCATAAAGCTTGAGATCGCAGCTTTTAAATGAAGTAATTTATATAAAAAACAAATATTATCAGCTTCTGTAATCTGTATAAAAAGAGAGCGACTCCAGTCGAGCTCATTAGGAGCCATTCAAAAGTAATTTGACCACGCCCCGGAGAGCGCGTGCTATTCAAACGCAAATTCTGAGAACCATTTCAGTCTGTGAAACGCCCCCACATCAGCTGTAAACAAAGAGGCATAATATAGCCTACCTTATGGAGAAAATTTTCCGTGCTGATATGAGGAGCAGATCCCGCTGAGGAGTGAGGTAGGCTAAGTTATCCTTTCTCAAGTGTTAATGTGGAATAACGTTATGGAATAACGTTGTAGGCTTATGTAAACAAAAAGATGAATCGCGTTTCTATAATATGAATAGCGTTTCTGTGAGATGAATGAAGGGTACATATTTGTAAAGACTGTTTAGCCTAAATATGAATCGCGCGTCTGTGTGTGAAAGAATAAACTGCTTTTACAGTTACAGTTACTGCGTTACAGTCAGGCGAAGTATGAAAGACAACATTTTGTTGACTAGATTTGGGTACAGTTTTTACTGTAGAATATACTGTCACATCAAATAAGCTTTTCTGCTCATATATATAAAATACTATTTTGTCAAAAATAAAGTCATAGACTAAGATGTTCCAATGTTGGCTATATTCAAACTAATGAATACATATGATAAAATGTAGGCCTATAATCTTTTTTTTTTTTTTTTACAAAGAAAGAGTACTTTTTTTGCAGAAATATTGCTGAAATTGTAATTATTGTTGTAATTGTAACCTTTTTAATAAAATAGCAAAACATATTTACAAGAAAGATGTAAGCAAAATCTTAAATGGTCAATATAAGTCTTCTTCTAAATATATAGGCTATTTTGTCCTTGCATTGTGGCTCAGTCAGTGTCACACCTGAATGAATGGCTAATTATGCAGAGTCATTATGCAGAGTGGGTGGGACTGGGTAATCTAAGGTGTAAACTACTCCTCCCCCTCGCATATTGGCTTTCCAAGCAAAACCTGTTTTACACCATTTAAATCAATGTATTTTTTTTTTGTGAACGATAAAGCAAGACTATTTTCACATAATTTTGAAGCTAGAACTCCAAGAGAAAACATCCATTAGTCAAAAGTCTTGTGGGCACATATTTTGTATGAGTTTTGTGGTCTTATTTCAGCAACTTTCATTTTTATTTTTTTAAATAACCACGCATAAACATTATTCTCTTAAAAATACAAACATCTACATACATGTTGCTCGCATATTATGGTAGGCCTGTTTGTGCTATATAGAGTGAATTTACACCTTTGCCATTAACATGTTTATAAATAACTGAAAAAAGCACAAATGTCAGAGCATGTCAGAACATCTCAAGGGCCCCAAAAACAGCTTGGTCCCCAGAGGGTTAAAGAAAGTCTTTCTACAAAAACAAACTTAATAAAGTGGTCAAAATCATGTCTGCCCACTCCATTTGTCTCCCGATATTCGGGATCATCTTATCTTATTCATGCTTTTTTCACTTTTCATATAATCAACATGAAAAAAAAAAAATATATATATATATATATATATATATATATATATATATATATAATTTTATTTAAACATGAATATGAAACTAAATAGTTTTTTAATGACTGGGCTACAACATAGGCTTATTAGCCTGCCCTACAATCATTGAATATTATTTTGCTTGATTGACGGGTTTTTATTTAAAAGAAAGAGCGTAGCCTACATTTGTAGGCCTATATAGGCTATGGGCAATTTATATACACAATACTTAGGCCTACTAAAATATAATTAATATTATTTTATTTAATTTGTATTAGTTGTTTGAAGAGTAAAAAAAAAAAAAAAAAAATCGGTCGATCTTAACGCAAGTTTACAACCGGCCAGTCGGTCGGACTAAAAGGGGGAAAAAATTTATTGGGTCGGTCCTAAATTGACAGGATCGGTCGGGTAACGGCAAACAAGAATATTTTAAGGATGCCCAAAACACATATTTGCGAGTGTGTAATGGCAATTTAGACATACAAATATTGCACATATTTTTCATCCGCTACCCGCCCGCAAGGAGTTCATTATCCTCCCGCATCCCCGCCTGTGAATTTTAGGAATGTCACAATCCACCCGTTTTAGCCACTTTTATGCGGGTACCCAACCCATTGCAGGACTCTAGGTGCTTATGTGACAGCTGATAGCGACATTATTTGACTATTATGGCATTTCTTAGATTTTTGCTATAATAGCCGTTTTATTTTTCTGTTAAATTAAATTCAAAAAGTATCTCGTCTCCTCGTTTGTCCACTTTGTTGACACCGGCCATGTGTGCAAACCAGACAGTATATATAATGGGTGCAAACTGGGTGGAAATAAACTAAAACTACTTCTTTTGTGGCGGGTTGTACCCATAAAATGACCTAAAACTTAATCGCAGTCCATTATTTATTCGGCAAATAACGTTTCCATCAGCGTTTATCGCATAAACCGTACATCGATCAAGATAAAATCCGATGAGACCGACCGTATTTCATTTTAGTCGATATTCAAGAAATTCAATCGAATTTGACTGTTTCCATAAGGCATTTTTCATTCGATATCACATAATTCAGATAAAAACGTGTTGATGGAAACATAGCTTGTGTCTACTAAGAATTAAACAAAGTTTGTCTTTGCCTCGCTCAAAGACTTCTGGATAATAACATAACATAACATAACATAACGACTTTAATTTGCAGTTCATATGTGTTCCAGCCGAACATTGATTTACCTCTTTTCCATAGAGACTAACTGAAGCTGCAATGTCTTTGCATGCAAAATTGTAATTTCTAGTTTAAACATTGTATTAAGATCAGAAAATGTAGAAAAAGCGAAGTAAGAGTGCCAGGGTAGTTCCATAGACCCTTGTGGTGTAGCATATGGTTAGGGAAGCAGGGAGCTTGGAACCATGGGATATGTTGTCATTTGTAAAGTAAACCTTCAGGTGGATGGGGAAGGCGCATGCTCCCTGTTGGTGGCTCCTTGCAACTTAAACTCCCCACTGCTCCCAGCTGCCCCAGTGGCAAGCGTGTCAGGATACGTGACGTGCCAGCTCCGACAGCCCTTTACCTGTCTGAGAAACGCTGGTGCTGTTCCAAACATAAAAACTGATTGAGAACACAAACACACAGCTGCCGTGAAACCTGTCTCAATGCACCATGACACATGTTTTTGATTCACTCACCGGTAGATCATAGCTGCATGCATGAGAGAATCTTCAGAACGTCTGTAGAAGATGGGCGAAGACTGAAGTCATATAGTATATTCATATAAATGAATAATCAAGTGATGTATATGTATGTGTGTGTATATATATATATATATATATATATATATATATACTGTACATTACTTTATTAATTAATAGGAATATACTATATATATATATATATATATATATATGTGTGTGTGTGTGTGTGTGTGTGTGTGTGTGTGTGTGTGTGTGTGTGTGTGTGTGTGTGTGTGCAAAAGTTTTTTACAGAAGTGCCTAAAACTTTTTACAGTACTGTAGCTTTGCAAGTAGGTTTCTTCAGGCGTCTTGGAGACGTTGACGCAGTTCTTCTGGATTCAGTCTGTCTCAGTTTTTTCTGTTTTTTAATGTAATCACAGACAGACTAGATGATGGTGAGATCAGATATCCGTGTGGAGCATATACTGGCTGTTGTCAGACTCCTTGTACATCCATAAAATCTCACTGCATTATTACAATTAATGGCTAAATTAATGTTTGGAAATGTAAACTGATATTTCCTACTGACACACAGAAAATACTAACGTGCCTAATGCTGCGTTCACACCGGACGCGAATAGCGCGTCAAATTCGCGCCTGCCGCGTCTAGTTTGACGCTTGACCACTTTGTGTTAATTCGCGTGTCTAACGCGCGTAAAAACAAAAGTTTGAAGCGAAATTTACGCGCGTCAGAGGTTAAAGTTTTGGCGGCCATCTTTTTTAGATGTTTATCGAGCATTAGCGTTAGCATTAATCGAGAGAGTCACCGCTCGTATATGCTCTGGAGAGCAGAAACAGCTGCGTAGGGGACATCGTCGCTGTACTCGGGTCCACCAGACCCTCCGGAGGGTTTCAGGAGTTTCACAATTTGCTCCAGGAGCTAGGTTTGGTGGACCTAACGGTGAGGACGCTGACGAGGACAGCGTAGGCCGTATAAGGCCTCGGCCTCGAGTGGTCGCTGCCTGTCGAGCCCGCGCTCTACAGCCCGGCGCGAGGTTCACCCTCGCCCGCACCCACCTAATCTGTCATTTATTTTTGTTTTGATAATAAATGGAGCCAGCCTCCAAAAGTGAAACCTGTCCTGTGATTTTTGTTTTTATACACTAAATTGTGTTTGTTGTCTTTACATTAGAATAATAATGTTTCATATAATCTAGAATAGATATGGAATAAATAGCATTCAATACAAAATGAGTATCTCTCATATATTGAAATCGAGTTTTTATGTGAAAGATTTGCTTTGTGCATTTTAGTCATATTACAAAATAATTTATTGAGGCCAAACATAAAATAACATTATAAACTGTCACTTCACCACGTGACAGCAGCAAGCAGGCTCCTGATTGGTTAACGCGGCGCGAATTGACGCAGAAGTTCAGATTTTTCAACTCGGGCGGCAGACGCGAATTCGTGTCAAACGCGTGAATGCACAAATAGCACTAATAAAATCATTCGCCCGTAACGCGCTTAACGCGCCAGACGCTCAATTCGCGTTATTCGCGCGAACTTGACGCGCGAATGAGGCGTATTCGCGTCTACCGCGCCGCGCTCTACGCCTCATTCGCGCCGCAGGAATTTTTTACGCGCGTAACGCGTCTTTGCATTGACTTAACATTGAAATCATGTCGGTGTGAACGCGCCATAAGACTTTTGCACAGTAGTGTGTATGTATATATATATATATATATATATATATATACATATATAAGAAGTCTCTTATGATTACCAAGGCTGCATTTATTTTAAGAAACATACAGTAAAAACCTAGCCTGGGTTTCCCCATGCTGCCTTGAGCACAGCGCGATTTTATTCACGCTGCTAGTCAGCATGGATTCCATGGACCAGATTTTCGCCTCAGCTAGGGAACCAATCACAGAACGGGGAGGGAGCAGCAAGACGATGACGACATCTATGCGACACACCGAAGCAGTTTGTTTATATCTATGGATCCAACATGACAGACGTAAAAATATATGCATATTTTTAGGAACACATCTACAAAAATATGCCTGTATTTCAAGTTGATAAAATAATTTAAAATCCACATCAGTTTATTTGTGCTGACGCGCCACGCCCTCCCATGATCTATAACGTTACCTAGGCTACTTTCACTTTTAAAAATTCATCATATCCGCGCGCGCGATCTGCTTGCAGTCGTCGAGATGGATGCTGAGGAGTTGAAGAAAAGAATAGCTAGTGGAGATTGTAAAGTTGTCGACAATACGTCATCAAAAATCAAGTCCAGTGTGTGGGAGAAATTTGGAGTTATCTGAAGAAAATATTGTGAAAGGCTTTGCTGCAAACATTTTCGTGTTGGATAGCCGCAAATGTGGAACTTCATCCCTGAGGAAGCACGCAGAAACTGTGGTAACAAAGCAGTTCTATCGAACGGTATTTTTCATATTTAACACTGTTAAGTATGTGTGGTGTGCAGGGCGTGTTTGAACCCAAAATGGTCAGATGCAGGCTAGACGAAATTGCGTGGCTTATAGTGTTGTAGCCGCGACTGTAAGATTGGTAAAATGTTATAAGGCTACTCAGTTTTGTGGTAACGTTAGCCATGTTCTTCATGTATCGGCCTTTTGACAGCTTCGGCTGAAGTTGTCCTTGTGTTAATTGTCGTTATAACTTCTGTATGACCTGGCAATACAATTTTTTGTAACGTTAAGTGTGTCTATAATGTGATAGTCTAAACTGATTTTATTTCGGGTGCAGATTTTAATTAGTGCTGCTGTCGGAAAACGGGTCGGGTGCGGATTTACAAAATCGGACCCGTGCAGGATCTGGTGTACACATAAATCTCTGACCCATCGTCGTCTTCTTCGTTGAATATCTGTCGCTCCACATAAGTCATCTGGTATAATTGAAGCGATTGGCTATGAGCTACGTACAGGCGCATTTGATGGACATTTGTAGCGCCCAATAAACGGCTCTTGGCATTCGTAAACCACGCCTCAAATACGAGAAAATTAACATGTGGTTCCCAGACCACGTCTCAAAGAGAAAGAGGTCTGACGTTAGCCAGGCTAGTAAAAACCATAATATTGTGAAATATTTGTATAGGTTTTTAATGTAGAGTTGAATAAAATAATAGATCGTCACATCATCGACCCAAATGCATGCCCACAGCAATAACACTTGAAGAACACAGGATGATGCTAATGTAAGTAATATTGTTGCATCACCTTTGCTCCATGTCTTCTATCGATTTCCAAAGTAGAGATTGTCCACAAGATCAGTGTGAATTTGAACCACTGCGTGTGCAGTTGGGTGGAAGGAATGGCTGTATAATGAGGGAGGGAATCAATGCAACATGGGTTGAACACAAGTGTGGGGAGCCGTACCCCTTCTAGGCCAGCTCAATAAGAGCAAGGCTTCATCTCAATGTAGATAAAAAACGATATTGGAGGAATCCTGTTAAAAGGGTCATTGTCGCTGTGCTTTTGCCCCTAGTCTAAGTGCTACAGATATTCTTCAGATCGTGCTGATGGCCGAGTGGTCCGGGATAATCTAGCAGGGTCTTGCACAAGCCCCTCAGAGGGAGGTCTGATAGATGGCACCTCGTGGCTATAGTGCGAGTTGGCATGCATATCCTCACTTCCTCTAATAGCTTATTGAGCGAGGGGGGTCTGGTGAGGATTAGAAAGCGCTGGTTTAATGTGAAGGCTGCATGCAGTCAATAACGCTCCTTCCATGATAAATCTGCCTGACATATTCCCAGAAACACTTCAGACATCAATAGGGATTTGTTTAAGAGAATATGAAAAATAAACAGCAGGCTATTATTTTCACTGGGCCGCTGGTGCCACACTACCGTGGTATTGGATTGCAATGGAATGGAAAGAGGAAGATGTTTGCTGCACCTAGACACGACCACAACGCAGCGCTGAATGTCAGCAGAGACCGTGTCTACTAGACGATCCCCTGTGAAGGCCTTGTCGACATGACAGTCACCGGCACAGGTCCTCAGCAGAGACCACAAGAACCAGGCAGGTCCTCCGCACAGACCCTATGGCAAGCTTCGGCTCCATACCGGCGTGATGAATCATAATGACACTGTGTTCGTTAGTTGGCCAGAGGAGAACTGGCCCTCCGACTGAGCCTGGTTTCTCCCAAGGTTTTTTTCTCCATTCTGTCACCTGATTGAGTTTGGGTTCCTTGCCACTGTCGCCTCTGGCTTGCTTAGTTGGGGACTCTTAATATTCAACAATATTATCGTTCTGACTGTACTGACACTGTTGTATGAGAACTGAACTGAGCTGGACGATGACATAATTTTTTGCAGAACTGCTTTATTGTTGAAATGAACTAATTTAATAATTGATCTTTACAACAGATCTGAACATTGAACTATCACTGTAAAGCTGCTTTGAAACAAACTGTATTGTATAATGCGCTTTATAAATAAAGGTGGCTTGGCTTGACTTGACTTTGCTGTTCTCAAATGGTTGGTCATCGGCCTTCAGCTAGCAGCTGTGTGTTGAATGCAGCCATTCAGGCCTGTGAAAGCTCCTTGCTAAGTTGAGCTCCTCCAACTTTCGACTTTGCAAGATTGTGCTCAGCTAGAGTTTAGAAATCTGTTGCAGTGCAAATAAACAATCTAATTTATTTCTTCATAAATGCATGTTTTTTCAATACTCCCACGGCCACAGAATACGCAAAGAAGTTGGCGAGGCCTGGTTGAGCTGCATTAGAGAAGATGAAGAGCGTTGTCACTGTTTTTTCCACCCCAGAAAAAGTTTGTCCTAAGGCTGACAAACTTAGAGAGGTTAAATTTCTTTTTAACACTTTTCCTGAAGATTGTAACCTCAACGTTTGTCTGTGCGCTGCACATTTTACAGAGAACAGCAAACAGACAGAGTACAATGCAGGCTATATGCACAAAAGCTTCTCCTGAAAGACGTAGCCATTCCCATTTTGTCGGGACAATCTGTTGTTTATGGGATCACAACTTGTAAGTACCGTATTTTCCGGACTATAAGTCGCTTCGGAGTATAAGTCGCATCAGTCAAAAAATGCGTCATGAAGAGGAAAAAAACATATATAAGTCGCATTTATTTAGAAATTAATTTCACAAAATCCAAGACATTTAATCTGGAAAGGCAAGTTATTCAACTACACAGAACAACAGGCTGAATAGGTGTCCGGTATGTTAATGCAACACATTAACAGTTATTCAGCTACACAATAGCATAAAGAACATATACCTGGGAGGCTGAATAGGCTAAATTAACATAAGCCAGCGAGTCCAACAAGCAAGTTACCAGTAAACAAGTTCACCAAGCTCCCGCGATCTCATTCCACATCATTTTCTTCATCCTTGGTGTCGCTTTTGAACAACTCCGACAACTAGAGCGCCCTCTCGCGGCTGTAGACGGTAATGTTTTCTCTTGGTTCATCTCAGTGTGAATTAATTTTGATATATAAGTCGCACCTGAATATAAGTCGCAGGACCAACCAAACTATGAAAAAAAGTGTGACTTATAGTCCGGAAAATACGGTATGTCTTATTATTTGTAGTTGTGTTTTCTGTTAACAGCTCCAAGTATAAGTTTTATGTAGTTGCTATGATATCTATGATAAACGAAGGGCAAAGCTTTGCCTCCGCTAGCCTGCTTACTAACATTACAGTATTGATGTAGTGTTTACTTTAGCTTTGTAAGCGCTTTTGTAAGACTGTTCACCGCCCCTTAGGAAAATTATCCATGATTTTGTGATCGATAACATCGTATCTATATGAAAATTCCCCCCAAAAAATACACCACTCTGAAACGTCCTGTGAAATCCGTGATTGCAGAGCCCGTGCTTGAAATCTGTTCAGCATGATCCTCTTGTTCGTTAACGTTGTCAAAGTCTGAATCGGGCTCAAAATGGTTTGAAATTGACGCCATTGTTAATATTTACATCTCAGTAGAGCTCGCAGTTATTAAGGGGCGTGAAATATCCTGAACTCACGCTAAGTGCTGCTAATCACAACACACTGGGCCAGCTAACCAATCACAGCACATTTCGTATTTCAGAAGGGGGGGCTTCATCGAAAACAACGTGTTCAACCAGACTGGGAAGAGAGGAGCAGTAATCATGTAAAATATGTGAAAAATAATGTGTTTTTTGAACAATCAAGCATTAAAACATATTCTAGTATACCCCCAAAACAAAATCAAGACTTTGTAAAAGGGCATAATAGGGACCCCTTTAACAAAAAAGCTTCTGATTTGTGATTTCCAGTAAACTATGGATTCAACTACTTAGACTTGATGATGTTAAAGGGAAAGGAAAGGCATGTTCACAGTGATATTTGAATCTGGGGTTGAAGAGGGAGAAGACTTCCCCCTTTGTAATTTTTAGTGTTGAATTTTTTTATGTTACTCTTAAGAACCTAGTGTTGTGGTCCTCAAGTTGGTCTTGAAGAGTCCTTCTTTTAGGAGCCTCCTGTTTTCAGAAAATCCCTCACCATATACTCTACCATAAAAACTGGTCATTCTACCCCACCACAAAAAGATTTGTTACACCTCCTTCTCCTCTGTACGACTACGAGTCAGTTCAACTGACAGGGTTACATATATCTCTGCCGTGCTTCTAATTGTGGGAACTACTGTAGCTTGTCCTTGAGAATTTTTTCACAATTCGATGCAACAGCTGTCAGCATTACTGACGACATTTCCACTGCTCACATAGAGTCTCTCTCTAAACTTCCTCCTTATAAAAATCAGTATTTTCTCTGTGTGACCTTCAGGAACTCTCCAGAGCCAGTTTGGCAGTGTATGACAATGTTTGTAGACCTTTTATGAAACACCAGTAGGCCCCAAGCTCAGACTAAATCCAAATCGCATCATATCCACCTCCACAATAGTCTGCCAAGCTGGTTTTGGAGATCCTTGGAGACTCCGTTCATCTTTCTCAGTGGAGAACGACTAATCAATTCAAATGGCGGTCGGTCTCGCTGCTTCAGAAGAATGGTTTCTTCAGCCATAGGCAGAGCTAATGCTTGTATGATGAGTGAAAATCCGGGTATATATTTTTAATTTAAAATCCTTCTCGTAAAGACTTAATTTCTTTGATGTGAGCACAGTAAAACCTTAAATCCCTAATTGAGCATTAGGGATCTTATGAGTCTGTCAGAACCCACTATGAATATTGTATGACTGACAAGCACCATCAAGTTAAGGAATGTTTGATAAATGTGAATCTTAATTTAGCACTGAGAGAGAATGGTTTGTTCAGACCCCATATTGAATATTACTTTTTATTATTATTGTTATTTCAGAGCATATTGCCTACATTTGCATTCCAAGAAATTCAGAACTGATTTGAAATGTTTGAAGGGAACTATGCAAATCGCTGGAGAAACTTTAATTACTCATAGTATGATTACATTGTGACGAAATGCTAATAAATGACCAGGTCTCAATTGGGGAAGTGCTGTTAAGGCCGATCTTGTCCTGGTGTAAAAGGGACCAAACTAAAATAAAGACGTGCTGTGTGATATTCACTATATCCTTTCCCTGGGTCACTTTCAGTTCTTCTCTGGCTGAAGTTTAAACCTGTATCTTTTGTAAGGCCAGCCCAGATCCTCAAACAAATAAGCACCTCTTAGCATCTCCTATATTTTCTGTAAAGATTCACTCAACTATCCTAAAACCAAAGCTATACATATTTACTTTCCTCACATTACTCTTGATTGGATTTGACATGGCACTAATTCCTGCCTGACTTTTTTTTTCTTCTCTGAATTATGCCACAGCTCATAAGGGGAGGTTAAAGCCAAGTGACATTGCCTCCTGCTGAAAATAAAATCAAATTATGAGCATTAGCTAAGCCGCTGTAGGAGCTTATGCGTCTGCTTCAGGTAAACACATGTGTCAGCTCCAGGAATGGATCTGCCACCCTCAGAATCATGAACGTCAAGCTGTGACTCTAAAACCGGTGCCCTCACTTACCTCAATGTCCGTAGGCATTACCATTGGACTATTGTGTGTGTGTGCGTTTTAATCCATCCTCTGCAACTGTTTTTGTTGCTTTTAGCTAGATGATTTAGTCCCTTTATAACCTGAAATAATATTTTTTTTGCTATTGCTCATTCCAGGAAGAACCATTTGTGATGGTCTCAGAAAATGTGCTTGGGAAACCTAAGAAGTACCAGGGGTTCTCAATCGACGTGCTGGACGCTCTCGCCAACTACCTTGGTTTCAAATATGAGATCTACGTGGCCCCTGATCACAAATATGGCAGCCAGCAGGGTGATGGGTCCTGGAATGGTCTTATTGGAGAACTGGTTTCTAAGGTAAGATTTTTATCAAAATCAAAATCTATCAAAATCTGTCTGTCTGTCTACTACTTGTCTATGACTGACTTTTTTAAAATTTAATTATAAATGCTGCCCAACTCTAGCCTTAAATTTGTATATACATTACATGGCCAAAACTATGTCGACACCCCTTATAATAACAAATTTGGCTATTTTAGCTGTATCCATAATCAACTAGTGCACATATTATATATACGAAAGACAGTATTTCAAGTGTTAATACATTTAAAGCTCAAAGAACTATTTCAAACCCATTTAATGATGCAGAATTATTTTAGCGCGGTCAGCACTGCCTTTGATATGACTAACATAATACAGTCTGGCTGAATGCCGCAGATTTATGTGCTTTCCTTTGGCTTTCTCAAACTATCTTGGGCTTTTCATTTTCCCTGGTATTCCCAAACAGTCTGCACTGCTTTGATAAAGAAGAGCACAGATTACTTACATGCGAATGAGGGGGAAAACCTCATACTGAAATGTTGTCCGCTGGCAGATAAACAAAAGGCAAATCTCACAGCAGTAAGAGGTCAGATACACATTTTCAGGGCCATTACTCCAAACATCCCGCTGCTTTCCATTCCACAGCTTTTTCAGGTCTGCGACACACCTCCATCCCTACTGCTTCCTGTGCTGAGAATATTCCTCACCACTGTTCTGTCAGGGAAACGGAAACATGAGCCACAGTGTACTGCCGCTTATCTTCATTTCCAGAGAGATAGACCAAAACACAAGGAAAATATGAAGGAGCTCTAATCCCATTGTAACGGTCTCTGTTGACACATTGTTTTCCAGCAACTTCACATCTGTGTGCTTTCATGATAGAGTTTTTTGATTTTTCGTTTGCTTTTTGTGTTCTAATCATGTAAAAAAGGCTGTTATGACATGATACTACAGGACAGGGCATTACAGAGGAAACAACCATCACTTTATAAAATTGTTCAAAAGTTTGGGGTCAGTAAGATTTTTTTTCTTCTTTTTTTGTTGAAGTAAAAAATAACTTTCTAATAATTAATAATATTCTGGAAGAATGAGTTAAATTGATGACTGAAGTGACAGTGAAAACTTTACATTGTTACAAAAACATTCTATTTCAAATAAATTCTAGGGATTGGCACGAGTTCTCCAGTACTAGAGTGTTAGTGTAAGAGGATAGAATATAGTTTGTACAGTATAAAAATCATTACGCCTATGGAGACTTCCCATAAACAACAAATGCCAACGTGTGTGTGTGTGTGTGTGTGTGTGTGTGTGTGTGTGTGTGTGTGTGTGTGTGTGTGTGTGTGTGTGTGTGTGTGTGTGTGTGTGTGTGTGTGTGTGTGTGTGTGCGTGTGTGTGTGTGTGTGTGCGTGTGTGTGTGTGTGTGTGCGTGTGTGTGTGTGTGTGGACACACAGTATATATATAAATAAATGAACAATTTAAAAATAAACATTTTAAATAAATTAGCTTTGCCATCACATCAATAAATTCAATTTTAAAATAGAAAATAATTATTTTAAATTGTAGTAATATTTCACAAATATTACTGTTTTACTTACTTTGGTACTTAAAACAAAATGATCAATCATATATGAATATATGACCATTTCTGCTTTTCTAAGCTTTTGTTTATTTGGCAGTCCATGAAATTAGTAGATTCAGTCAGCTGTGAGTTAATTGTGTGTGGTGGCGTAAAATCAGGATGTAGTGATTATGTTTTGTACATGTCTTCTTTCTTCTTACACAAGTGTAGATTGTTAATTCACTGATCTAACAAATCATCAGAGTGTGTTAGAAGCTGCTCTCTAGAGTCCTGTCAGCTATGCTTGTGTAAAGAAGTGCCCATTTGTTGAAAACGCTGAACTGCTTTTTTATTTTTTGTTTGTTTGTTTGTTTGTTTTGTTTTTTGCTTTTAGATGTTTTATAAAGCCAGCACTTGACAATACACTTTTTTTTTGGCACTATTTTCACAAAATAAGTGGTGAATTTTCAAAGCTCTTAGTATTCTCCTTAGACAGCTCATCAAAAGGTCATTTTTTTTCAATTCAATTTCCAAGTCAATTTGCAATTGACTTGGTACAATAGACAAATAGACAAGTACTACAAATCACACAACCAAAGTGTTTCATAAATACAATGCTTTCATGTCAAGTAACTGTAATTATAATACAGTTAACAATGGATGAATATTAAAGGCATTATGGATTATATGTCTCTTTGGTCCTCAAATGATGACTACATTACAATACCGTAACTTTAGTTTTTTCATTCGACACCTCCAAGGGCAGTTTAAAACATATATCTTGTATTGTTTGCTGTTGAATTAGTGTAGCTGATTGATGCAATTACTGAACTTGAAAGAAAAAGAACATCAAAGTCTCATCTTCAAAGATCACAGACATTTTCTTTTTATGATCCTTTCAATTTTGGCATAATTCATCAATAAAGTTAGTTCACTAGCTTTTTATTAGGTGTATCACTAGCATACTAACGCTGCATCTATTCTGTTCTCATTTTAGGTATTCTCTATTGTGAAAGTGTCATTTGTCAGGCTCTTGTTATATAGCAGGCAGTCTGGTACTACCAAGTTTCTAGGTCGAGACAATCAGAGGAGCACTTGTTGTGTGGATTAATACTTGTGAAGTGATCTGGCCGCCGGATGCTTCTCTAACCCTGCTCAAATACAGAGGTCCTGTGGGGTCTCTGATCTCTGAAGGTGGCCAGGCGGGTTAATGGGAGTCAGACAGGTGACTCTGGCTCTCGCCCTATGATAATGACATGCCTTTGTTCTGCCGATGGTAATGTCTCTTGACAGGAACTCTCTGAGGCTGCAGAGGTCTCATCTAATCTCAGCGCTGCTGTGCGCACCTAGTCACAATAATTTCCAGAACTGCCAAATAAGAAAAAGAAGACAAATTAGATGTGTTGCATTTAAAAGCCTTAGAAACAATTTTAGTTTTTGGCAGCAGACAGTGTTACCTCAGGATTCACTAGAGGAAGTTTATTTATTTATATTGTGATTGGGGACAATGAGGAGGCTACAGTATGTGCTGTGTATTTGCACATTTACTGATTCAACATAATGCAAATTATTGTCTGTCACTAAGCTGATTTTTTTTTTCTTTTTTTTTTTATATGGGATAGTAAATGGAATTTTTTCATTATGTCTGTGGGTCCGGTACCTTCTTCTCATTTTATTTTCTACTGAAAAAGAAATAAAGAGAAACGGAAATGGAAAAACATTTAAGAAATGTAAAAACAAGAAAAGTGAGATTACGCTTTAATATTTGTTTTGCATGAATGGGCTGCCCTTTGTCTGATTAGTCAACCCTCCCCGTCTCTGCACTTCAACACGGTACACAGCAACTGCAAGCTCACATTTTCAATGAGAGAGACACAGCAGGCGGACCAAGCTTGTTCACGAGAATCCTGCGCTTATAGTGCAAGATTTAAAATATTGCAGAAGGTACACGGACCTTTGTGTCCAAGTATATTGAAGGTGGATGTTTTTCATATTGTTTTTCACCATACAAACACATTATTTTTAATCATTCTTTTTTATAGATATATGTTTAGGCATTTGGAAGATGCTTTTATCCAAAACAACTTGCATTGCTTTCAAGGTGGACATTTTTTCAGTTCATCCATTCCCTGAACCCAGCAATTTAACCCATGGTCTTGATGTTGCGAGCACCATGTTCTGTTTAAGCTACAAGAGCTGTATTTACCAATAAAAAGTACTAAATAATAAATTAATATTTTACTATGTCACTTTACTTGAAAAATGACAGAGACTTGAGTGAACATCAGTTGTAAGGACATTTTAACTGATTTAGTGAATCAAATTAATCAAACTAACACAATTTATGCTACTGAAGTTTAAATCAAAGGCTATATTAAAGCGTTCATATCACAAGAAATAAAATTGTCCTTGATTATGTGATAAAAGCGTTGTACTATGAAAGTACTGTAGCCTACTATTCTTTTGCATCTCAAAATGTTCTTCCTAGGGAGATTTATTGAAACTAAGCTGCAAAAACATCTTTCAGACTTCCACAGGTTTCTGACCTCAGACATGTATAATATAATATTTAACGAGGTTGTCTTATTTCAAATTTTTTCATGTTATCCATTTTCATTAAATAATGGTTTATAAATATTTTGAAAAAATCTGTGAAAACCCTGTTAAATGTAAAAACCTGAAAAAAAAAAAAACGCGGGGGAAAATGCATTAACACATGCGATAGAGTTTTTCAGTTTAACGCGGCAAAAATATTTAACACAATTAACACAGCATCCATTTTTTTCCGTCATCCTTTGGCTAACATTACATAGAGCCATAAAAGCCAAAAAAAGAGAATGTAGTGCGGTTCTGGCCCACGTCCGTGAATCTCCTGTCTGACACACACACACACACACACTTGCGCACAGAAAGCCGCTTCAGACAGCGCTTGAATGGAAAAAAACACACACAATTATGCAAAATGCCAGTTTTGTCGAGGATCCTCGCAAGCAAAGTCTTAAATTAGTTAAATGAAGCTTAAATGAACGTAAAGAGTTGTGAGAAAATGGGTTGCATGTCAGATCTGCGTCATGTGCGCCAGGTCTTAAAGTGACAGTAGCCTAATAAACATGATGCCTTCTGTCATTAAGGATAATCAAAGAACAAAAGAAAAAGAGAAAATGCTCGACTTAACCTTTTTAGCTTTAATAAGGATTAATCTATATTTAATGTATAATTTATACAGTGAAGACTGTGAAGAAACGAGTTCACTTAAATTAAAAGTTATTATCTTTTATATAAGCCTAATAATTGTTCAAATTGATAGCTTTCAATTACACTAATGCTGAATGGCTATAATAAATGGCTAAAAAAACATTTTCATATACAGTACATCAGTAGCAGTATTTTAACGGTGATACTGGCTTCCTTTTTTATAAAAAGATACCATTAAACAATTATTTAAAATATAGGCTGTTTATATAGTTTATAATATAATAGTTTATTAATATATAGTTTCTGCATTCATTTAGTTTAAATGTGAAATTATTACAATATAAAAACATATAAAAAACTTCAATGTTAGGTGTGTTTAATCACGATTAATTACAGAAAAGTGTGCGATTTAATTAGTTTTTGTTTTTTATCGATTGACAGCACTAAGTGTTTGGTATCACTTTACAATAAGCTTTTATTAGCTAATGCATTAACTAACATTAACTAACAATGAGCAATACATTTGTAACAGTTTATTCTTGTTTGTTAACATTAGTTAAAAATACAACCGTTCATCCTCTTTTCATTTTAATGAAATTAACATTAATTTAGTTAGTTCATGCTAACTAATGAATGGAACCTTATTGTTATAAAAAATTATATTTAAAATTGTAAAAAATATTTTATATTTTTAACTTATAATTATGATTGTTAATGTGTGTTTTCTGTGAAATTCTGCTCTAATTTAAACTTTTTTTTGAGTTTGCATTGCTCTGTGTCCACTTTTTGTCTTGTTTTATGCTATAAGCGCGATACACATATGAACCTGTTCTTTGCACGATCTGGTTTTAAATATGTCAGTTTTCTGTGTGTCTTTTTGTTGGGCAGAGAGCAGATGTAGGTCTCTCAGCCCTGACCATCACCCCTGAGCGGGAGAGCGTGGTAGACTTCACCACCCGCTACATGGACTACTCCGTCGGTGTGTTGCTGAGGAAGGCGGAGAGGACAGTGGATATGTTTGCATGCCTGGCCCCCTTCGACCTGTCTTTGTGGGCATGTATAGCCGGCACAGTGCTGCTGGTGGGCACTCTGGTGTATCTCCTCAACTGGTTGAATCCTCCCAGACTGCCGATGGGCTCGGTCTCCTCCACGACCCTCTACAACTCCATGTGGTTTGTCTACGGATCCTTCGTTCAGCAGGGTGAGTATGTGCGTGAGCGTGTGATATGCTTTGTGCTGGAAGAAGAAAGGAGATTCAAGAGCGAGAAAAAGTAGAGATATCGAGAACAGCAGGGCAGAAAGATAATTTTAAGTGCTCACTTTCTGTTTAAAGTGTGTCTTTGTGTAGTGCTAGATGTGTGTGAGCTAGATGTGTTTTGTGCACCAAAGATTATATGTGACAAAGGGAGAAAATTACAAAGATAGGGAGAGTCAAGGGAAAGTGAAAAATTATATGCAAATCATATCTGCACTTTCTGGTTTTCTTTCAAATTTTTAAAGGGTCAAAGCTGTTTTTTGGACAAAAGATGAAAAAAATAAAAAAATAAAAAATCTGGGAGCAGGAAAAGGCAGGGGTAATCTTCAGAAAAGGGAAACAAGCAAAAAAAGAGTGAGTAAAAAAGATAGTGTGCAAGAAAAGAGGAATACTCCGTCAGTCACTATGGGGGTTTTGTATTCTCAACATGTTGAGCGAACATAAACTGGTATCATTAATTACCAGCAATATTTTGACATGTTTTGCTACAGACTGCTTGTGAAGGCCAATTCCAGTTTTACGGTTGTGACATTTGCAGTCACAATGTGAAATGTAGCTTCTGAGAGAAAGTCCTAATTATAGCATACCATTTGTGTGCACTTTTCTAAACCCCAGCAGATTCCATTGTAGATTTTCTTTCCCATTTTAAGGGAAATTAACTCGCATTATGAACTAAACTTTATTGTTTGTAGTTCCTCTGTGACTTGAAATGCACTATCTAGAGGTGACAGTATCTACAGAATGAAAATTTGGTTCTCCATAGGACAGAATATTTTTTTGTGATTATTGTCTTTTTAGGAAAATATGGACATAATTCTGAAAGCGGTGTTTAAAGAACAGATGATGAAAAAATGAAAATTGTCATAACCCTCATGTTGTTTCAAACCTGTATGACTTGCTTTCTTCTGTGGAACACACACACACACACACACACACACACAAACACACACACAAACACAAACACACACACACACACACACACATAAAATGCAGTGGAAGTCAATAGGAGCCAAAAATGTTTGGTTATCAACATTCTTTAAAATATCTTCTTCTTTTGACGCAAGTTGCCAAAAGTCAGAGCCAGTCTGCAGATTTTGGCCTGCTAGAGTTGACAGATTTCAGAGAAAATCAAGTAGTTTATGATGGGCACAGATTCAGATTTTTTTTAGCTTTAGACTACGATTCCATCCAGTCAGAGCATATCAAACATGCATGCTATTTTGAGGTGAATTTAGAACATATATTGTTTCATTTGTCATGCGTCTCCTAGCAACAAGGCTCATGTTTTGAGTTTGTTGTGTTCAGAGCAACTTTAAAGTCTAGTATTAAGTGACCTTCAGTTTTTTTAGTGTATGATGCCCAGTTTTGCATAAATGTAAATATAAGCATCTCAAAGTGTGATATATATATATATATTGCAGTTTCACCAGATGACTTAAATAGCTCTATTTGGAAAGAATTAATCATTATAGAATAATTTGGATGATTTTGTAGGGGAGTAAATCTGCATAGAAAATAATAAAGAAATCACAAGAAATAAATAGTGCTTTAGCTTATGTTTAACAGTCTAGCCTAGTTAGAGAAATGTAATAATCAAATGTAAAATAACACTGCATAGTCTTTACTGTATAAATAAATGGGATTAATCTCATTTACTGTATGTGCACTCTGTGTGCACAAACAGAAAACAGCGTGCGGGTTCCAAATTGGGTTTTCTTTTGAGTCTTCTTGAGCTTAAATGGTTTAAAATCGATTGAATGTTTGAACTGACTGGATCTACAACAAGTGCAAATGATAAACTTCCACTCAATGATGGTTCAACTTTGCAATTAATCCGAGAATAACGTGCGTTTCGAACCTTGGTGCCGGTCTGTACTATCAACTATGATCCTTATACTTGACATCGCACATCCTGTGATGTGACTATCATGGTATCTGTCACGGAACATTACAGAGAAGTGGGTGGATCCAGATGTAGCAATGTTATAGTCAGGGCAATCCAACTTGTCGTCATCCATGCAAAGGTCAGAATTAAAGTAATCAGAATCGTAGTCATCCATGCAAGGGTCGAAATCCATTTTAATCAGTCCGATAACAAATACGCAAAATAAACAAGAAACAAAACAAGAACAGACTTGTAACAGACCTCAACATATTCAGACATTCAACAATGACTCCGTGACATGAACTGAAACAGACAGGGTATTTATACACAGACACTAACAATGTGATCGGGAACAGCTGAGTGCAATCACGAGTGATGGGAACAGACAAAGGATCATGGGAATTGTGGTTCCAGAGTGAATGGTGACAGGAAGGGAAAGAGACCTCTAGTGGACACCCGGGGAAACACAAACCAGACACTGTGACATAACCCCCGCTCTACGGAGCGGTTAGCAAACGCTCCAAGACAAGAAACAAAAACCAACAAAAGTCCAGGAGGGAGGTGGAACGGTGGAGGATCAGGGGGAGGGATGGAGGGCCAGGACCATGGAAGGGAACGGAAACAGGGGGTGACGGTTTAGCCGGCGGCCAGGGCGAAGCAGATAGTCCGTCGGGTTGCCAGGGCGAAACAGACGACCCATCGGGCAGCCAGGGCGGAGCGGACAGTTCATCGGGCGGCCGGGGCGGAGACGACCTTTCAGGCGGCCAGGGCGGAGCAGATAGTCCATCGGGCGGCCAGGGTGGAGACGACCCTTCAGGTGGCCAGGGCGGAGCAGATAGTCCATCGGGCTGCCAGGGCGGAGACAATCCTTCAGGCGGCCACGGCGGAGACAACTCCTCGGGCGGCCACGGCGGAGACGACCCATCGTGCGGCCACGGCGGAGACGACCCTTCGGGTGGCCACGGTGGAGACGACCCCTCGGGCGGCCACGGCGGAGACGACCCCTCGGCGGCCATGGAACAGGACCCGGTTCAGGAACAGACACCGGCTCGGGAACAGACACCGGCTCAGGAACAGACACCGGCTCGGGAACAGATACGGACACCGGCTCGGGAACAGATACGGACACCGGCTCGGGAACAGACACTGGCTCAGGAACAGACACCGACTCGACGATGGCCATCTTGTCAGGGGACACAGGCTCGGCGGCGGCTATCTTGTCTGGAAACACTGGCTCGGCAGATGCGACCTGAACAATCTCTGGATCGGCAGACGCGACCTGAACAATCTCTGGATCGGCAGACGCGACCTGAACAATCTCTGGAATCGGCAGACGCGACCTGAACAATCTCTGGATCGGCAGACGCGACCTGAACAATCTCTGGATCGGCAGACGCGACCTGAACAGTCTCTGGATCGTCAGACGGGACCTGAACAGTCTCTGGATCGGCAGACCTGCTGTGTCTCCTCCAAGCACGCAGTACAGCTACTGCATAAAAGAGGAAGACAGCCTTCCTTGCCGTGGCAGGGCTGATGGTGGGTATCTCCGGGACGATCTCTGGGATGACAGCGGGCTGCACGGGGACAACCTCCGGGATGACAGCGGGCTGCACGAGGACGATCTCCGGGATGACAGCGGGCTGCACGGAGACGATCTCCGGGACGACAGCGGGCTGCACGGAGACGACCTCCGGGACGACAGCGGGCTGCACGGGGACGATCTCTGGGACGACAGAGAGAAGGGAAGTCTTGCTACTCCTCCGTCGTTTCTTATGGCGAGGTGCAGGCTCTGTGCTGAACAGGACCCGCGGCAAAGGGTGCTCTGGGCTGAGCATCACCGGCCCATGGTCGAAGAAAGACCGGAGTGGAGACTGGGTCCGGGGCTCACCTCTAATACTTCCTCCCCTGCCGGCACGAGTCCCTGAAAATCTGGCCAAACAGGTTCCCCTAAAAGACTCTCTATCATCAATGGAAGGGGGTTTAGGGGATTTGAGCGCCATGGCCTCCTCATTCTGGCGGGCCAATAAAGCAAAGCCCTGAAAAATGTTCAGGCTACTGGATCCATTAGTTGACGGAGTCATTCTGTCACGGGACATTACAGAGAAGTGGGTGGATCCAGATGTAGCAATGTTATAGTCAGGGCAATCCAACTCGTCGTCATCCATGCAAAGGTCAGAATTAAAGTAATCAGAATCGTAGTCATCCATGCAAGGGTCGAAATCCATTTTAATCAGTCCGATAACAAATACGCAAAATAAACAAGAAACAAAACAAGAACAGACTTGTAACAGACCTCAGATGTGTAGCGTGACATTCAACAATGACTCCATGACATGAACTGAAACAGACAGGGTATTTATACACAGACACTAACAATGTGATAGGGAACAGCTGAGTGCAATCACGAGTGATGGGAACAGACAAAGGATCATGGGAATTGTGGTTCCAGAGTGAATGGTGACAGGAAGGGAAAGAGACCTCTAGTCTAGTGGACACCCGGGGAAACACAAACCAGACACTGTGACAGGTATCGATGTTAAAATTATATGTAGTGCAGCCCTGCACGTTATGTAAACATAGTAAAAACAAATTACAAACAGTGTGTGGGAGGCAGTGTGCCTATAAATTCAATTACATTTCCTATTGATATTTTTAAATTCAAGACTATGTCCGGTATAAATAGGCACATAGACATATAACCATGTCTGTAGCCAATTTAGTGGCTACATTTAACAACTTTAATAAATAAACAAATACAAAATGAAAGTAAAGACGGCGGCCCCTCACGGACGACTGCCGCCACATATTAAAAACATAACATAAAGTATACTCCAGGCCTGGTCCTCTCTCGTCCTTCACTGTCGTCGCTCCTCCTTTTATGCTTCCGCTCCTCCGTGAGAGATATGAGACCGGTGCGTTGCGCAGGTGTCGCTCATTATCAATCACGCCACCGCCTCGCGCTGTTCTCTCACGGCCCTCTGCCTCGCACTGCTTGCCACAATGATTCTGGTAGATACTTATTGATAAGATAAAGTAAAATTATTTTGGAACCATCATGC
The DNA here is from genome assembly GCF_965113295.1 of Leuciscus leuciscus. Taxonomy (NCBI): domain Eukaryota; kingdom Metazoa; phylum Chordata; class Actinopteri; order Cypriniformes; family Leuciscidae; genus Leuciscus; species Leuciscus leuciscus. The sequence continues at coordinate 17,144,524 of NC_138737.1, forward strand.
GTATCTGGTAAATGTTGTTTTATCGGTGCGCACCTCGTGTGGTCGATAAATAGACAATAAAATTGTGTAAGATTATAGTAGAAAGAATTAATACAATAAAATTGAGACCTAAATGAGGTTACGCTCCTTGAGGAAACACTTCATTATCCCATGGTAAGGTTGACATTTGCTTGGAATTGCACTTAACCAAAAATCAGTAAATTTACATGAGCGGGTTATAATGATGATGATTATAATAAGACAGCCTAATTGCTCCCTTGTATCTGGGTCCATTTCTTTTCTAATTGCAATCTATGCTTCTTTTTGAAACATGCTCATTATGGTGAGAAGTCAGTTCATTAATGCGCTTTCATCAGACCAGTGAACCGAGCTCGGTGTCTTTTTAGGATGAAATTGTTTAAATGGAGCTGATTACATACTGTGGAATATGCTACGGCACCAGAAGCAAACAAAGATGGAAATGCATACACACAATTGTGCTGTGTACTTACATGCATTCCCCGACCACTTAAAACATCACTATCATCCTTTTGTCTTGCAGTCCTGTTTGATGTTTTGTGGAGAGCTGGTTGTACAAATACACCCGATCTCTAAAACAAGAGAGAAGTGAGTGGGGAGAGAAGGGACATAGCTGGAATGGCATAGCTAGAATCTGTCTCTTTGATGAGTCACTTTCATCTGCCTCACAAAGACCTCTGCCTCTCTCCTCTGATGCTTCTTGACTTTTTGTTTTATATATCCCCTTAAACAAATGTAATTTTCACATTCCTTTCTTTGCTCCAGTATTTTATACAGAGATAAATTAAATGTCATGTGAACTACATGTGCTGTTTCATGTCAGCATCTTTGCATATTGTTTTCCAAAGGCCACAACATGTACAATGTATTTACAATGATAATGATGTATGTGCCATGACAGTAAAACCTATAAAAACAACTTCATACCTCAAATAGGTTTTAATGACTTAAAACAAAATTATTCATTCTTTCATTTAAATAATTATTTAATAATAACAATAATAAATAATGTAACCTTGATTTTGCTTGTTTTTTTAAAGGACCTTAAACAAAACCAGTTAAATTAATAATATTTCATCGTTGTTGTTGTTGTTGTTGTTGTTGTTGTTGTTGTTTTTTCAGTCTTTAACTGTTGCAATGATTTGTAAAGCTTATGACACAGATAACACATGCTGAGTAAACTAATTCAAAACCATTCAAAACCAACTGAAGGCTTAAAGGAGCTTCTTTTACATCTTTTAAATCCCCGAAGATTTTGTGAAAATGTTTCTTTATCTGTGTGCATTTGTAAGTAAAACGTGTAGATTCGTAATTAATGCCAAGCTCCCTGATGTCTTAAGCTTACCAAGAAACCGCTTTTAATTAACTGAGAAAAAGCATTTGTGCTATAAGATCTTTGAAGCCACCTGTTGAACGCTCCATAACCTTTCTTGTACTGTAACACTGTAATGAACTGTGATTCCCTTTATAATGCCCAGTAATCCTGATAAGCACTTTCATAAACAACACTGTGCAAAATGCAACACTGTACGTTTTGTTGTAGCATGTTATTTTTCTTTATTAAATTCATATACAGAATATTTTTTGTTTGCTACCACATCAACATGGGCGGCTACAGGAGGGCTTTCCAGGGCTTAAGCCCCAAATGTTTTTAGTAAAGCCCCAAATGTTTTTATTATTATTATTGCCTTATGTTTCCCACAAAGTTTTCAATCCCAGTAATTTTGTCACAAATAAAATCATTCAAAGCTGCAATCTGCTCTGGGAATCAGGGGTATTTGTAAATGTAGTTTATTCTGCAGAAAAATGAAAGCTCATTTAAATTATTGATCAAGCCTTCTGTTGTGCAGACAACCCCAAAGAAATGTATCGTTCTTGCAAAACCTGCAAACTTTAGAAGGTCCAGCAGCTATTTTTCTGAGGAGAGTCCATTTTAACAGCCTGCTAAAGGATTATTTCACTTTCAAAAAAAATTTTTGCTGATAATTTACTCAGCCCGATGTCATCCAAGATATCCATCTCTTTCTTTCTTCAGTCGAAAAAAAATATATACGTTTTTTGAGGAAAACATTCCAGGATTTTTCTTCACAGAATGGAAGAACATCACACTCTTCAGAAACAATCACAGAATATTACAGAGCTCATGTTTTAAAGAAAAGCACACATGTGGAATGAACCTGTTTCGGAACCTGGTGTGTTAAGCCAAGTTTTCTCCCTTAGTTCGATTCGTTAAGGCATATGTGAACATGGCAATCGCGCTCGGATCCGCACCAAAACAACCGCTCGAGACCACCTGAACGAGGTTGAGTTGTATACAGACAGTCACAGAGTGCCACAAACAAACAGCAGCCACCTTTTACAGTTCCTCCTGAACCAAAAGAACGAGCTTATGCTGCGTTCTCACCATGTCGTAAAGACAATTAAGAGATGGCAACCCATGACGCTCTACTCTGAGCTGTTTTCGTCTACACTATCAATGCCAAAATGAATCTGCAGCAGTCAGGTGGTATAAGTTAGTTGTTTACGTCCATTATTATTGTAATGTTATGTGCTTTGAGGCATAAGGTTATTTAACTACTTCTCTCGTCTTATGACGCTTTGCGTTCATGTGTTTTGGAGGAGACGTGGCTTTGGAGGGCGCTCCTAAGAGAGGGTGGGATCTTATGCTTTCAAAGCTAGCTTGCTATTGCTAGCCACTCCAAAATTGTCTACCCTACCTTTAATGTGTGCAGCATTCTCTCCTGTTGCCCCCAGATTGTGTTCACACATCTGTTTAACTCGACCCCCACTCCTCAAACCAACCTTTACATGCATACACACATTAAATAGTGTGGCGTCACAATGAATATGAGGGCCACAGGCCCCTATCAGTGCTTTCATCTCAGCTCTTCTCTTTTATTCCTTTCATCTTCATTCTGACTGAGCTCCCCCTCGCTCCACCATCAAGTCTGAAATATGAAAAGTGCAATCTCGAATGTTGTAGATTTCACTCTCTTTTTTCAGCCTAGTCATATGTCAGTCTGAAGAGAGGCATTATAATGGCTTTGAAGAACCCTGTTTTTTTCTGACACTTAGAGAGGAGAACAGAACAAGCTATTTATTTCTCTTTTCATTCTTTTTTTCCCCCCAAACCACATGTCCTTTACCTTATCGCTGACGCACAGAGTCCTAGCGCTGGGTTCCTCAGCATGGCACAGGATTTGCTCTGACTACCATTAGCTTTAATCTGTACAACCATGGGCAAACCAGCACACAAACACCCTTGGTGGCTTGCAGGTCTTCGCCTTCCCAGCGTTTGAGCTCACAGACGGCCGCTTACAGTCATGGACAGGAAAAGTCAAGCCCCAGATGACCCTTCAGCCAAAAATGAGATAAACCGAGATGATGTTCTTTGCAGGAACTGCGTCAAATCCTGTCGCAAATATCACCCTCGAGGGGTTTCAAGCTTTGAAAGGTTTCAGAGGGAAATGTTTTTTTTTTTTTTTTTGATCAGGGTTCTTCAACTTATAAGGCCAAAGACCCCCTGTTGGGTATTGTTTAAAACTAGTTGTTGCATTTTAAGCGTGGTCTATGGTAGCAGGTAACACTTCAGAATACTGTTCTGTCATTAATGAATAACTACACAGGAACAAATGAGTAACGCAATATTAACACTCTAGTAACTACTATTAACTAACAAGAAACTCTGATTAATGTATTGGTAGTAATAGTGCTTAGTCGAATGTAGTTAATTCTATTATCTAATCAATGACTACTATTTTTTTTTTCATACCTCCCAGAGGACTACTAAGAACTACTATATACAGGTTCATTAATGAATATGAATAATGGATAATGTATAATTAATTCTAAAGTGAAGATCATGGTTACCCACTAGGTATTGTTAAGTGGTAACACTTTACAATAATGTCCTATTTGTTATTGTAAGTTAATTCATAACTGACACATAACTAACACAGTTTAATACGTTTGTTACAGTATTTATTTTTTTATATTATCATTCTATTTTATCTACATACAACTGTTCATTGTTAGTTCATGTTGGCTCAGGTCCATTAAATAATGTTAAGATACAACCATTGATTTTAACAATGTTAAGTTCAACATTTCCTAATATATTAACTAAGATTAATGAATGCTTTAGAAGTATTTTTCATTATTAGTCCATGTTAACTAATGTAGTTAACTAATGTTAAGAAATGGAACCTTGTTGTAAAGTGTTACCATTTAACTTTATTTATTTATTTTATTTTTTATTTTAATGCATATTTTAATTCATTTCAGACAATAATTGGCAGATCTCCTGCCATACACTGCAGACCACCTGCTTGAGACCTCGGTCATTAAGCAACACATCGCCTCCGCTGGCCTTCCTCTTTCCTGTACATGGAACTAATTTCATCATCCTCCAACCCTACATGTGCATAGAGAGGAGATGTAATGCATGCAAGATTGGAACATAACTCAGCACTATATGATTCATTATGAATATGTAAGGGAGATAAGTGTATAATTTCAGACCTTGCTGTGAATCGCCACTGGGATTCGAGATGTAAGCCACTTCACAGCAGTGCTTCCACAGTACACAGCTCGACATGCTATAAGCATAATATGCTTTCACACAAACATAATTTGCACACAAACATGCTGTCTGATATAGAACACTCATGAGACGTACTAAAAGCTGTTTTACCCAGTATATTAAGGTCTCAGCTTTTTTTTTTTTTTTTTTTTTTTTTTTAAATCTTTTAATTCAGACTTTTTTTCTCGCTAGCATTCTTAGAGCTGAGGGAGTGGTGGATATCACTTGTGCTTTGCTTATGGTCTTGTTACAACTCTTGTGTTCACATACCATATAAACTTTTAAGCAATAATACACATGCTGTTGCTGTTGTTCCGAATATAAACACAATATCTCTAGTTACACTAAAAAAAATTCCACCCCAAACTTTTGAATGGTAAACTATTTTTGAAAGAAGTTTCTTATGCTCACCAAGACTGCCTTTATGTGATCAAATACAGTAAAAACAGTAATATTGTCAAATATTATTACAAAATAAAATATTCAGCAGCCATTTCTCCAGTCTTCAGTGTCACATGATCCTTCAGAAATCATTTTAATATGCTGATTTGGTATTCAAGAAACATTTTTTATTATTATCAACGTTGAAATCAGCTGCTCTGTTTGGTATTTTTTATATAAATATTGTGATATTTTTTTTCAGGGTTCAAAAGAACAGCATTTATTTGAAATAGAAATCTTGTCCGAGCAGCATGCCTGTGGTGTTCCTGAATGAATTAGTGTATTGGTTGAGCAAATGATTCAATTACTTACTCAAAGACAGTCACTTGGCACCACCTACTGGTATAACGATGTAACCTGCAGAAAGAGTCACTGAAGTGATGACTTTCATCATCTGTGTGGAACGAGCAAACACAGACAAGCAGATATACAACAAAAACACTATCATTTAAATGAGTCAAAAACATGAGGTAGAGGGACTTGAATTGTTGAATCAATTTTTATTTGTTCATTTATATGAACCATCCAAACAAATTGATTCACTGGAAAGAATCAGACTTCCCAACGCTGCATATGTGAGAGCAAGGAACATTTAGTTGTGTGTGTTTGAATGTTATCAGTTCAGATTAAAACGGAATCTGGTAATGCTACACCGCACTGCTTGTTACTAGAAAAGCTACATTACTTTGAAAACAGCTACTTTCAATCTATTGAAAAATGAAGGAAAGCGTGGCTACTTTTTTTCTGTAATTTCTCCTCAGCATTGGTTTGGAAACAAACTCATTGCATACAGTAACACCACACACACAAACCCATGGTTCTCTTCGCTCCCAGTAGAGTCTCTTGTCAAGGCTGTTTCTTGTATAATTGGGGCAGATCTATTTCAAGTGGATACTGTTACACAGTTATGAGAGAATACAGTGGTGAGAACAAAGATGAAAAGTGGAGTGCAGTTGAGTGAAGCTATTTGAGGGAGGCAAGACTTGTCCTCACTCATTCTCCCCTCTCGCAGGGAGCCCCACGCAGCCCATGCGAAAGATTACTCATTTCCAGCCTCACCTCACTTTTCTCCTTTCATTAGTCTGGCCCATTTAGACAGCCAGAGAGGTGCAGAGCCCCTCGGCTGCATGGAGTCGTAATTATTACTGACATGCTCAGCCTGCCCCGCCTCCCCGCTGACCTAAACTAGAGTGTGGTGGGGAGGGTCGACTCTACCCGTCACACTGTATGACCGGAAGCCGATCTCAGTACTGACATCTTATTTGTTTCACCTAATCAGACTGTGGGTGGCACTTCACAAAAGGTGGCAAACAGGGAGCAAAGGGGCATAATTAGTTATTTTGCCTTCCCCTCCCTACAAAAGAGACTGTTGTCAGGTACATTAGAAGGGTCACTTCCATTTCATCAATGTTTTAGGTTCAAAACGCGCTGTTTTGTTGTTTTCTGGCCTGCTCAGCTAACAATATTTTGTTTCCCAGAACGTTCTGGGAATGTTCGTGTTTGGTTCTCAGAACGTTCCCAGAACATTCTCTCTCTGTTTTCTTTACGCAAATGGAATGTTCCCTTTAGGTTTGGAGAGTGTTCTCCTCAAGTCCCCGAAGAGTACATAATTGGTAAATAATGATAGTGTTTTGTTTCTATTTTAAATTTTTTTCACATATTAAAATCTTATCCAAACATACATTAATATAATATTATAGGTTCAAATCTTCTTGTTTTCTGGCTTTAAAAAATCTACGTTTTTATACTGGGCACGTTTGCTGTGGTCCGTGTCTGACCGCGATTGTTCCCAACGCCCCCCGCAGTGTTGGTCTGGTTTCACTCTCAACTTGATTCTATCAAACCCTGGTGCATTTCAGTGCCTTGGTGCGCACCCGAGTTCACCTGATAGCTTTCACATTACCAAATTTTCATGCAAACCGTTGCCCGTTCTGAACTAAACTGCCAGTGTGAAAACGACCTTGTTGTTTGGTTCTAAGAGCGTTTCCAGAATAGACTTCCTAATGTTCTCTGTTGGCTAGCCAGGGAATGTTTTTTGCACATAAAGGTGCAGCATGTAATATTGACAGCTAGTGGTTGAAATAGGTACTCCAGTTCAAATTCTAAATATTGGAGAGGGTTGTTTCTCCCGCCCCCTCCTCCTCAGACTCGATGCTCACACTGATTTCCACGAGCCTTACATTGTAAGTTGTTGAGTTGAGTTTATCAGAGTTTTAATATGCCTCTGGACATGAAGCTTTTTAGATGGATGCTGAGGCTTTTTAGGTTTGGTAGAATCTGCGATCTCTGATCTAGTTTGTTTGCTGGCTTCCGTGGCTACAATACACTGTGTTTTCCGCCAAATGGCAACCCAGGGTATTGAAATAGTATTGGGTAATTCGGCAGTGGGCAGAATGACACAGACCAATACAAAAAAAGACATTCTGACACAAAACTTTTGTGGTTAGATGTTGTCTGAATGAGTGATAATCTTTGTGATCATTAAGATACATGCATTAGAGAATACTCAGCGGCAAAAACAGGTCTTCATCTTTAGATGAAGAGAAGAAATATTCTCACTGATGCACACAGGTGCTCAGATTTGCTGTGAATCATACTCTTGAGTATCTGACGCTTCTATCCACATCATTTTTTAATTCAAAGTGTGTAAATTATAAATTGATGCTGTCCGTATACAGTACCAATTAAAAGGTTGGGAACACCCAAAATAGCAAAACAAAACAAAAATTTTGAATTGATTATATTATAGTATATTATATTATATTATATTATAATATACACATTACCATTCAGAAGTTTGGGGTTAGTAAGAATTGTTTTTTTGTCTCTATGGTCACCAAGGCTTCATTTATTTGATAACAATACAGTAAATATTACAGTAGTCATATACAGAAATATTGTGAAATTTTATTACAGTTTACAATAAAGTTTTTTTGTTTGTTTTTTTATGGCAAAGCAGAATTTTCAGAAGCCATTACTCCAGTCTTCAGTGTCACATGATCCTTCTAATATGCAGATTTGGTGCTGAAGAAACATTTCTTATCATTATTAATGTTGAAAACAGTTACGCTGCTTAACATTTTTGTGGAAACCATGATAGGCCTATTTTTCTTTGATGAATAGAGAGGTCAATATAAACAACATTAATTTCAGGGTTTTTTTACATTATAAATGTCTTTACTGTCACTTGTGATCAATTTAATGCAGCCTTGCTAAATAAAAGTATTCATTTCTTTTCAAATAAAATGTTACTGACCCCAAACATGCATAGAGTTCATCTGGTCATCTGTTTATAGTATCAGTACATATACCAAATATTTAATCTGTCTGACCCGTTGAAAGTTCTGACTTCAGATAAGTGTAAGTGTACTGTATGTAAGTGTTACTGTCATGAATTATTCACTGTACTTTATTTTAGTTGAAAGTGTATGGCATTGGCAAAACTGGCTCTTGATGCATTTTGTCACATCAGCACTGTGTGACTAAGTGAATTAGATCCAAACACCATCCAGGAAGATTGAAAATGGTCAGTGACAGCTGGCCTTTCTAGATAGATAATTTATCTGTCAATCATCTCTGCAATTATACCAGCATTCAGTCAGATGTGGGAGTGTAGAGTCAGACGAACTCATTGCTGCCTCTGAGCCTCCTTCTGAAAAGAATGTAAGCCCACCTCCAACGAGGGAGGACAGGGGCCTTTGTTTAATTCACGCTACACTTCACACAGCTTTTCCCAGGCCTGGCACTTGCATGAAGAGCTGGGCGTGCTTGCTGTAACCTTGGCCTTTTGAGTTCATAATTCATTCTGCCCAACCAGAACATGAATGACACAACTGACTCATCATGATGAAATAATGAGACACTCTAAATGAAAACTCTTTTGGAATTAATTCATGAGGCCTTGCATCCCCTGCACACCAGTTTCTGATTAAATAAATTGAGATAAATTGACAGTGACAATGAGGGGATTAAATATTAAATGCACATTGACTGACAGCCTTGAACTTAAGGATGCTGATTTGCACTGCCTTCTTGCAAAAAAAAATAAAAAAAAAATAAAAAATAAGATTGTTGCTGGAATATCTTAAAGGTCCCGTTTTTCCTGTGTTTTTGAAGCTTTGATTGTGTTTACAGTGTGCAATATAACATGTGTTCATGTTTCGCGTGTAAAAAAACACAGTATTTTTCACACAATTTACTTATCTGTATACCGCTGTTTTCACTGTCCTAAAAACGGGCTGATGACTTCCTTGTTCTATGAAGTCCCTCCTTCAGAAACACGTAACGAGTTCTGATTGTGCCAGCGGTTCCTGGGTTGTGATTCGACAGCAGCTTAGCGCACGTTGCCCGGAAAGGTCACGCCTCTTACCATAACGTGGAGATGCATGCGCTCAGTGTTATTGTAAACATGTCTTTAATATTACCTTATCAATTTGAGCCGGAATCAGACCCGGAGAACATAGATGAAGAGGATCGATTAGAACCTGTTCAAGCACGACTTTTGCAGGATGTTTCACAATGGTAAGCTGTTTATTTAGTAGTTGTCATACTTTTACGTTTGGCTGTTACCTTGAATTGGTTAAATTAAACTGTTATAAAAGCTTGTGGTATATGGTTTTGTCCGTCTGTCGAATTAACGATGGTGTTGTTGAATTTTTTTAATAAGTGCATTGTTTATTCCTACCTTAGTTACATGTGAGCACGAGTTTTGATAAGTAATATGTTTTATAGGTGTACATGTGGTAACTGTGACAAAATGCCAGGTTGAAAACATCTGCTGCAAAGAAATACAAAAAGTACTGTAACACCTCCTAATTAAATCATTTTTTGTTGTGTATAGTTCTTTTGAAATTGTTTTCATCCAAACAACTTTATGTAAATAAACTCAAATATATATTTCATCACAGCCGGATGAAAACGCTAAATTTTCCAAATTGACAGAGTGTGTTAAGATATAAAAGATTGGATGACGCGTAATTTTCTTTTATTAAATCCAGACAAGACAGAGGTAATACTTATCGGTTCAAAAATCCGCCCACAAAACCTCGCACAATACAACTTTAACATCATAGGATGTCCTGTTACTTTATCCTCTACAGTAAAAGACCTGGGTGTTATACTCGAATGCAACCTGTCTTTTGAAAATCATATTTCATATGTTACAAAAACAGCCTTTTTCCACCTTAGAAACATTGCTAAGCTACGTAATATGCTATCAGTTTCTGATGCAGAAAAGTTCGTTCATGCATTCATGACCTCGAGACTGGATTACTGTAATGCTTTATTAGCTGGTTGTCCTGCATCCTCAATAAACAAGCTACAGTTAGTCCAAAATGCCGCCGCTAGAGTTCTTACGAGATCAAGAAAATATGATCATATAACACCGATTTTATCATCACTGCATTGGTTACCTATAAAGCTCCGTATTATAAGATATTGCTACTGACTTATAAAGCCCTAAACGGCTTAGCTCCAGTCTATTTAACGGATCTTCTATCACCCTATAATCCATCGCGCTCTTTAAGATCACTAAATTCAAGGCTTTTGGTCATACCTAGGATATCCAGAACCACCAAAGGAGGGAGAGCATTTTCACATTTGGCTCCAAAACTCTGGAATAGTCTTCCTGATACTGTTCGTTGCTCAGACTCGCTCTCCCAGTTTAAAACTAGATTAAAGTCGCATCTCTTCAGCCAGGCATTCATATAATCCTACAGTTCAAACTACAATCCGGCCTATAGCTCATAAATGCCAGAGGAGAACTGGCCCCCGACTGAGCCTGGGTTCTCCCAAGGTTTTTTTTCTCCATTAGGTCACCTGATGGAGTTTTAGGACACCATTAGGTCACTTGATGGAGTTTTTCGGTTCCTTGCCACTGTTGCCTTTGGCTTGCTCAGTTGGGGATATTTTGGGGATATTTAATTTAATTTGATCAATCAATAAATTCCTCTTGAAACAAACTTTGTTGTATTATTTTAATTTAATACTGTGAAGCTGCTTTGATACAATCTGTATTGTGAAAAGCGCTATACAAACAAACTTGACTTGAATTGACTTGACACTTTATTTTCACCATTAATATAGCCTTAAAAGCTGCCATGTTGTGTAAAAGAAATCGTTGCCATGCATTACAATAATTTATTTATTAAAAGTTGAAAATCTACAAACGCAACTCTTCCTCTTCTCCGTGGGAGCACAACAAGACCACGCCCCCTTTTTTGTGTATTCCTGTGGGCGGAGGTTAGTCAAAAAACTGTTCTAGTGACGTCATTAAAGCAGGAAGTAGAGGGATGTAGTCCAAGCCGGCCGTTCGCTGTAGGCTTTGAAAGGGGACTTCTGTTAAATAAAATATCTCGCTTGGCATTGAACTTTGAGCTTTATAATTTTACAGGTATTATTTATGCTCTAACAGCAACATTACACACTAACTAAAGTTTGAAAAATGGGATCACGAAGAACAGGACCTTTAATATGACAAATACAAAGTTCTGGCATGAAAATCTAGATGGTGCAGGCTAATAGGTCCTTTTACTCACCTATTCATAATCACATCGTTATCTATAGGGCACAGCTGATTGGTTTCCTGCCGTTTTAGTAGCCAATGAGCTCGCTGCTAAACCTTCAAATACTTGGGTTGCCTTAGCAGTGCAGCGCGCTTTCAGAAACCCTCCACCTTCCCCAGCTCCACCTGTATAGATCTGCTACGGGTAATTCATATACGCTATATTGTACAGCAGCAGCATGTCTTACTTGCTCACAGCAGCGTGCCGTGTATGTATTGGCAGTAGCAAGTCCCGTACTTAAACGTAAAAGAAATTTAGAAAATTAGTACTCAATTGTAAAAGAAAATGAGGTTTTTTTTCTCTAGATTTCAGGTATGTTTGTATACAGCTTCTGAGTAAACTGAATTCCTCGACTTCTTTTCCAAAGAATCATAATGACTGTTGATGAAAAGCAAGAGAGAACGTTTTCTCCATAATGCAATCCAAAGTCAATGCTCTCAACCGTGCTTTTTTAAGACAAAGGTCCAGATGACTCGTCTCACATCCTCACGTCAGAAATGTACATTGTATCACACTAGATTATCTGTTGTGTTGTTGGCATGCAAAATGTATTTCATCTCTTTCCTGAGTACCCTCAACAAGGATGGAAAGAGATCTCTCTCTGTGAAAGCTCACTTGATTTCCATGCATTTCAATATCCACTTCTGTCAAGTGCATATCCCTTTAAATCGCAGCATCCCTTTATTTTCACAATCACATAATTCAAAGCAAAGACAGAAATTATGAAATTTTTATTCCATGAAAAAATGAATATGCAGTACCATATTTTATTTAATGTAAAAAATGTGACTCTTTTTTTTCAGCACATGATCATCAACACACGACCATCTTCATTAAAAGTAGTGAGACTTAAAGGTAGGGTAGGTAATTTTCAGAGAGGCTAGCAATAACGAGCTAGATTTAAAAGCATAAGATCCCACCGTTTCTTTTAGAGCGTCTCCAAAGCCACGACTCCTCCAAAACACATGAATGGGTATAGCATGGAGCAAACAAAAGTGTCACGAGAGACACCGTTAAACTACCTCATGTCTCAAAGCACATAACATTACAATAATAATGAACTTAAATAGAAGTAGTACTTGATAGTGTTGCTACTCGTTGTTTTGGTTGAGGAGAAACTATGGCTGCTGTTTCGGTTGCGGTTCTCGGTGACTGACTTCTGTCTAACTAAAAACATTAAATGTGCTGATGACGTGTGATGTCTTCACGAGCAGGGTGCGCAGAGATATGGAAATACATATGCTAACAGACAGGTAGGACATTGTATCATTGCATTCGTACCGAATATTCATTGCATTCGATAGTGGCCTGGTGTAAACAGGCCCTAAGACCCTGTCCGATCTGTATAGGGGGCCCATGGCAATTTTTATGATTTTTTCATTTTTTGCATAAGAATAGTGTCTCTCAGCTCATGCCATTTTTTATGAAAACACATGCACCTTAACTGCCCAAGTTAGCGAATAATGTGGGCATGTTCTACATATTCAGAGGTTCATTAATAATAATGATGTTTCTTGGCATAAATGTCTTTGGTACAGAATTAGAAACCACTGTTTAACATGCTTATGAAATTCATGTCCTCTGAGGTGCTAGTCTACAGTTGTAACTGAGCTAGATGAATATATCCCTCCTGACAGCTTGCGTGGGTTAGCAGGTCTGCTGTGTGTTTAGTAAACAGCCATGTCTAGATGTAAATGCTGTAATCTAACCAGTCATAAAGAGATTCTTATTTGAACAAGGTCAGATTTGGACTTGTCATCATATTAACATACAGCCTAGAACGTATTTAATTATAGTCTAAGCTCATTACAACTGAAAAAAGGTCTTTAACAGCACATGTAGGCACACACTGGTGACTCAGTAATTATGCTAACACTCTTAAAGTAACCAAATCATGTATAAAGGTTATGTTTGGACACTCGCTCGCTGTGCATTTTATCTATCAAGGGGGCAACAGAAGGCAAACAACTCATGTTGCCTTCAACTGTGTGAAGTGCATCATGATACACTCCTGCAATATCTAATGGAATTAAATCACATTATGAGCACTCGTATGGGATTACATATGGATTACTTGAATATGTGCAGTGGATTCAAGTTGTCAATTTATAGACTGGTGTTTCTGTGGGATGTTGTCATGCTGGAGGCAGTGTCATGCTGGAGAATCTGTTTCCCAACAGACATTTTAATGACTATTCTGTAAGTAACTTCCAAGTACATATCAACTTGTTCGAACCCTAACCCTACAAGTCTACTAATAATCTATTAACACTCTGAGGGCCCTATCTTGCACCCAGCGCAATTGAATTTGTACACCGACGCATGTATCATTCCTATTTTGCACCCGCGCAAAGCGCGCTTTTCCCTCCACAGAAGCACGTTGCTAAACTAGGGAATGAACTTGCGCTCCCTGGGCGGTTCAGTGCAAAAAAGGAGGCGTGTTCCGGCGCAAACGTTCCTTCATGCTATTTTGATGGTTTAGAAAACAATTGTGCCACTAACCAGGAAAAAATAGTTTAAAGTCAGTGGCGCATTGCGCATGTTATTCATATGCTATTTTAAGGGCGCATGCTTGGCCATAATCAATGTAGCGTGTGCACAATGTCTATATGTGATTCTCTCATCTATACAGAAGCAGCAGTTTTCATTTTTGCAAATCATACATTATTACGATAGATCGATAGATCGATAGATAGATAGATAGATAGATAGATAGATAGATAGATAGACAATTTATTATAAAAGCATACATCTAGCTTACACATTTACCCAAATCATCATACGCCTGTTTAACCGAAGTTAATTTGGGTGGGTTTCTCCATTTCAATGTAACTTCTCTCTTTTACGGCCGTGACGAGAGCGTTGCTCTCCTTGGCTGTGAACCGCTCCTGGCGCGCGCCTGGCAAATCCGCCGTTACAATAGCAATCCGCTATGGAAAAAGCGTGTCTGCTCTTAAAGGGAATGTGAGATGACGCTCTGATTGGTTTATTTCACGTTACGCCCAAACCACACCTATGAATAATGAAGCTACTTCAGACCAACCCATTTTAGATTTGCGCCTGGCGCAAGAGGCATTTATCCCGCCGGGAAAATAGCAACAGCGCCCAAGACCCGCCCACAAAGTTACTTGCGCTTTGCGCTTGACACTTGCGTTTCAGATCGTTAAAATAGGGCCCTGAGAGTTAGTAGACATGTAGGTGCAACGATACTTAATCTGAACAATATTAAAGTGAAACCAAAAGACTATACTAGTGTGCTTTCGGTTAGCATAGTTCTGTTCAAAACAGTGGAGAGAAAGAAAACTGCCAACATCTTTGGGCCAAATTTGTTTGCTAAACTTGTCACATGCTGCATTTTGCATTCCATATGGTACCATCATAATTACAATACCTCTTAGCAACACATGCAAATTCACTGGGTTTGTGGGTGTTCATAAATATTTCATGATCACGTGTGTGTACATCTGTGTGTGTACACATATGACCTCAGGGCAGCTTTTAACTTGAAGCGAAGTCGAAGGTCGAACCCTTTCGAAAACATGAAAAAATCTTGCTCACTTGATGTTAGAATTTTACATGATCTAATGAGGACCTCTGTATCTGATTTTTAAAGTAGATATGATAGTTAAGAAATGTTTTTGTTTTAATTTTTTTTTTTTTTCATATGAAAATTCGTTATAATAATGTGTCCTCCTGCCCATGTAGTATGACAGGCATATATGACAAGACTGATTTTATTGGGTCACTTCTTGAGAAGGTTTGATGGTTAGGGGAACACAGAAAGTAGTTTGTGTGCAGCAGTTTGGCTCTTCTGACAACAGCATTTCTAAAGCACTTACTCTCATTCTGACATGCATCGTGAACACCTCTGTCCATTCAGAGTTCCCTGCGCTTCACTTAGCACAAAGCCATTTATTCATATAAAAGAAAAAAAAATCAAGCATCAGATGTTATTACACTGCAAGCTACATTAATGCACATGTATATTGAATGGTAAAAATGGTTTGTGTTCACGTTGTGTTTTGTTTAACAGATGTGGAGTGGTCTTTATTCATATGGACATTTACTATAGAGTAATCCTTTTTTAATCTTTTTTAATCTTTTTTATTTTTTTTTATTTTTTTTTTTACTTGGTTTCCAGTGAAATTTTTTTTAGAAATCTTTTAAAAGTTTGACCTTTTTTAGTATTCTTTTTATTTTAATGTATAGTTTAACCATACATTAACGCTACATTGCATTTTTTTCAGTCACATTTTTTTTTGCCAGTGGGGTAAAAGAAAATCTTGCTGGAAACCAAGACAAAAATACTTGAGAGAATGCCTAAAGTTTAACTTCGCTGATTTTCAACCCGCTTTGTATTGTTACAATGTTGGTAGTACAGTATATGTAAATGAACAATGTTTACTCGTTCTCAGAGAAATTCAGATTTATTTGTCCGAAAATTATCCGTCGAATGATGCGTTTTGACAGCTCCAGGGCTTTACAAAACTACTGATTATACTTCCGCATTTTTGTATCCCGACCCACGGACAGTCAGTCCGAACGAGGGTTATTAACAGAAAAATGTATGGTACTTCGTAAAAATGGAAATAAATCTCTCAGATTTCATTTAAAATATCTTCGTTTGAGTTTCGAAGATTAACAAAAGTCTTACGGGTTTGGAACGACATGAGGATTAGTAATTGATGACCATTTTGTTTTTCATTTTTGGGTGAACTAACCCATTAATTGAATCAATAAAATACCTTTTGACTAGCGAGTACCACCGTGATTAAGATGCCGTTGAAATGGTACATGTTGGCAAGTTCTCTCTAAATAAATTGTCATATTGGGGGCGTGCTGTCCGCCTAACTTTGCTCTTTTATCTTCTGCCCCAGTGCGTATATGTTTCTTTCATCATATGTCTGAACCCAGCATGCTAGCTTTGCTATCTCGCAAGCTGTGACTAAAGAGATGTGTTCTGATGTGTACCTCGTGGTTTATTTACTTTATTTTGATGATTCACAGCGTTGAAAGTTCCAGAGTGGCTGTGTGCTGCGATAGCGGTTCAGCAATTGCGGTCGCACTTCAGAGCGTTAAACTGTGTATGAAAATGGATGGCAATATTTGCTAGCGAACCTCATAATGGGATAGTTGATGGCTTAAATAAATAGCAGTCATATACTGTACAGGGAACAAACATACACACACACACACACAAACATATATATATATATATATACGCACACCCAAACCTGGCAGGCCTGGTCTGGTGAAAGGGAAATAAAGGTGACATGCTGCAAGGAACCGCGATCCAGCGAAACGAATAACATGTTTTTCCTTAAGTTATTTATCGCCAGAGTGCTTTTGGAAAGAATGGAAATAAATAAATAAAACTAACAGCTCTCATCAGAAGCTACAATCTCCAGCTCTCAAGGTGCTGCAGAGATTTAAGGCTTTACAAGGTAGCAATGTATAAACCTTTGAATGTTCAGCACCAGTGGTTTCAAAGGGCTTATTTGAAGTTGCTTTAACTGCTGAGAAACGACGAACTGGAGAGGTAAATTTTCAGTTGGCTCTGAAAAAGCCAGAGTTATCAAAACAGGAAAATAAAATAATTAACAACCTTATTTCAGGCTTTTTTTTAAAAGAACATTTCAGACCAAAGAAAAGTTGTCTTTGAACTCTTTTTGTTGTTGTTGTGTATGAACCATGAAACGACTAGAGATTTACATCTTGTCAACAACAACACAAATATGGGACTGTTTCCTCAAATATGCTAAATTAGTAAAAAAAAAAATTCTCTTCTCACTTAAAGGAATAGTTCCCTTTTCTGTCATCATTTACTCACCCTCAAGTTGTTTTAAACCTGTATGAATGTCTTTCTTCTGCTGAAAACAAAAGAAGATATTTTGAAGAATGTCAGTAACCAAACAGTTGATGGACCCCAATGACTTCCATAGTAGGAAAAAACATACTATGGAAGTCAATGGGGTCCATCAACTGTTTGGTTACTGACATTCTTCAAAATATCTTCTTTTGTTTTCAGCAGAAGAAAGACATTCATACAGGTTTGAAAGAACTTGAGGGTGAGTAAATAATAACAGAATTTTCATTTTTAAGTGAACTATTCCTTGTATGTGTCTACTTTCTGTGGCAAAAGCGAGATAAAACAGAATTAAACAGTAAACGTATGTAAAGTATATATAATGTATAAAACAGAATAAAACAGTATAAACGTTTGTATAGTATATAGAATGTATACAGTATATAGTATTCTATGAGTTAGCTATTTATACTGTATGTTGCTTTTCCCAAAAAAGGGTATCACTTTACAATACAGTTTCATTTGTTCACATATGGCAAGTTAACTATAGTTTACATAAACCTTATTTTGATGACTGAAAATGATTTTTAAAAGTTACAGTTTAACTATAACAACACTGTTCCTTAATAAGTCCGGAAGTATTTTTACATGTAATAATAAACATGGAATCACCATGCAGTGATGTATATCCATTTATATTGCTATTGTTATCATAACGTCTTGATACTATCATTTAGTGTTAAGTAGTAATAGTCAGCAGGCAAGTGTTTCGTATCCCATCAGTCAAGATGTTTGGGAAGAAACCTTTTGACATTCTTGGCCTTCTTCAGCCTCTCTAGTAGAAAGTGTTGACAAGATGTGTATACACTCATCCTCAGATATATCTACAAGGCTTCATACAGCCATGAAGGGCACTTCACTGTTTCATGACAGCTTGTGCCACTTCGGAATCCACTTAATTCGGAGAGTCCTGGTTGCTCAGATCCAGCATCTGAGAATCGGAGTCCAAAAAAGTTATATACACAAAAGTTATTCGACCCTTTGAACATCTACTTTAAACATATGTCATTTTCTTGCAAATAGCTATTGAAAAACATATTATATGCAGTTATTTCTTGAATATAACAACGCAAGTATTACTTTCTTTCATGCACAAACATCTCTGACACAAACGAGAAACACATTCCCGCTTTAAAAGCTTTTGTCTCCCTCATACACGCATTCTCTCTGTTTCTGTCTCTCAGTATGCGCTAGCTCACAGCGAGGGGTTGCGAGGAGTGTGTAGCCCCTGGCCTGCTGCTGAATCAAAAGCAAGCAGTGAGGAACCTGCTGGAAATGGGGCTTGCTGATTTGATGTGCGTGGCAGGGCGGCTTTGAACCCCAGTTGCTGGGTGTGCAGATAAAAGCTACATTACCGTCCTGCTCATTTTCTAAAGATCAACATCCTGCAGCCACAGAGAATGGCATTGCAATCAGCACGCGCTAAAGCACTGACATTCCACGATTCTATACTCACTGCCAGTCATATCTGATAACAGTAGTCTGTTCTGTGGCAGTCATACCTCCTATCAAAGTTCTGCTTACTGCCGGTCACATTTCATCACAGATCATTACCAGTGCACGACTGAGCTTGGGTGAGGGGCAACGTTTTTCTTTAACATGGCCAATGTCAAGGATTCCCAAACTTTTGTCAGCCAAACTCCTTTGACCTAAAATATTTACTTGATATTTTACCCCCTGAAATTTTAAGTTAATATTTCAATAATTTAACTAAGAATTCCATGTTCACGGTTCTGATTTCGGTTAATGTTCACACGACATGGAGATCAAATATTTAATGTGTTTTTTTATGTGTTATTTTTTTCTTCTTCGTTTTTTCTTATTTTAATTTTAAGTTTATGATTTAATTAATTAGCATTTCATCAACTCATGAACCCCCTGCAGTTCCCTCATAAACTACTCATACAGTACAGCTTATTATACAAACTTATTATGCAAAAGTTTTAATAGATTTTTCTATCATGTTCTTGTTTTGTGGCAATCTTTTACAAGCAAGCACAACCAAGGTATCTGGTGTTTGAAGCATAAGATTTATTTATTTTTATTTTTATTTTTTATCGGAAAAGGTTTTTGTAAAAGTTAGTTGCATACTAATCAATTCTTTCCTCTGGATTAGGGCTTCACAATTGATCAAATTAATAATTAAGATTATCACAATGGCAAAGACTTTTGTATTTCATTTACTGTAGGTCTGCTTTCCTCATGCGTCAAAATTGTCTTTGTGAACATGGATGCAATGGCTAATCAAAGCTGTTTAAATTAGATTAGATTTTTTTATATATATATATATATATATATATATATATATATATATATATATATATATATATATGTATACTGTAGATTATAACCAGTGACTACAACTAGTCCAAATCAGCATCTGATTCACAAATTATTTAAGTTTCACTTCTATTTGCAGTCACACATAAAATGGGTGTTGAATAAGCATCACATGACATTCAAAAATAAGAATCTAGATAAAATGCAATTTGCAATTATTTTGTTGTAGTAATGTGATGCTGCATGCTATAATGTAGATGGTGCAACAGCCAATACACACTTCAACTTGACCTGAGAAATTGAGAACGCAGTGATCAACAAGTTGACATGGTGTAAGGTTTATTCTGCAGCAAAGCCAGCTTTGTTAATATAATGAGAGTACAGAAGTCAGGGCTCAAACAGTTGTTCTGTGTGAACTTGCAGCGACAGCCTCAGTGATAATGCCATATAAGCCTTGCAAACATAGTCAAGGGTCACAGTTTGTGGAAAGAGAATACAGTATGCGGTTTTCCTCTGTTTTTGTCATAATTGTACATCCCTCCGAGTCCCCAAAAAAAATCTAGTTGTATTTGAAATAGTCATACATTCAATCTCTCCTATGCTGCATTGTGCACAGAAACACATTTTTTTTGTTGTTGTATCTCCACACACCAGCACATAATCTTTCAGGAGGTCGGTTGTAGTCGACTTTCTCAGCTCGCTTCAGCTCAGAGAATAATTTTAGCATAGAACGTTCTGATTAATCCTTAACAGCACTGTATTTTGACACTTTTGCATTTCCCTTTCTGCAGCTTAGCATTGCTCACATATCCATGCAAGTGTGAGATTGGACTCTTTATTACTTTAGATCCTTATTTTTATATTTATCATTACAGTAGTATTTTCCTAAGCGGTAACTTCAAACTTCAAATTTAGCTGGCCTCCTGTAGCTGTGTTCAGTCTAATTTATATAAATTTTCAGACTCATTATTTTTCGCATTCATTTGCTTTAGCAGGCTCCAGGCCAGAGTTACTGCATCAGTCTTGAGCACTCTGTGTTATTTCTCTAAACTGTAGTGTAAAAAAAGAGCTTTTCTTCATTTATCCTGCTTCTTGTTGTAACAGATTTGCTTCAGGATATGAGAAGTACTGTAGGCTATGGATAGGAGGATAGGATAGGTTGCCATACCTTCTATCTTCACTACAATTTATATTTAATTGCACTACCATCCAGTTTTTTTGTGTACAAAACTATCTTTTTGAAGCACTGTTGAATATGGAAATGAGCTTTTTAGTCGATTGCCTTGATTTTGAACAAATGTTCTCACCGAGAACTCTTACAGATGTTGGTTTTGTTGGTGTGATTATTTTTCATTTCACTGATGTGCTTGGGTATGAAGATAATTAGTCAACATTTCAGCCTTGTTTCATTTAGAAACTGAAAAAAAAAAACCCTGAACATTCTGAAAATATAATCTGTTCTGCCTGAAGTCAAGTCAAGTCAAGTCAAGTTTATTTGTATAGCGCTTTTCACAATACAGATTGCATCAAAGCAGCTTCACAGTATTAAATTAAAATAATACAACAAAGTTTGTTTCAAGAGGAATTTATTGATTGATAAAATTAAATTAAATATCCCCAAAATATCCCCAACTGAGCAAGCCAAAGGCAACAGTGGCAAGGAACCGAAAAACTCCATCAAGTGACCTAATGGTGTCCTAAAACTCCATCAGGTGCCTTAATGGAGAAAAAAAAAACCTTGGGAGAACCCAGGCTCAGTCGGGGGCCAGTTCTCCTCTGGCATTGGATAGAGGCCGGATTGTAGTTTGAACTGTAGGATTATATGAATGCCTGGCTGAAGAGATGCGACTTTAATCTAGTTTTAAACTGGGAGAGCGAGTCTGAGCAACGAACAGTATCAGGAAGACTATTCCAGAGTTTTGGAGCCAAATGTGAAAATGCTCTCCCTCCTTTGGTGGTTCTGGATATCCTAGGTATGACCAAAAGCCTTGAATTTAGTGATCTCAAAGAGCGCGATGGATTATAGGGCGATAGAAGATCCGTTAAATAGACTGGAGCTAAGCCGTTTAGGGCTTTATAAGTCAGTAGCAATACCTTGTAATTAATACGGAACTTTATAGGTAACCAATGCAGTGATGATAAAATCGGTGTTATATGATCATATTTTCTTGATCTCGTAAGAACTCTAGCGGCGGCATTTTGGACTAACTGTAGCTTGTTTATTGAGGATGCAGGACAACCAGCTAATAAAGCATTACAGTAATCCAGTCTCGAGGTCATGAATGCATGAACTAACTTTTCTGCATCAGAAACTGATAGCATATTACGTAGCTTAGCAATGTTTCTAAGGTGGAAAAAGGCTGTTTTTGTAACATAAGAAATATGATTTTCAAACGACAGGTTGCAATCGAGTATAACACCCAGGTCTTTTACTGTAGAGGATAAAGTAACAGGACATCCTATGATGTTAAAGTTGTATTGTGCGAGGTTTTGTGGGCGGTTTTTTGAACCGATAAGTATTACCTCTGTCTTGTCTGGATTTAATAAAAGAAAATTACGCGTCATCCAATCTTTTATATCTTTAACACACTCTGTCAATTTGGAAAATGTAGCGTTTTCATCCGGCCGTGATGAAATATATATTTGAGTGTCATCAGCATAACAATGGAAACTAATTCCATGTTTCCTTATAATATTTCCAAGTGGCATCATATATATTGAAAATAACAGGGGGCCTAATACAGATCCCTGCGGCACTCCATAGTTTACTGGAGTTATGATCGATTTTTCTCCATTTAAATAGACAAAATGGTAGCGGTCAGATAGGTATGATTTGAACCAGCTTAGTGCTTGTCCTTGAACACCAGTATAATTTTGTAGTCGATCTAAGAGTATTGTGTGATCTATAGTATCGAACGCAGCACTAAGATCAAGTAAAACTAGTATTGAGATACAGCCTTGGTCAGAAGCTAAAAGTAAATCATTTGTGATTTTAACGAGCGCAGTTTCAGTGCTATGATGCGGTCTGAATCCAGACTGAAACTTTTCATAGATATCATTTTGTTGCAAGAAAGAGCCCAGTTGAGCGGACACCACTTTTTCTAATATTTTAGACATAAATGGAAGATTTGAAATGGGTCTATAATTTGCTAGATTATTATGATCTAATTGTGGTTTCTTAATGAGAGGTTTTATAACTGCCAGTTTAAATGTTCTTGGAACATGACCTAGAGATAAAGACGAGTTAATAATATTGAGGAGAGGCTCTTCCACTACAGATAACACTTCTTTCAGTAGTTTAGTTGGTATAGGATCTAATAAACATGTTGTTGTTTTAGATGAAGTGATAAGTTTATTTAACTCTTTTTGTTCTATAGTTGTAAAGCACTGTAATTGTTCTTTCGGGGTGATAATTGAAGCTGAATTGTAAGGCGCGATTGAAGATTGAACGTTTATAATTGTGGTTCTGATGCTTTCTATTTTCTCAGTGAAGTAGTTCATGAAATCATTACTACTGAACTGTAACGGGATATTTTGTTCGGGTGACGTCTGTTTATTTGTTAGTCTAGCCACGGTGTTAAATAGAAACCTTGGATTGTTTTGGTTGTTTTCTATTAGTTTGCGGAGGTGCTCAGCCCTGGCAGCTTTTAGGGCCTTTTTATAACGTGACATACTGTCTTTCCACGCGATTCTAAAGACCTCTAAATTAGTTTGTTTCCATTTACGCTCTAAAATACGGGTTTCTCTCTTTAAAACATGCGTAGTATTGTTATACCATGGTGCTTTATTTTTCTCTCTGACCTTTTTTAATTTAATAGGTGCAACCACATCCAATGTTCTAGAGAGAATGGTGCTCATAGTGCTAGTTAGTTCTTCTAGTTCATCTGTTTGTTTGGGTTCAGGCAGCAGCTGAGACAGATTAGATAAGCAATTTGAGAAATTATCTATGGTGGATGGGAGGATTGTTCTGCCTGGTTGATAACGCGACGCCGCATGACATATTACAGCAGTACGTAATATGCAAGTTACCATGTAGTGATCAGTGACTTCATCACTTTGTGGAATGATATCTATATCGGTTGGATCGGTTCCGTGTGATATAATTAAATCGAGTGTATGATTAAGACGATGAGTTGGTCCGGTGACGTTTTGCTTGACCCCAAATGAATTTAATAAATCTGTAAACGCAGCTCCTAACGCATCATTTGGATTATCTACGTGTATGTTAAAATCTCCAACAATTAATGCTTTATCGACATTGACTAATAGGTCTGAGAGAAAATCTGCAAACTCTTTTAGGAAATCAGCGTAAGGCCCTGGCGGTCTATATACGGTAGCCAAGGCTAGAGATAATAGGGATGTTTTTCTAACATCTAAGAGCGTAACATTTAGTACAAGTACTTCAAATGAAATAAACTTATAACCCGTTTTCTGAGTAACATTTAGAATATCTTTATAAATGGTTGCAACACCTCCGCCACGGCCAATCAGACGGGGCTCATGCTTATAACAGTATCCAGGAGGAGTAGACTCATTAATACCGAAATAATCATTTGGTTTAAGCCAGGTTTCAGTAAGGCAAAGTACATCGAAGCTATTATCTGTGACTATTTCATTTACAATAACTGCCTTAGGTGTGAGTGATCTAATGTTTAGAAGACCTAGCTTTAGAAATAGTTTTTGTTTACTAATAGCAACATTTTCTGTTTTAATAACAATTAGATTTTTCCTAGATCCTGCATTAGATTTATTATTTGATCTCACTAAACGAGGAATAGACACGGTTTCTATGCAATGTTCTACACTAGTATTTATATCAGTTGAATTGGTGCAGCAGAGACTATGATTTGGACTTTTGGTTACTAGTCAAAGGGTATTTAACATTTTGGAGATGTTATCTGACAGAAGATCCGCTCCGAATCTGCTTGGGTGTAAGCCATCAGCACGGAAAAGCCTAGGACGCTCCCAAAACAGATTCCAATTATTTACAAAGAGCAGTTTCTGCTCATTGCACCATGACATTAACCATTCATTTAGCGCAAATAATCTGCTGAATTTTTCATGCCCTAGTCGGTACGTGGGAAGCGGTCCTGACACAATGATCGTTGTTTCAGGCGATGTGCTGCGTACCGTATCGATTAGATTCCTGAAGTCTTTCTTCAGAATCTCCGTCTGGCGCAGCCTGATGTCGTTCACTCCCGCGTGCAGGACCACAGTTCCGACGCGCTCGTCACCGTTCAGGATCTCGGGAACGCGAGCAGCGATTTCAGAAACACGAGCACCAGGGAAGCAGTGACTTTGCACCTTACTTGTACCTAACGTAGCGTGTACGTGCCGAACGATGGAATCGCCGATGATCACAGCATCGCGTTCTGTTTCGCGTAGAGGGGAGAAGCGGTTTTGTGTCGATAACTCGAAAACCGGGAGGGTCGGAGAAAGTCTTGGTCTAAACCTGACTCGCGTCTTCCGCTGCGGAACCACCCAGGCTTCGTGGTGGCGTGTTGGAGCCGGAGTGAACGAGACCATGGCTGATTGCGACCGATGCTGAGGAACGCACGGAGTAGACGCGGTCGGAGTCAGCGGGTTAGTAACGTTAAACACTGATTTGTGTGCGTCGGCGCGTGATGTTTCAAGAGCCAAACACCGGTCTCTCAGCTCGGCCTGTCTCAATAAAAGGTTGTGGATCTGTTTCTCAACAGCTTCCAGCTCAGACTGCAGTGCGTGAAGCTCAAATGTGTCCTCACCTGCACCAAGCGGTAGACTACTTACATCTGATATATTCGCCATTTTAACAGATGGACAGTGAGTTAGCAACGAAGCTACCAGTGATGCTATCAATATTAATACTAATTTATATTATAAGTTTGTTTGTAAATGAGTGTGGAGAAGACGCGTTCAGCCGTGATCCACGGACGTAACCTTTAAGAGTATGCAGCGTTGGATCACTAATAGGCTTGAGACGCGTCTGCTCAACAGTCCGCGTTGTAACTATGAGGTTTTTTAGTGGTAGGGGTGTAGAGTAGACGCACGATAGGCGAAAAAAAAGTGTTTGTTTATAAGTGAGTGTGGAGAAGACTCGTTCAGCCGTGATCCACGGACGTAACCTTTAAGAGTATGCAGCGTTGGATCACTAATAGGCTTGAGACGCGTCTGCTCAACAGTCCGCGTTGTAACAATGAGGTTTGAGCAGTAGTGCTTCTCAGTGAGGAAGAGTAGAAAATGTTCGTTGTAAGCGGGTTTAAAGAGAAAAATCAAGAATTATAAATCAAATCGATAGAGCTCCAAAAACAACAACGCATTCAGACGCAACGCATGATAATGACAGGACAAGACATTATTCACCGTGTTTGTTGAGTGTTTCTTATTCACCTGAGCTTTTATGAACTCAAAGGCGCGAGAGAAAATAAATAAATAAAAATAGCTGAGCGCAAGGGTGGCGCGTTAACAGGCTAGCGAATTACTAGCGTGTTATGCGTCAGGGTTGGGTAAGCTGTATTTAGTAGTAATATAAACAACTAGAAATTGTAGTAAATGATGGTTCAAAACAAGGAAATACGAGGCTAAGACGGAGCTTACAACTCCGAAGCAAACACACTCACAGCAGGCAGCGAGAAAAATCAAGAATTATAAATCAAATCGATAGAGCTCCAAAAACAACAACGCATTCAGACGCGACGCATGATAATAACAGGACAAGACATTACTCACCGTGTTTGTTTGAAGGATATGTTTATGTGAACTCGTCAGCTTGAAAGGGCTGATAAATAAAACTTATTTTATTATTATTCATAGGTATTCATACTGCAGTTAACACATACATTTTCGTATATTTGGACAATGTTTAAGTATTTAAATATGCACAGATTTAGGAATGTAAAAGTTTTAACAAATAAAATGTATATTATATTTGTATAGTTACATTTGACTGTTTTATGTTTATTATATATGATTATTTATATTAAGATTAGTCCGTTTAGATTAGTAAATGTGATGGCATTGAACAGTCTTATTTATAAAAAAATCTAAATCAAAACCTGTTAATTCATTTAGTGAATAAGGTGAAATAAACAATAGTTGGTGCAATTCATTCTTATAGAATTACTGCCCGTTATTCAGTCAGCTGAAGGAGCTGGTCGAGTATTCTCTGACATTTGCTTAAACTGAAGTGCAAAATCTCTGAGGTTTACATTGCAGATGAAGGAAGTAGTGCCATTTAAATAGGACACTCCCTAACCTTAAAGTCTGCTAACCTAAGAAAGATGATTATAAGAAATGTGTAAGCCAACTTTTCTATCATGGACTTGTTTGCTGAAATTAAAATTGCACAAAGTTTGTGTGGAGCAGAGAGTACACACCCTGCGGGACATATGAATGTGAGTCATCTAAAAACTTTCTTTAATAAGACAGCTCATCTCAGCGGACCCCCTACAGAAACAGAGTTGTCAGATACCTTATTGAGTGCTGAAATGCTTGGCACTTTCCACACAAGGCTGGAATGAAACGGGAAGCCACAAGGATAGATGGGACTAATTTTTTACGGATTTCACTTTAGCTGCGAGCCTTGGATTGTGCAGATCCATCAATATTGCGGTGTGTGGTACTTTTAGAGGAGCCGCTGTCATCTGTGGCTGTTGAATTAGCAGGGATCTGAAATGCAGAATAAACAGACGTGTTTTAGCTCTGACTGTGGTGACTGGGGAAATGTAGATTTGACATTACAATTGATGGCCTTTTTTGTCTGTCTCATAGTGAGATTTTTATTTATTTGTATCAGTAAAGTCTCAGTTGTTTGCATCCTGCACACCCACACCGGATGAATCCATTTGTTTCCAGTTTGTCAGTGTACTACTGCACTACTGAAGATGAAGCTCTTTTGTTCAAAGCATATACAGGAAGATAAGAAACACATTTTACATTACAAACGAAGCATGACATTGGGGCAAGTCATAACATTCTCACACAAATAAATGCAATGACATCTAAATGTATCTAAAACATACATGATGTGTACAAATCTAATACAATGTCTACTTCTACAAATAAGATAATATATATATTTGCACAGCATATATATTAATATATTAATATTTAATAAATTAAATATCCAGACATATAAAATTAGAGAATATGTCTTGAAAATGTTGAAAAAAATTTTGTTCCATTTATTCTTTAATGCTGTTAGATTCATCCTTTAAACAAGAAACAACTATTTACACACACTATTTTTTGGTTTGAACCAGAGACCTCAGCATTTTTGGCAGCACTAAAGTCAGTAAATAAAATGAAGAATCAATGTTTAATAAACAGAGACACAGATCTATTTTAAACCTAATACCAACCAAACTAGAAAGTGTCTGGATAACAAAGGTTGTGTCACTTATAAAGAGTGAAATATGTATATTTTCTAAAAAGACAGCACAGTCATCAGCCTTTTCTGCTTTTTTTCTGCTGTTTCCTCTACAGGTGGTGAGGTGCCCTACACGACTTTGGCTACAAGGATGATGATGGGGGTTTGGTGGCTTTTTGCTCTGATAGTCATCTCCTCCTACACGGCAAATCTGGCTGCCTTCCTCACTATCTCCCGCATCGAGAACTCCATTCAGTGAGTACACGCATTTATACATGTCACTCTTGCAGCTAGCGTCAAACACTGTAATCATCCTCACAATAACAAAACAACAAACAAGTTGTGGCTTTCAATCTTCATCTCAACTTCAACTTCAGTCTCAGTTGAATATGCTGTGTAGTTTAAGCATATACTAACAAAGGCATGCATTTCTGGGAGCATTGATTAGTTTTGGATAGGAATGGTATTAATTGAGCAGCATTCTTCAAATGAAAACACAGAATATACAACACATATAATACACAGAAATACATCACATTCTTAAGCTACAAAAAAAAAAGAAAAAAAAGAACAAATCTGTTTGTGTCTAATATAGTTACAAAAACACACAATTCCAAGCTGTGTGTAAATGAATACTCACAAGACCTCAGCACTGTTTCATGGTGCTCAGACTTCTGCTGTGTGTGTGTGCCTACTTAAGCATATTTTGGGGACAAATTTGTACCCAGAAGTGAGCCAAACCTGACAAAACATCTCAAAACCTTATTTTGTGGGTGTTCTCATTTGCAAAATCAGTATAAAGGTAAAGTAAATACTTTCTTCTTTCTTTCTTTTTTTTAAATGCAGAAAGTTTTCTCTTTAAGGTTAAGATGTGGGTTTTTCAGTTATGTTTTAGTATTTATAGCTTTATGTAAAAACAAAAGTGTGTGTGTGTGTGTGTGTGTGTGTGTGTGTGTGTGTGTGTGTGTGTGTGTGTGTGTGTGTGTGTGTGTGTGTGTGTGTGTGTGTGTGTGTGTGTGTGTGTGTGTGTGTGTGAGAGAGTGTGGACATGGGTATCACTTTGTGTGTCCAAACAGCTTAAAAAACATACTAAACAGTATTTTTTTTTTTTTTCATTAAAAAATTGCAGAACGTTTTCTGTGATGGGTAGGTTTAGGGGTAGGGTTAATGTAAGGAGGATAGAATATGCAGATAATTAATTAAATTATTATTAATTATGATCAATACCATTACACCACCTCAAACTAATAGTGTTCTGCCTTTTAAATAAAAAAAGAGTAAGTCATTTGAGTCTGTTTCAAATGGTCAAAAATTCGACTCTTTCTTAACATTCATAATTAGTTTTTTGTTTCTTTTTAAGACTAATCACAAATTACATATCCGGCCGTCACATAAAAAAAACGTGTTTTTTTTTTTTTTTTTGGACTGTTTATAGAAATGTCATATTCTTGACTCTTGAATGCTAATAACAGAAGGCCATAATTTTCATAACAGGAAGAGCAGCAGCCGCATTTTGGTAAATGTTTGAAATGTTCCACCTCGTCATAAATTACATTTAATAATAAAAACACTTCAAAAATCACCTTATTAAAACGTAAAAAGGACTCTTTGTCTGTCCGTCTCTTTGCTCTCAACCAGGCAGGTTAAATAAATTACCAGTGCAGAAATGTCTGACGTCATTCTCACTGGAATGATAAATCTAATTTGTGGCACAGGAAATTAAAACAGGGAGTTGCATGCCCGAAGGAGATCTTCCGCACACACACACACACACACACACACACACACACACACACACACACACACACTTGTATATGTGGCTTACGGGACTTTCCATAGGCACAATGGTTTTTATACTGTACAAACCTGTTTTATGAAAATTATTGAATTTTATTTATTATTATTGTTGTTATTATAAAATGTTTATATGAAATGCATAAATATACATATTAAATGTAATACTGTTTACGTTCACTTAAAACATAACTTACTGTCTTTACGGGAAAGCTGGCCAAGACCGTCATTTTGACATACTTTGTGTGTATTTGACTGTTTAAGTGCAAAAGCAGCAAAAAAGAACTCAATTTAGTACTGAGAGGCGGCTTTATATCTGCATAATCATGTAACAGCAACAATATTCATCCGGAGCAAATGAGTGAGCAAGGGGAGGCGGTTTGTGTGTCAACTCGCTGTTGGAGAGATGAGAGAGCGAGAAAGCGCAGCTGGTATCGGGTATCTATTCTGCGGGAAATGAGTATTGGAAGCATTTCAGATATTTCAGTATCGATATGTATTGAAAAATCGATATTTTTGATAACACTACGTAGCTCTTAGTTTATTATTTCAGATGCCCTTTTAAAAGACTACAATTGAAAAATGTATGTATTATATATAAATTTAACCCACCAAAGTTGCTAGTGGGACTCACTGTGTTAATACACCACTGCAGAAATCCACCCGCACTTGGGTGTTAATATTAATATATATTAGGGCTGGGGGAATTAACGCGTTCCTGTTGCGGCTGCTATTGTGAGTGTGCCGAACCAAGTCACCCTGTCATGATGGAGAAGGACAAGGATAGAGTTTTAGGAAGAATCTTTGCATTTAAAAAGTTGCCTGATGGCACGTTTGACAAAACAAAGATGGTGTGTACAATTTGCAAAGCTGAGTTCAAATACCATAGAAGCAATTCGTCTTTAATATACCATTTAAAAGCAAAGCACCCAGTTGCTAGCAATTGCTTTCTTAAATTCAACTGGCACTTTAACATTTTGTTGTTGTTTTAATATTGTTGGTGCATATAAAGAAATTATTTATTTTGGCCAAATGGCTTAAGTTCTAAACTAATCTAGACTTTTTGATGACCTTGATGGTTTTAATATCAAACTTACCCATTTTATGTGATGGGAACAACTACTCTTTGGTTCTGAGGAGAGTCTGTTTACAGTTCACAAAATGTCATTAAAATATTATTTAAAAAATAGACTTCCTTTGTGTTGTTTAATTGAATTAGGTACTTCTACGTTTAAATATTGATGATTACAAGCTTGGGGGAAAATGCGATTAATTGCAATTAATCACAGCAAATTGTGCGATTAATTCGTTATCGATTTTTTAATCGATTCCCAGCCCTAATATATATACCTTTCACCGCAAACAAGCAGAGACGGTCCTGGAGCAGGGTGGAGTTATGGGGTTTTACCGACAGTTTGAGGATCCAGTGCAGTTACAAGGTTTAGTCACAAGTTCTTTTTTAATCAGTTTTCATTGCTTAAATGTTTGCAAAACCCACAGACAGGTGTAAAGGGTGACCAATAGTAATGATTTGGAGCTACTAGGTTTCCGCCCTATACAGAGACGATATACAAATTAAATTTTTTAACATATTTAAGCTTTGCAAAACTGTTAATACCAGATTTTGGTTTAGTGCACTTTATGAAAAGTTGTCACAAATGATACTCACAAATCCATTCCAAGTCACTGCCTTGACTCCGCCCACTATGAGATGTCACTATTCAAGCGCACTTATCGGACTAATCAGATTCACCGTGCCCAGCAGTCATATAAGCTAAGGCTGCGTCCTCCGAAGGTCGCAGTATTCAATCAAATTTAGTTATTCTTCGTGCGGTGTAAAATACTGCAATTTCTTTCTTACTTTGCAATCTAACGGTTACTTTTCTTAAATGAGACCGCCTCGATGACGTATGCAGCCTTCAAATGCGATCTCAGGAGGATGCCGCCTTCGAAATGAGATGCAGCTATAATCAAATAATCAAATTCAGCAATGACTAGCAGTGATAGAGTTAATTGTGCTTAACAATCCTCGTAATATAACCATGTAGGCGATTTGGGGAGGTGGTGTTACTAGGGAAAATGAGAGTATTTAGTATTTATTTTTTCATGATCTCGGTTTGTTTATTTTTCTTTGCATTAGATTATCATTAATGAGCCTGTGCTTAGATCGCTTGATTCTAGCTCTATGCACCTAATTAGGATTTCCATAAATTTAAATGTATTATCTTTTAATGTGTAGACGATGGCAGGGTCATTACAGAAATAATTACAGCCTAAACTCCGCACCCAGGGGTCTGTTGTATTTAAAATACACCATTCAGTCAGGAAGAGCTGAAAGATTTATGAGACCAACTGGGTGGTCGGGTGAGTTCACAATTGGATAGTTTTGTCTTGAGAGGAGTTTCATTACCTAATAGATTTAAAGTCGGTGCAGTTTGTTTAGGATCATATTCTTTTGTTGCTGTGAGAATTTTAAGCCCGATGGATACTGGACAAAAAGAGGGAGGGTTAGTTCATCAGTCTCTTTTTAATCGACTTTCCTGATCCTAACCCAGTGTTAATTAAATCAGAGCAACATCAACTTATCAACAACTCTCACTTACCCCACATAGCTCTTAACCAGTTAACACAAAATCTATACATTCGCTCGTTTCATTCATCAGGCTGGTCCTCAAGGAATTCAGATGAACACTTTGTACTTATTTGATAATGAATGCATTTATGTGAAACTTTTGCATCAAGGCTGAATCCTGCCTTCAGAGTAAAATTTAACTCTAGAAATGTAGTATTTTTTAGTTTTGTTTTACAATATGTACATGCTGGCACCATGATGGTTTGGATTCAGCTGTAGATGTTTCGAGAAAGAGAAATGTATCATCTTGTGATTGAGGAAAACACTTCAGTTTTGTCTTTCAGTTTGTGCTGATTGCTATTGTTTTAAATGATTTGCAAGACTGTGCCACTGATTTGCTGGATGTAATACAGCTTAGCAAAAAAGAAACACATCACTGATGTTCACTTTTATCCTGAAACAGCATGAAAATGTTTTTTTTTTAACAGAGAAAAGTAATGAAGACTGTACTGCAGCCTTAATGTTTAAATCTGCATACAATGCGCCCTTGTAAGGAAGTGCATTTGAATATTCATGCATATTGTTACATCAGTTTAGAAATATAAAAATGGTTTAGGAAACAGACTGTACAATGCGGCTGTGAGATGGCGTCCATCTGTGAAGGTGAAGGAGGGCCAGGCTACAGGCTTCTCGAGATTTGTTTTTTTCTGCACTCACAGTTTCCCATGCCAGTTTGCCTGCGGTCTGGCTAGGCATAGTCACTCCGTGCCACAGATGACAGTTTTCCTGGCCAAAGCAAAAAGATCAGCTAAGCGGCCGCAGCATTTGAATGCCGCCAGATGGTCACCTATAAAGGGTGTGAAAAAGCGTATACACAGATAGATTGCTATTCTTAAGGCTAATTGAATTTTGCAGTAACAAGAACACAATGCTGCATTGCAAATGTTCCGCTGGTATTAAAAATTACAGAGATAGATTAAACTTTGTAAGTCATCTGTTTGCTAGTGTACTCCTAAACATAAACTGTTTTCTATTTTAATATATTTTCAAATGTAATTTATTCCTGTGGTTCCTGAATTTTCAGCATCATTACTCCAGTCTTCAGTATCACATGATCCTTCAGAAGTCATTCTAATATGCTGTTAAACTCCATAAATGTGCTCAATAAACATGTCTTATTATTTTCAGTTGAAAACAGTTGTGCTGCTTAAAGGAACACACCAACTTTTTGGGACTTTTGCTTATTCACCGTATCCCCCAGAGTTAGTTAAGTCCAAACATACCCTTTTCATCTCCGTGCGTGACGTAACTCTGTCTGACGCACCCAACGCTACCCTAGCTTAGCACAAAGACTGGAGGTAAATGGCTCCAGCTAGCATACTGCTCCCAATAAATGAATCGCTCCGCCCAAGTAGCAGTGCTTCGCCTTCTGAGAATATAGTTCCCAGTATGTATACGGTTAGAAGATGGCTGTGTCTCATGCGACCTTGTTATTTGTACACGCTGTGACTATACAAATCACAACATGTAAATAGGAAAATGTTGGCATTATTTTGTCACTTATTGGGAGCAGTATGCTAGCTGGAGCCGTTTACCTCCAGTCTTTACCTCCAGTGTTAAGCTAGGCTAGCGGTGGGTGCGTCAGACAGAGTTACGGCACGCACAGAGATGAAAAGGGTATGTATGGACTTATCTAACTATGGGGGATACGGTGAATAACCTAAAGTCCCAAAAAGTCGGCGTGTTCCTTTAATAGTCAATTTTTTCTTTTTTTTTATGAATATGAAGTTCCAAAGAAAAGCATTCATTTGAAATAGAAATGTTTTTAACATTGTCTTTGCTGTCTCTTTTGATCAATTTGACGCGTCCTTGCGCGTTTTTAATTCCTTAATATATTTTTAAACCTTTGAACGATAGTGTATTTATAATATTATAAATGTATGTAATTTATAATAAATAACTGTAAGCACTGCATTAAAACAGAAGACAAATACAACAATAATAAAATAATAATAATGAATTATTTTGAATTAATATCAAAGACAGTTTATGGCAGGGTCAGGTTATTTTATATGTTCTGCCCAAACTTCCTGTTTTAATAAGGAAGACAGGGGTGAAAACTTGTAATGCTGTTTTATTAAGTGCACTGTGACCTACAGAGTACACCACAAATATGAAGGACTTGCATTAGCACTGAAAGCGTAATGTCACAGACCGGACCTGCATTGCTCAGTAGCCCTGCGGTGGTGTTTTATAGTACTGCAGGGTACTCGCGGGTCACTTTTATGGCTATTCTCCATGCAAATGACACCCAACACATAACCATAATTCTCAGGGAGGGGCGGGGATTAAGTGGCGGGATTAATTAGGAGCAATAAAAGATTAACGTTTGTGGGCAAGTTCATTAAACCTTCAAAGGATGCCAGCGGAGTTAAGCACTAGAAGAAGACGACAGCTGTCTGATGTAATAATATTTGATAAATTAGAGGTCAGTCTGATTATCTGCGCGAATCTCAACGGCACCAACCCATGCTCTCCGCTGTCAGTAACATACTGCTCGAATGTATATAAATATTATTATATAGTGGATGTTGAATATTGATACAATGCAAAAGCACTCATTTGTATCCTTATCAGTTTTCAAAATGAAGTGAGACTTTTGAAACTCTTTGATGAACTGCAGTGTGATGATGATGATGGCGTGAAGGGAAACCAAGAAGGCTTCATCTTTATTGTGTTTTCCAATTATTCGCTTAATATAAATATTACTGCAGGGAATTAGTGTCCCTTGGTTGGCTAACTTTTAATTAGATGTAAGATATTAACACAAGTTGCTGAATAAACAGTATTTGACATAACATAAGTGGGTGAGCAACAGTCTGTGCAGCAGAGCCGCTGGATAGATTTACACTCACTTACATTGGCCCAATTAAGCTCAAACGTGTGGGTATTCATGCATTCACATTGTAGATTTTTCAAATAATGTTTTAATCGTAAAATTACTATGCCCCCAGGCATCAACCCAATAATGTTGTTTTCTAAATATCTTTGATTTGAAAATGTTTCGTTGTTCCCCTACAGGTCACTGCAAGACTTGGCTAAGCAGACAGACTTGCCGTACGGCACGGTTCTGGACTCCTCCGTTTATGACCAGGTCCGCAGTAAAGGCATGAACCCTTTTGAGAGGGACCCGATGTACTCACAGATGTGGAGGATGATCAACCGCACAGGAGGAGCTGAAAACAACGTGGAGGAATCAAAAGAAGGCATCCGGAAGGTAGGACGCTCCCGGCGCTGTGACTACCGCCACCATTTATCTAATTACAGTGCTTAACTGCAGTACAGTGCTAATGTTCTCTGAATAGAGATATCAAAGTAAAATTGCACTAATGCGACTCAATGGTGCTTGAGTTATGAGTGATTTAACTCTGAGAATTCCCCCACTGAATTCCCATACTAATTAGTTGCGGGTTAATGCCTTATTTGTTAACCCATGTTTTTTATTCCTCTCTTCCAAGCGTGTTTTCATTTGGAATTTTAAACGAGCTCGAGCACTGCAATTAAAAAGGCTGGTAGACAAGTGAAGTATGAAGGCAGTCTGTGCTGCCTTCAAATCTTGAGAGTATCCTAAAGAGTAAATGGCTTAGAGTGTTTTGTTAATGTGATATCATCTCACAGGCGTTCGGATAAATATTGTATGACAAGGTGACACCTCGGTCTTGCCAGAGGCATCACCCTCCTTCAGCCTCTCCTTCCTTCGCCTCTCTTCTGTTCCTGCCCACCTCCTTTGGTAGCTTGTAGGCTTCAGAGCACCCCCTAGTGACCTACTTCTGGAGTTTCTCTCATTATTTATGACCATGAAATGATTTACATTTCAGCCATTTAACAGATGCTTTTACCCAAAGACATTTACAAAAAGTGCTTCAGCTTTACAAATGATGCTGTTTAAATGATTGTCAACAGATTGATGCCGTAAAAATCCCGTAACTAATAAACAAGCCAACATGAAATTTTTTTTCCAATTATACTTATATTTTTGCAAGCAATAATGCTCAGAATTTGTTGAAATCGAGAATCGAGGACATTCTGTGCAGACAAAATTTTTTCTGTTTGCATCTTAAATTTTTAATTCTAATGTTGAATTGGTATTAATTTGTGATTACATTGGGTAATCCTTCAATTGTCATCAATGCAATAATATTAAGCCATCAACGGCATTTAAAATATTGTGTAGATGTACAACTATGCGTGTTGATGAAGGGTTAGTTCACTAAAAAATGAATTATTATCCCATAATTTACTCACCCTCAAGCCATTGTGGGTGTATATGACTTCCTTCTTTCAGCCAAACACAATCAGAGTTATATTTAAAAAAAAATATCCTGGCTCTTCCAAGCTTTATAATGGGAGTGAATAGTAACTGAGATTTTGAAGCCCAAAAAAGCTCATCCATTCATCATAAAAGTAATCCATACGGCTCCAGGGGTTAATAAAGAGGCATCAAACCTCACCTAAGCTACGTCATACGTCAGGTCAGAGGTCACTCTTCAACTTGCGTACGACCGTAACCGGAAGCTAGTAATTATAGTTTATAAAGTTTTAAATATGGATATTTTTCTCACAAAAGTCCATCACTTCGTTTCAGAAGGCCTTTATTAACCCCCTGGTGCCATATGGATTACTTTTATGATGGATGTATGCATTTTTGGGGGCTTCAAAATCCAAGTTATCATTCACTCTCATTATAAAGCTTGGAAGAGCCTGAATATTTTTTTAATATAACTCCTCAGATTGTGTTTGGCTGAAAGAAGAAAGTCATAAACACCTAGGATGGCTTGAGGGGAAGTAAATTATGGGATAATTTAATTTTTTTTGGCAAACTAACCCTTTAAATGCAAAATTCCCTAAAACAAACCTCCTTTGCCAACAGAGACAATGGGGACTTTTTTGGCACATACTATTTTGATGTCAATAGTAATCCAAAAACAGTAATCTTAATATAAATCATGAACTGGCAAATAAATTTTTTTGACAAATAGAGGCATATATTGTTCTCTTTGATAATACAGTTTAAGAATACTCAACAAAGGACAAGAGATTTATTTTCCATTTCTAAAGGAAAAGTGGTGGATTCTTAGTAACAGAAGCCTCTCTGCCTCTCTGACATTTCCTCTTCTCATTTATTACATAAATAGCCTTGCAGGCTGTTTGCAAGCACAGGCAAATGTTCTTCATAGAATTTTCAGCCAAAAATTAAAGTTCTGTCATCATTTAGTTATTGACTTTCTTACGTGAAACAATAAAGTATAAATTTAGCAAAATGCCAGAGCTTCTGCATACAGTCAATGGGGAACAGGGGCTGTCAAGCTCAAAAAAGCCATAAAAGTAGCCCATATAATTTATTTCAAGTCTTCTAAAACCATACAATAGCTTTTTGTGAGGAACAATAAATAACACCTTTTGTGTTTTACAGACCAAAAAAAAAAAAAAAGCTAAACTTAATGTTTGGAAAAATGTGATAGAGTAAATGATGATGTATTTTCATTTTTGGTTGAACTATCTCCCTTTAAAGAATCAAAGAACAGCCGCAGAATTTGTTGTGTAACAGCAGGACTTGTCGCAGCTTGTGAGATTGATCATAAAGGACTGGACAAACATCTGCTCTGATTTCCCCAGCAAATATTTACGATGTTTATTCTCAGTTGTATTCATCTCTTCTCTGAGCTAGTCATGTGCTAATGCTGAGAGCCCCTGTTTCTCATTTTTCAATAATAGGAGCAGACTGGGAATTTCATTTCTGTGCTAAGGAAGATGCTTTCATAATTCATGAGCGGAGCATACAAGATTTCTATTTTTATGCCACATTTTCACCCACATTGCAAAACATTAATACTTCCACTCAAGATGAATGTGTTTCATGAATTTTCATAGGTCTTATAAAGTGTAAAAAATTAGGTGTCCCTGGAACTAAAGATGGAGAAATTAAGGCAACAGTTTGCAGTTAACGGTTTTTCTTCTTTGAATTGGATATGTTTACTTAATTATTTTAAATAAATGACTTGACTAAACTATGGAAACCCCTTCCTGTCACATAAGGTGAAAAAAAAATAATTATGACATGCTTAAGTCATAATTATGACATAAAAAGTCGAAATTACTGTATGATATACTAAATCGAAATTGACATAGTAAATCGAAATTATGACACAACTAAGTCGAAATTATGAATTGCTGAGAGGATGAGTTGTGAACACATTAATGAGTATTTTAAACTTGGTTTTAGCTACTAATGATGACATTCTTGCCTTATAAGCAAAAAGGCATGGAATAGCTCTGAGCAAATGCACTCTTGAAAGGATTTTAAGCAAGAACAAGCTTTGGCGCAGAAAGAACAAAACGGATGTGTTCAGAACAATGTCATGTTTGTATGGATGCACCAAAAATGTTGGTTGAATGGTATTGTAACTGATAGAGAAAAAGTGCGAGTTCTGCTTTTCATTAAACAGTAAATAAATCGCATAATTTCGATTTAGTTATGTTTCGGTTTAGTAATCTCATAATTTATATTTGCTATGTCCAAATTTGGACTTTATCAGTCAATATCGATTGTTGAAAAAAAAAAAATCTAATGTGGCGGGAATGGGCTTCCATATCCTGTCGTGTTGGGTCGCGTGAGATCAATGAGCAGCAAGTCATAATTTCGACTTGGTATGTCAAAATTTTACTTTTAGATAATAATAATGATTTTTAAAGTCATAATTTCATAATAATATCTCATTTTTTTTTCTTATGTGGCGGGAATGGTCTTCCATACTAAACATATGTAGTTGCCATGACTTAAAATCTGTCATCATGGAAACAATGACCTTTTTATATTAAGTAACTGTAAGGAGATCTTTTTTTTTATTTAATTTTTTACTTTTATCAAGTTATTATAATAACTTAAAATGGCTCTATGCTAATTGTTCACTTTTATCATTGTTTTAATTTGTTCAATATTAGCAAATTTGACTGAACAACAAAACTACTATAATCAAGTATATGGTTGTGTTTCCCTTTTTTCAGTGTACTGTAACCTTTCCGAATATTTTCCATTGACATTGCATCCTTAAATGATTAAGCAACGTCATATTACAACAATAGTCTGTTTTCCTGTTCACAACTAGAAAATCAAATGTGGATGTATGAAGGAGGCTTTGGCCTGGAAACTGTAACACTTGGAGAAGGACACGAGAAGGTCTGCATTGGAAGACATTTTTCAGGTCATAAGATGAGATATCCCCATTATGTCTAGCTCAGTACCCACTGGAGGAGAATTTTGTACATAGACCATTAGTTGACATCAAAACATGATACAAAGAGGGGAGCGGGAGGGGGTGTGGGGAAGGAGAGAGAGGTGCCTTTGACTGCAAACAAGACAGTCGATATAAGCCAGCACTAAAAGGATTTCAATCATATTTCACCATGCACAGACTTCATTATCTAAGGCTTATATAATGGCCTGCATGTCCATTGCCTGAGAGAGAGAGAAAAAGAAGGAAGAAACTGAGGGCCAGACACAGCTGAGAGAGTGAAGAAGACTCAGACACAGAGGAATTGGGAAGAAAGACAGATTAAAGGAGGAGTTTGCCCAAAAATGAGATTTCTGTCATTATTTATTCACCTTTGTGTCGTTCCAAGTCTGTATGACTTTTCTATGCACTTACAATGAATTGCTATTAAAGATTTCAAGCTCCAAAAAGGTCACAAAATAGCCATAAAAATGCCTTAAAAGTCACATATGGCTAATTAACAATATTTGCTAAATATATTATTCAAAGGTTTGGGGTTGGTAAGTTTTGTGAAATATTGTGAAATATTATTACAATTTAAAATTACAGTTTTCAATTTTTTTTTTTACATTATAAATATCTTTACTGTTACATTTGATCCATGTAGTGCATCCTTGCTGAATAAAAGTTATTTTTTTATTTTTTTAAATGGCTTATATATTCTGAAGTCACGTGAAGGTTTAGTGATTCATGAACGAATCACTCGGATCGTATAGCTTCAGATGATTTTAAATATTTAGTCATGAGGACCACTTTTATGGTGCTTACATGGTGATTTTGTGTCTTTTTTTGAAGTTTGAAAGCTTTGATTCCTTTTTCATTGTGAAGTAATGGAAAACAGCAACCAAGACTTGTTTTTTCACGGAAGAAAGAAAGCCATGTGGATTAGAAACGATCAGTGGGTGAGTCAGTGATGACAAAATATTCAAGTGAATTCTCATTAGAGAGGGTATCTAATGATCTTTCCTCCGTTCGTTCTTCATTCCCCAGATTCACACAAACACGCTATACAAAGAGCTGCTCTCTTCTCATTACACAAACACTTATTTATCATTTCATTCTCAGCTTGCTCATTAGCGTGTTGTCACACCGAACAGCACAAAACAGTGCAGTGCATGTGGGAAGTCGGACGGTGATTGTTTAGAAAGCGTAATGATGAGATTTGAGTCATCACCAGCTGAGGCAACGTGAACGCATGAGGAGGCCTGCTCTATGGGAAAAATTAAAACTCTTTAACACCTGCTTGGTGCGTTTGAGAAATTTCCACAAAGATCAAAGAGAGCCGCTGTGTTTGCGTAGAACTGTGTTTAGAGTCACGACGCTCATCGTGTGCACCTGCTCACCACTTATCACAAGAAATTGCTATTGTTGATTTGCAGATATTTAGACCTTTGTTAAAAGCAGTGTGAATGTGTTTGTGTTAATCTCATCTTCATAAGAAGCTGAGAGTGTTTTATTAGTGGCATTTAACTCTTATTTGAAACCAAGAGACAGTA
Source organism: Leuciscus leuciscus (assembly GCF_965113295.1). Taxonomy (NCBI): domain Eukaryota; kingdom Metazoa; phylum Chordata; class Actinopteri; order Cypriniformes; family Leuciscidae; genus Leuciscus; species Leuciscus leuciscus. Next base: position 17,185,814 of record NC_138737.1, read on the forward strand.
CTGTGGATAAGCAGTGAGAGAATGTTTAGCGGTTATTTGTTAAAAAGGGCTTTCAAACTGACAGTGATTAAATCAATGCAAATTAATTAACAGTGATTAAAAAGGCCACCAGATCTCTGTGCTCTTGATATTTGATAGTTATTCCGGCTCAACCACTGTATCCAACTTTCAGGTGTTTCATTTGGACCAAAACAATTAGTCTTTTTAAAATGTTGTCTGACTAATTTCACAGCATTCTTGCTGCATATCACTGACAGTGTGGACGCCCTTAATAGTCTAATTGCAAGGACAATATGTGTAGTTTCATAGCCTGTGAACATGTCAATCCCAAGAACACTTGCTGTGTTTATCGTTATTTTGATGTTTTGTGGGGCAAAACGGTTATATTCAGGTCCACACAGAACTCCATAAGATCTCTACAGAATCAGAATGCCTATAGCTTTCACAGACTTTCACATCCTCATGGGTTTGATTATTCAATATTTTGACTAGTTTACTTATGCTTTCATTTACTAATGTTAGTGTGGTACTCTCAGCTCAGTTTAACACATTTTACCATGTTTAATTCCATAGATGTTTTTCCAAAATCAGTGCAGAAAATTCAAAAAAGTCTGTAGACATCTGCAGATTAGTCTGGGCCTGGATACAAATTTATATTGGAAACGTAGGAAATGGTAACAAATAGAATTTTGTCTTTACCAAAAATTGAATTGCAGTTGTCACGATTACATTTTACACAGTGTGTATTCACACTGCCATTCACACAAGTTTGTGGTCGACAAGATTTTTTATGTTTTTTTAAAGAACTCTCTTGTGCTCAAAATTGGCTGCATTTATTTGATAAAAAATACAGTATAAACATTAATATTGTGAAATATCATCACAATTGAAATAACTGTTTATTTTCATATAAATCTAAATGTCATTTATTCCTGTGATGTAAAGCTAAATTTTCAGCATCATTAGTTTAGTCTTCAGTGTCACATGATCCTCCAGAAATCATTCTAAAACGCTGATTTGATTTTTAATTTGATTTATTTATTTTTTATTATCAGTGTCGAAAACATTTGAGCTCCTTGATATTTTTTGTGGAAACGTAATATATATATTTACATAATATATAAAATAATTTGTAGCATTTTAAGGGCCAGATTTACTAAACAGGGCAAATTAGCATGAGAGCGCAATTCCAAAAAAGCGCAGATGGGAGTGGAAAGTTCTGTGTGATCTAACTGACGACGCACAAATGAAAGAACACAGACGCAGCCGGATCATTTCCATAATGACCAATGCAATCTACCGACAGCAGCGCAAACTAGCGTTTAAGACGTGCTTTTTTTTTTTTGGGCCATTAAATAATGGTGCAAATACCAGTAAATTGACAAGCGCAAACCTTAGTAATCACCTTGCGTGATTCATTTAAATACTCTCCTCCCATACATTTTGCCTCTGAAAGGGAAACTCCTACAAATGCATATGCAATAAGGTCAGCCGCAAAAATAACTGTCCATGCCTTTTCAGCACTAGTTTTTCACTTCATGTCATTAGTAAAGCCTGACAGTAGTACCGCCAAAAGATTGTGTGCCCCTGCATAAGCTGTTAGTAAATCTGGCTCTAAATGTCTTTACTGTCACTTTTTTCAATTTAATGTGTCCTTGAAAAGAAATCTTACTGTCCTCGAACAACAAGTATAGCCAAACATATGTCCTGTAACTCTTGTTTGAATAAATAAAACACTGAATAAATATTCTTTATATTTTTCCTTATTCTACATCAACTCTCTGAACCATACTCCACTCACAACACTCAAAGAGAGAGAGAGAGCAGAAGAAAAAACAGAGAAAAATAAAAGCGCTTTGGACACCAAATGGAGAAGAGAGAGAGAGAGAGAGAGATAGTGTAGGAAACGTGGAAGGGGAAGATAATTGAGACTGGACATCACAGGTAAGATGCAAATAAATGAGGAAGAGAGGTAGAATGGAAATGCTATTTAACTGGAATTAGCCGAGACTTATCTTCTTCCTCCTGATAGATTTAGTGGAGCATTGTTGCTATAGGCATCTGATGGAATGAGCTGGTGTTAGAGCTTCAAGAGAAGGGGCAGACCGGAGAAAGACCCAAAGAGAGAGGATAAGTGTTCAGAAAAGATAAGAGGATTGCAAGAAGTGGTGATAATTGTGAAGCTGTTTTTAAGGGGTCTGATATGTATATGACTTTAAATGCAGACTTATATAAATTAAAATAAGATCTAATTGAGGAGGGTTGATCTAAAAGGAAATTAGGCCCCATTGTCTGTCTGAACATCGGGAAAGGCTGAGCTCAGAGTGCTGAATCTACGTGGAGAATAGGGGTGGGTGATAAACTGGTAGAAACAATTAACTGGTTGAGATTTTGGACTATCGTCTCTATCGCAGTTACACATGTGACGTTGCTGTGCTGGCGATCACGGAAGCTTATCATTTGCTTGAGTTTTTAAGCATTGCGGTTTAAAAATAAGTGATTTTAAACTGTTGAATCGCAATTAGCAGCGAAATATATCTCGTTTCAGTATATGGGTGCGCTCTCTGAGAGACTGTTTCTCAGAGTTGTCAGCACGTGAGAACAGAACTGAGTGCTTTTTGCCACCTATTTGGGCTTGAACAGTTAAATACACAAACCTATGTGTCAATGTGACCATGTATTTTCAAGAAAACAGTCATTTATGTCTTAACTTTGAGGTGAGAGAGAAAACGCATAAGTATATTGGATCCGTGCAGTCTGTTTTAAAGTGACAGCATCCAAATTTACCTGCTGTCATTATTAATTTTAATCACTTTTGTAACTTTAATAAGAATTTTTTTATAAAACAAGGAGTGCAAAAAACCTGGGGTGTAAAATCTGTATCCCGGTGCTCTTTGGGTGTAGGGATAATTCGACTCATACAAACATATCAAGCCAAGGCACTCGAGAATTAAAGTAAGTATATATAAAAAGCCTTTATTTAGTCATGGCTTAGGCAATTAAAGTCAGTTTACAGAAAACCGCACACCGGCACGTCGCGGCTAATGAGCTTTCATCAGGACCCAGTTTTCTGTAAACTGATTTTAATTGCCTAAGCCATGACTAAATAAAGGCTTTTTATATATATTTACTTAAATTCTTGAGTGCTTTTTGGCTTGATATGTTTGTAAGAATACATGTATATTTTATTTACACAGTAAAGACTATGCGTTGTTTTATTTATACATTTGGTTCCTTAATACATTTTATGAAGCATTTCTAGTGCCTGAAGTTTTTCAGGTATAGGTCTTTGTTCTATTGTAGTTTATTTTCTTTGCTCTTTCTTTATCAGTTTACTTGTCTTTGTCAATTTACTAGTTTTTTAGGCTAGTATTAGTTTTTGAAATGATATTGAAAATGGTGATAAGAATTAGTTTCAATATCAAAAATGTTGATATCATAACTTTATTTAAAGCAAAAATAACTATATTGTAATATATATACCAACAACTTTTATTGCATTCAAAATCATGTGTACGCACATCAGAATTATGAATCTGTAAGTAGCAACTCCCCAGAAGGACTTGGAAGGCAGCGTTATATCTGAGGTCTCTTATTCCTGCTGTGACACTTAAAAGAAAGGATTATGACAGGGTTTAATTGTTGCGAAGGCTGAAATTCCCTTTTTAAAGTAGAAACGGCTGGCTTAAAAGTAAATTCTGGAGCTCACATTGCCATTTCTCTGAGCAATGTTTCTCCTTCATGCAGATAAACATTCTCAATCAGATTCTTAACGAGTCACTCCGGTGAACTGTAATGACAAATGTGCTATATTACTAGGGAAATGGAAAGCCCACACAGCAGCTCTTCCACGTGGGTAAAAAAATGGGGCGGGGGGGGGACATAACTAATGCAGAGGGCATGCAGGGAGAAACATCAGTGTGAGAAAAAGCAAAAGACAAACAGCCTTTAAAGGATGAGTTTAATCTCCAGCTCAACAACCCTCCGGTCTGCCAGCAAGATGACCCAAATTGGATCATTAAATTTCACTTCTGTATTCCTGTGGAGACGTGAGAAGGAGAATGGCCCCTCCACCCACCATTCTTTTCAGTTTGTTTTTAGGAGACAAAGTTCAATTATTGAATTGTAAATAAATTAAAAGGACGGGGCGGCAGTATCTAAGTGTCAGCAGCCGCATACATTTTGTGGCGACTGTGTAGAGCAAGAGGTGAGTGTGTGTGTATTTTCTTGAGGTAAACTTCAGCGATGCCCCGCTCATTCTTATTCTGTTTGTCCCTGCATCCCTCCACCACATCTTTATCTTTGTCTGCGGGAGACAAGATGGCCCACCGCCAGGCCTTAATGGACTTTTGGAAAGCAAAGAAAATAATACATCACAGGTCGAGAAAGGAGAGGTAGAAAAGGGGTAGTGGTCCTAAATATTTATTTCTTGCCAGCAAATATTTGAGAAAATGACCATGGCCATTCATAGGAATACTACCTGGGCTTCACCCAGACTCCCATGCACATGAATACCCACAAACCATTTGTTATTACCTAGAAAACATGAGCATTCATGTGTGTATTTGCGGTTATGGAAAAATAATAACAGTAACGCCATGCATTGAATCGCAATTGACACCGCAAAACCTTTTCCCACTGTCTCAAATTGTGAATGCTGGTGTGTTACGCACAATTTTACTTTTTCCTGTCATTGAAAGTGCCGGTCGGATTTCATTTTTCCAAATCCGACATCTGTGACTTGGCTTACCTTTACAACACACTTTTGCACTTCATGATTGTTTAATTCATTTTTTATGATATTAGTTGCCTCAAACAGGAGTTTCTTTGCAAATCTCAGGAGTTCTGACAGCATGTTGCTAAGCAAACAGCACAAGAGTCACCATGTCTGCGCTGGACGCAACAAAGTGACCGTTGCAAATCCATTTGTTATTTGTGTCAGAAGTAGCGCGAGCACTTAACGTATGTCAGAAAATAGGACAGGGCATCAGTTTACTGACGGTAATTTGTCGCCCCATCCAGTGTAGACGGCATCACTGATTCTAACAGGTTTTATCTGCTTTTTGTTGCATCGCGCCAATCGAGACTAGTGTAAATGAAAATATTATACGGTTATTTTTTTTAATTAAATATACGTTCAATTATATTCATAGTTTTGAGTTTTCAGAGCTTGTTGTAATACATTATACGAAGGATATGCAATGGTTTAAAGTATAAATGGCTTAATAAGGTTGTATAATTAATAATTAAGTACGGAAAATTTATTTTATATAAATTCTTTTTTCTTTTTTTTTGTATTAAGGCCCTTCCACCACAAGAACTATAACTATAAATATAATAACGTCTATAGAGATTACCATATTAGCATCCAAACCAATAGACGACTATTATTTGTACAGACTGCAGTTATGTCGTCTGCCACTTTAAATGCTTGAGCTTATTAAATCCAGGTGGATTCTGATTGGCTGCCAATGTTTTTATTGTTCTGAAAATGATTCCTACAGTATCGTTCCTCTGAGTCGTTTAGTTATAGCTGTGGTGTTCTAGAATTAGATAGATTGCTAAAACTGTATAGTTATTGTTATAGTCAGTGTCCTTAGTGTAAACAGCCCATTTACACACCTAATTCTAAGAAGGCGAATGGGATAAGAGAAATTAAGATCATAAATAAGCTTATATTTATTTCAAAACTAAAATGTATTGGCAAATATAGTTAATTTTTACTGAAAAATATTATTTTACACAATTTTATGTCTTAGTATGTATTTGTATGCTTATTAGACTACAACACTGAACAGGTGTGGTCACATTTAACGTTATTCATTGAATTTTTGCATGCAAAATCCGCATTCAATGCAAATAATTTTGAGAATAGGGATTCACGCATTCAGGAATTTCACATGAGCACAAAATATTTTCCTGCTGACTTCGCAACGGGTTCAAGTCCTTCACAGATTCACCACGTTGACCAACAAAAAGCTGCTTGGATTGCTTCATGCATCGGTGCAATATTGACTATATATACTGCTAAACATTTTTGCCTGCAATATTTTGCTAATTGACCTTTAGCTTAGCGACATGCTAACAGCTGTCACATCTGGAGTGTGCCTGTTACAGCATGCCTTAAGACTCTGCCTGGAGGAAGTTTGCAAGGTTTTGGAACAGAGCCAGAGTGTGTGACCTTAAATTATTCTAAAGTCGGAAGAAAGTGTGCGGTCTGTTGTGAGAGGACAGGCTTGCTGGAACTCTTTATCTTTGTCATCTCAGCATGAGTAAAAACCATAAAATGTCACATCACAGCCACTCTTGATGCAGAAGACAGGGGCTTCATGAAGTGTGCATGTCGCAACTGTGAGGAGGTCCAGAGATGGAACGCTGCAGATGACAGCCACATGAGCGATGGGGAGCACTCTGATTATACAGCAGGGTGTGTGAGCATGCATGCGTTCAAAGATGTGCATGTGTGCACTCATATCAGTGAGTGCTAAGAATGTCAGGATGTCTGTGTCCTAGGGACTTTTGACAGCTTTTTCCTGCTATCTCTGCAGGGATTTAGTGAAGCCTGTATTTTCCTGCTACATGGACAAGATGCATCCACTGATCCATGCTGTCATCACAAATAGACTGAGAGAATCAGCAGAAGAGCCATTACTTTCTGAACTATTTCAGTATCATGTACAAAAAAAAAAATGGTGTGGTCCAAGACTTGGCAGACAGACTGTGATTCAGTAGGTGACCTGACTTTGAATCTTGCTTGAACCTTCTCCCACTTGTCTTTGGTTGTTTTTTGCAAGGAGTTAAAGAGATAGTTCTGTTATTATTTACTCACCCTCATATCGTTCCCATATAAAGCAATTGTATCTCTTCACAAGAATTGGATTAAACCCCTCAATTCATATAGATTCATTTTCTGAAGCCTTTATAACCTTTTTGTATCTTCTAAGTTTTGGTTACCTATACTTTCAATGGAGGAACAGAAACCTATTTGAAATGTTTTGAAATGACATAAGGGTGTAGAAGTTCTGTCCTTAAAGTGTTGTTGCAGAGAGGTTAGATGACTTTCTTTGCAATCAATCTCTATATTCTCTGAGGCTAAACTTGCAGTCTCATGGCTGTCTTAGCTGCTTTATCTTTCGCCCTTTGTGTGGGAAGCTCAAAAGGATATGAACAGACCCTCTTCTCTTTTCTTTTGAAGGCTATGTCTAACAGTGGTGTGTTTGAGTAAATGATCAAAAGAACAATTCAGCTTATACATAGCCTCAAATTCAATGTTAAATAACCATTGTATTTTAGTTTTGTGTGTGCAAACATTCATAGCACTTGGAGAGGTGGAAGCTTCCTGAAGGATTCCTTGAATCTATTTGGTCAAGCAGTTTTCAAACAATGCTGAAAATTCAAAAGCAATGGGACTTTCACAAACTATCACTCTGTGTATTAGTTGTGAGGATATTTTTAGCGATTCTTTCCACAGGTTATATTGTTACCCGAGTAGGTGGCAACATGGAAAGTAGGGGAGACCGGGGACAGTTGCAACAGGGGATGGTTGCAACATGTCATTTTTCTCCAATCAGAAACAAGCTAGAGTGATGACACTCATACTGCACATGCACAGTTAGACCCTCCACCCACCAAGAAGACAGTAGACATATTCAACATCTGCTGATGTATTTATTGAACAAAACTTGTTTTGGAGGTATGAAAGTAATTTTTTTCATGAGATATATTTTTGTCATACTGTCCTGAAATTTTGTATGATTTAATCAACACTTACATAGTTTGAATTGTTGTTTTGTTGACTACTAAGTGACATGGTTAGCATGTGTCAAAGTCAGTGTGTCTAGCAGGCATATGATGTTCTGTCATGGCTGATAGGGTTGGGGACGGTTGCAACATGTTATAAATTGCATGTTTAATAAAAGTTTGTTGCATTGCAAATTGTTAAATTCTTCCTGTCTGACACTGAAATATGGAGAGATTGAATAGCATCTGTAACACCTGCACACTGAATCTATGTAGGCCTATGTTCTACACATAAACAAACAAAACTCAATAACTGTTATTTGATAAATATGACTAAATAAATAAATTATAGGCTACAATAATATTATTGAAATAAATAATACTATAATATTATAGTAGGCCTAAAACAGTTAATATTTTCAGAATTCTTTGCTCATTGAGACAAAAAGCTTAAGTTAATTAATGAAATTTAAGGTATTTTTAACGTGTTGCAACCGTCCCTGGGTTGTGTTGCAACTGTCCCCTGGGTCGGGGTCAGTTGCAACATCTGACTTCTTCCATTCAAATAAATACTGTGAACGATATGTCATATATAATCATCTTTAAATGGTATGGGTAATTAGCAGACAGATGCAAGTTTAATATATACAAATTTGGTTGGTCTAGTCCAAATAGTCTCTGAGTAATTGAGAGAAATGCAAAAAGTGTTGCAACTGTCCCCGGTCTCCCCTATTTATGAGGGAGTTATTGACTCATTCATTCATTCATTCATTCATTCATTCAAATACATAAAAAAGATTCATTCATGAATTAAACAAGTGATGTTCTTTATGAGTGACTCATTGAATCATCCACTCAAACGATTTGTTCAAAAACACTGATTAATTCAGGAACCAAACGTGCTGCTCGGAGACGGGCTTTGGTTGATTTAACTGTCTTTGTTATGAATTATTTTTGTTGGCAGAGCAAGTAACAATATTTTTATCTAAAATGTAAGTTACTCGATATTAACTTACCGTTTTGGCTAATTTTTCCTTGCTTTGTGTCAATGCCTTTCTTGTCAAACCTAGGCTATGTTGACATAGATGTTTGAGTAAAGAGAACTGAAACAATGGATGGGAGATGAAAGTGTGTATTGTCAGATTTTAATTACTTATATTGTCATCATGAACAGTGAAAAACAGTCATGTCCCTTTCACTTATTCTTTCTGTCAGCCATTGAGCAACGTTTGAGTAATTGTAGAGTAATTTGAAGAATTTGACCTTATTTAAGACTTAAAACGTCTCAGATGTCTTTAGTTCATTTATAATGTGCTCCCGGTTCCCTTTTTTTTTTCACAGATAATTGTCCATTAGAGTTTATCTGTTCACTACTTTTGTGAAAAGAGAATGTACTGAATTTCTTGCTGTCATCATCAAACAAGCGAGAATGTTGACATTTGATCCACGACTAGTCAACACAAATTGCAGACTACTGTCAAAACTGATCAATTAGTCAAAACAGTCAAGAAAGACAATCAGAAAGAAAGCAGTGTTAAGGATAAAGAGTTAGGATACATTGATGAGAATTGGCACACTATAGTATACTAGTCGGATTCAGCGTGGGTGACTCCTGTCAAGGAACGCTCCTACCAACCTTTCTTAAATATAGGCATTCATGCATCTTTTGTATTATTATTATTCCAAAGCAGATAGAAATGTTCTATATGAGTCGATGCTTTTCTTTTAAGAAATGAAAACAGGAAATGAGAATTACACTTCTTTTTGTGGTTCACTTTTCCCACTAAATGTCAGAGGCATAATTCATCTGTTTCAGCAATCAATAGCCTACATGTCATATTATCCCTCAAATGTTCCCTCCCCGCTGAACGCACTGCTGTTTTCCATTTTCCTGTTGGAGCCTTATGGAAAATTGACTAGTATATGACTGCAAAATGTTACAACTGTGACTTTGACATAATGATTTTTCTTTTCTTTTTTTCTTCTTTTTTTTTTTTTGTGTGTTAGAAACCGAATCAGGAGAAACTATTATATTTATTGAATGGTACTTCTTTTTGAAATGATCCATTTTTTCGTAGTTTTTTAAAGGGATAGTTCACCCAAAATGAAAACTGACATAATTGACTTACCCTCATGTCGTTTCTTTCTTCTGGAGAACACAGTAGAAGATATTAAGACGTTTTTTGTCCATACAGTGAAAGTCAATGGGGTCCAATATTGTTTTGTCAATGTATGGACAAAAAAGCTCTTCAAAATATCTTCTTTTATGTTCCACAGTAGAAAAAAAAAGTATGCAGGTTTGGGAGTGGGACAGTATGAGGGTTGAGTAAATGATGCTGGAAGTTTCATTTTTGGGTGAACTATCCCTTTTAAGAAATAATAAGTGGTATGTAAGGTGATCGTATAAGCTTGTTTTGGTTTGCAAATTAATATCTCTTTATGCTATAGAGACTGCACTGTAAACTGTCTTTTAAAGCCATAGTTTCTGAATATATTGATCATTTTCTTCCATTATTCTTCACATTGAACAGTCTGTAAGGAGTTATATTTGGAATATTGCAAAACAACAGATTGAAAAAGATGAGTGAAAAAATAAAGATTCATGCCATATCCCATTAGCAAGAGTATTTCAGTTCTAGCTCAGTGAGCTGTCCTGGACTGTTTCTCAAACATCTGTGCCTAATTATTCCTCACTCCCTTATAGATCCTGTCTTTGGGAAAGAGGTACGTCCTTTTGCATATGGTCTGTGATGGACTATTAATTGCTTTTCCTTCATTTTCTGTTGGATAGAGAGTACTAATGACAGCTCAAAGCCAATTAGAGAGGAGAAGAAACATGGGAGAGGAAGTTGTCACATATTGGTGTCTCTCCATGTTGTCTCCATCGAGTGCAGATTCGAGCACGGGCCACCTGGGTGTGTGATTTCAGTGTACCCTGCGTGAGAGCTTGTAAAGACCATTGCTCAGCTGTCCCTATTTAAAAACAGCTAATTAATGATATCCTCAATGCTTTTTCTATTTATTTCGGTGGCTCTCTGCTAAAAAAAAAAAATAAAAAAAAAAAAAAATGCTAACCACTTAGAATTTCTGAATGAGGCAAAGTATAATTTAAAGTCTAATTTTCTCTTTTTTCTCTTGACTTTCGCTTGTGATAGGGAGTTCAAACCAGATTCTAAAATTACTACTAACCACTTTGCATTTCTGAATTAAGGCAAAGTATAATTTTCTCTTTTTTTCTCTTGACTTTTGCTTGTGATAGGGAGTTCAGCTTAGATAAAGTTTGAATTGAAAAAAAAACTATTTTAAAATGTATTTATTTATTTATTTATTTTCAGTCAAGACAAGTACAAATTATACAAACATTCAGTATTTGTGTTTTATTTTAGATTTGCTTGGAAATGGAGCCCATTACTGTAAAAATGGTAATCATGGGTTAAATTATAATCTAAAAGAATATGAATGTTTTAAACATAAATGGATCTAATGAAAAAGTGCTTTGGAAAGAAATGAAAGAGAGCCCACTTTGACGCTGGGGACCAATTCTCAAAACAGAATGAAGCCGACCTTAATGGAGGTCAGGCTGTTCCATGTACAAAATCTTGCGGCTAGCATAGTGGCCTCTGGGACATTGAGCCCAGGCCGTTTGAAGAAGTCTCAGCAGGAAAGCCGAGGACAAAGCTGATTGGCTCTAAGTAATGTCGTCCTGGGAGATGATCACTCAGCAGGAATATTCTCCTTCATCAAATGAAGCAGGTCTCTCTCCACACTTCCTCGGGTTCTCTGCAGCATGGTTTCTGAAAAATCTTTTGCTTTTGACCTTTTGGAGTTAGAACCCGATAAAGAGAGATTTGATAAGGTTGACTTAAGGTTCCGAATAGAAATGTAACTAGTTTTCATCTAGAGCAAAATAAATCCAAGATATTATGTCCTGCAACTCAAAACCATTCGGATGAATGCTACAAATGAAAACTGTTAGCAAACACCCTTCAACGATGTGCATGTAAATCACTTGGCTCATATTTTAATGCACATCGTCTTTTACTGAATAAAAGCTGTTTTTTATGCACATTTGGGAAATGTATCCACATCTTGCGGTCTCTATCCAGTATTTTTTTTATATCATATCTCAAAATTCACACTAAAATATATGGCTGAAAACCCAGCATATGAAGACCAGCAGGCAAATTAATTTGGAAAATATTTGAAATTACGCCTGTTATGCCTACACCTTAAACAAATGTGGGCGAAAGAAGTCAAACTATGCTGCTTTTTGGAAATATATGCCTTGGATAATGTTGGAGCATTATGAATATATCCTTTTAAACACTTTCATTTACTGCTGTTCTGGGTAAAGATTTATATAATTTATATTAGATTATATAACATTTCTCTGGGCTGTTCTTTCCAAATTAAATATGTGTCCGCAATATAGGTCTGGCAGTATAAGTGGGTACTTAATTCACTTGGGTAACTTTGAATGAACTGGGGTTTTTTTTTAAAGAAAGTAAAAACAACCTCTGCACCTTGTGAAAAATATGCAGCTGTGTCCTTTTGGAAGTTATTGATTTCATAAAAGCTTTGATTTGTTTCTTACCATAGGACTTACTTCTCAGTAAATATCAGTTGAATCCTGCTGTTTTTATAGAGGGTTGTCATTTTCCCAAGCCATCAAAACCATGAGAGTGTTGCGAGCAGTATATTTCTAAAACAGTCGCATCCAATGTGTGCCTTTATTTTAACTCAGTGCCCTGTTGTTAGGAGGAAACGTTGAATATGTATGGGTGAATATAAATCTAATGAGGGCATGTGCTTGATGCCTCCTTTAAAAACAATGTACTGATTAGGATGCACTGAGCATTGTTTGCTTTAGGGAAAATGGCTTCAAATAATTACCTTGGCACAATTAAAATCACAGCCACTATGTTTGCTATGGCTGGAGGGCTGTAGGACATGCTTCACTTTTCTGTCAGTAATGTACTCCGGGTCAAGAAGTTTCTCTTTTTCTCACCTTTTTTGCCACTTTCAGCCAGTGGTATATTTCTTCACTGTTTGCAGGTCATGTCTCTGCCACATGTCCATTATAATGCAGCTGTGGCAATTTTATCACCTGCAATTGTACCACGGGCAATTTTTTTCTCTGCTGCCTGAGTTCAATTGAATTAAAATCAATAGAAAAGGCCTCCGGTATTACAAAACAATCTCTATTCAGCTTCTCAATTTAATGTACTTATGTTGTGAGAGGTGTGTGCTTGCGTGTGTGTGTGTAAATACATACAAGATGAATACACAATCTTACAGATAATTATTATAATTATAATTATTTTCATGTTCTTAAATAAAATAAAAATCTATTTAAATGCTACAAGTGAATTTAGGTGTCAAATTATTAGTGTTTTTAAACATTAACTTTAGATGACGGGAAAGGTAATCTACATGTAAACATTGGGGGAATGAGCTACACAATTAAACAATATCGACTGATAACAATAAATAAACAATATATCTAATATTGGCCAACAGCTGATATACATTACTTGCCCACCGCCCCCACAAAAGCAAGAGAGCTTTTGTTAATAAAAGTAGTTTATAAAATTTCTTCATTTAATATAAGTGAAATTGTCTTTTATTTTATTATTGTAGTGTTTTCATTAAAAAATAATAATGAACCACAGCATTCACAGCAAACTAAACATTCATTTTAAAGCTACACTGTGTGATATTTTCCCCCATCTAGCGGTGAAATTGTATATGACTACCCAGTGAATATTAGTTTCTGTTCCTTTCAATTTCGAGGGCGTTTTAACTCCTACGGTGGCTGTATTATTCCAAGATTAAGATGGCTTCCAGTTCGACTTCGTCCAATTGCGCCTTTAAAACTATCGCCTGTGATCCGTCGCAGCACAGATTTATGTTACAAGGTAAACAATAATTTTTCACCATTGACGTGAGGAAAAGTAACGCAAGTTATACTAGAGGTCGTTCTGGCGTTACGCACAACCATGCCATGGTTAGACAAGCAACTATAAAACTTTGAATTTACAGAAATATAGGCTGAATTACCTGTCGAGAAGAAAGCAGGCAACTTCGGCGTCCGTTTTCAAATCTTTGCTCTTCATGAGCTCTTTCCATCTGGGAAAAGTTACTCCAGTTTTGACTTTGGTCTTGCTGATTTGCCTGTCGCGTTGACGTTTTAATTCTCTCTTTCGCTTCCTTGGCGACTCTGCTACATGTCCTCGGAAATAGGCATGATCCTCCATCAGCAATCTTTCAAATCTGCCGGCAGTCGTGAGTAATCTCCCCCTCGCATTCGTCACGGTGTCACTGAGTGTTAAGCGCGAAAGGCGAAGCTTGGATTTACAGGTATGTCCCTCTTTGGCGAATGTAGTTTCAAGATGGAGGGGCAACATGGCGACCGGCATTCGAACCATACTGTCTATGATTCGAACCCCTCATCCGTATGTACTTTCAAGTAAATATACATTAATGAGCACATATATTTTTGAAAGAACTAAGTGTTTTTTGCTAAGAATCAACAAAAAAAATCACACAGTGTAGCTTTAAGTAAGAGGAAAATCCAAAGATATTTTATTTATTTATGGTATACAAAATGGGTATACCATATCATATCATTAAAATAAGAGATTTTGTCAGGCCATTGTGAACATGATGATGGACTGGAGTAGGCCTATATTCGATTTAAATTAAGTCATTCAACTGCTCTCTCAGAGTTACATTTATACTTACAAAGAGCCTTCAAGTCATCTACCACAGGTGTAATCCACGTTTTGAGAGTTGGCTCACTCTCCCACTCTTTACTGTTGCCACAACTTATATTTAGGCCACTTTGGCATTGCAATTACTTGAATTTACAGGTACAAGTTCAAATAGATCCCTTATCGCGCTAAAAACCTGTCACTCATGAATCATCAGGTATGTCTGCTATCGCTCTTACCAACACTAGCCAACTCTGCAGTGTGTGTGTTAGGGCTGCACGATATTAGAAAAAAATTCAGATTTCGTACCAAAAAGAAAGTCAAAATAAGCTATTTGGGTCTATGTCGGCTACAAAAAGGAGGATGTTGACCAAAAAGAGGTACTTTGATACTTAATACTTTGGTACTTAATACACCATACACTATACTGTCAAAGAGCACGGTCCTTCGGATGAGACGTTAAACTGAGGTCCTGACTCTCTGTGGTCATTAAAAATCCCAGGATGTCTTTCGAAAGAGTAGGGGTGTAACCCCGGCATCCTGGCCAAATTTGCCCAGTGGCCTCTGTCCACCATGGCCTCCTAATCATCCCCATATACTGATTGGCTTCATCACTGTCTCCTCTCCACCAGTAAGCTGGTGTGTGGTGGGCGTTCTGGCGCAATATGGCTGCCGTCGCATCATCCAAGTGGATGCTGCACATTGGTGGTGGTTGAGGAGATTCCCCCTTCTATGTAAAGCGCTTTGAGTGCCGAGAAAAGCGCTATATAAATGTAATGAATTATTATTATTATTATTATAAAACAGTTTCATCTCAAATCAATATCTCTTATCCCTATAATTATTTATGTGGTGCAATACCTAAACTTAACATCTACCTTACTAGCTATTAATAAGCAGCGATTAGGAATTTATTGACAATTATTGCAAAACTGCAATGGGCCCATTTCTAAAGCTCTATGCAATATATTTTGAAACAAGCACCTGAGCATATTGAACACTTTTGAAGGGATGCTGAATGAGGGGGAGAGTAATCGGTCAGTTAGGGGGAGAGTTACCATATCTGTAAGCAGTGAAGTTGCATCTGCATTCGTTGCAGTGAAATGACTGCTGCTCTTATCTAAATAAGCTCTTGATGTGAGAAATTCTCAATGTTTTCTGAAGCCAGGAGCCACTTGCAGACCATTTTAGTGCTTAGCAGACTGACCTGTAGTTACACGCTATGTCTGGTAAGCCGTTTGGAGTAAATAAGATGTTTACTCATTTAATAGTGATTTTCTCTGAAGGCAGTCTCTCTGATCTAGCTCTGTCCTGTTGCAGACTATTTTGAAATGCCTGAAAAATTCATGAGAAGGCTATTAAAATGTTTCTGCCTAAAAGTCAGCCTTGTCTACCATCAAAAAACCCACGCAAATGTGTGTACATATTTTACATCAACATTTAACGGTATCTTAGCATGATGTCGCTTCAAAATACATCCTTGGATGTTGAACTGCAGATAGGCTGGAACTGAAAAAGAAAGCTCTCTGGTTTTCATTAAAAGCATTTCTTTCTTTTTTACGCAAGACTTTCGTAACCTTGAAATGTTCTCTCAGAGGATAGAGGCCATCTTTCTCTTGAACTGTTCAAGGATAGCATCTTCAGTATTGGAAATGAATACCCCTTTTTTCTGTAGCTGTTGAATGAAAATAGGCCTTTTTTAGAATTGAATTCATTCGTAGAGCTGAAGATTAAAGTCTAGAGCTTTTGAAAAGCTTATTTTCACTCAAAGAGCAAAGATTGTGAGTATTTAGAACTCTATATTATGGAAAGGGTTTTTTCTGCTGAAATTGTTTTGGTAGAAGTAAAATTTAGAAACAGCAACCCTGCAAACTAAGTTTGAAGATGTAAAACCTCCTTGTGCGTGGCTTCTCAACCGCACTTAATAAACAATTAATGGTAAAAGAGCAGCGAGGTCCTGCTGGGATTTAATTAAGGCTTGATTATTTTTCAGCAATGGTGCTTTATGTGGACCAGCCACTTTTGATAAATGTTCAGCACCTGGTTGCGTTATTTAAAGATAGTTGGTTCCCACCTGATTTGGTTTTGAATTCGTCCTCATGTGCCTCTCTGTTTTTCTTTGAACGTGATTTCCATTACGGATTTCCATTAACCCTCCTGTTCTTTTGTGTAAACATGTATGTCTTTTTTCTCACCCTCTTAGGTGAAGTACGGGCGTTTTGCATTTGTGTGGGATGCAGCTGTCCTGGAGTATGTGGCCATTAATGATGAGGACTGCTCGCTCTACACCGTGACCAACAATGTGGCTGACAGAGGCTACGGCATCGCGATGCAGCATGGCAGTCCCTACAGGGACATCTTCTCTCAGAGGTACTGTATGATGAGATTCTTATTATCCATATGTAGCCATTCGTCTCTGGGGCCCTGCTGTTATATGAGAAGTGATTTTTTTTTATAGGAACATTTTTATTTAAATGTGGCATTTAAAGTGTTAAAGTCTAATGAGTTTGTGATTTAAAATCAGTTTCTCAAAGAGAGGAGAGTGGGAATGGTTGTTAAAGGGGTGGTATAATGCCCTTTTCACAAGATGTAAAATATGTCTTTGATGTCCCCAGAGTGTGTATATGAAGTTTTAGCTCAAAATAAGTTATCACTTTTTGAGGGTGAGCAAAAACGCACTGTTTTGTGTCTGTTCCTTTAAATGCAAATGAGCTGCTGCTTGCGGCACAGAGGGTGGAGCTTCAACAGCTTGTGTCATTTTACCTCACACAGACATGCACTGAAATGTTTAAAAACTTTTAGCCTTTTATGTTCAAACCGGAGTCAGATGATGTCAACGGAGTCAATGATGGAGTGACTCAAGAAGAAGTGACATGTAGAATGCAACAGGACATCTCTGAATGGTTAGTTGATCAATTTATTTAGCTGATGTGTAGTTATCTTCTAGTCATTGATTAGCATATTCTGTCTTGATAAACTATAAATCGCATTCCCGGGGGCAGGGTTTATGTAAATTCTAGGGTTGGTGATGGGAATGTCGTGGTCCCTACCAGCCGTTTGTTGTAGTCCTTAAAAAGCAATTTCTTTAAAAGCAAATATCTCCCTTTGCTTTGAAACTTTGAGTACTGTAACTTTTCAGATGTTGTTTATGCTCAAACAGCAACATTACACACTAACTAACGTTAGAAAAGTGAAATCATAATCAAACACCCCTTTCAACAGCCTGAGTTGTAACACAGTCAGTTTAAAACATAGAAAGTAGGTACATGGATGAAATCACTATTATACATGAGTGCCACCCTCAGTGACATTACAAGTTGTAAGTCTGAGTAAAAATTGCAGTACAAATTGCTCTGCTCTGCAGCAGCAATATTATTATTATTATTATAAAACTTTTTGTCCATGTGCTTTGCAGTGTGTTCCCTAAAAATCCACAGGTGGGCGATCCTTATTAACATAAACAGGCTATTCATTGACGTGCGCATTTAATATTTCATTGTTGTGGTCTTGGACAGCCATCAACTCTAATTTTAATACAGCCATTTAAAAAGTTTTCCTGTGGTTCTTGAAACAATGGCGAGGAAATTGCACAGCATTATATGAGAGCGTTTTATAAAAGGCTTTCAGATTTAGCTAGTCAAAGAGCTCAATCCTTTAAGTGAAAAGACAAACTCTTTTGCCTCACCTAAGAGGAAGTACTTCAACGCAGTAGATACAGCACCAATGGAGATCAAACGTATCAACATACGATTCTTAATGGCAAGAACGTGTTTTTTTGCTCCACTGCTTTAATACGGGGAGCTGAATAGAGTATAGAAATGTTAAATCGCTCACTCTGAGTGAAATTGCTATATTGAAATACCACTATCGTGGCAGACAGAGAAAAATATGATAGCATGGAGTGATGGCCCCATTGTTGACGTAAAAGTCGACACATGCTCTGCGTTTACTCATCACAAGGAGTCTTAAGAGAAGAAAAGAAGAGAAAGAGTGGAAAACTTGACTTAACTCTAAAATGATACGGTATCAAAAAGAATATGCATAGTGAAAGTGCACCAATAATCCCTTACATTGTCCTATAGACACAGTGGTTCTCTGTAAAATCATGTGTATTTTAAAGAGCTCCTACTTTTCCAAGCCACAGATAACCGTCTTCCATCTGTTGTTTCCAAGCATTTGGACTAAATGCATTCGTTTTTGTCTGGAGAGTGCACAGCAAGCACAGATTCACCTGAAATGTAATAAATACTGTGACAATGTGTTAAATTATCTTTATACAAATAATCTGTATATTTTGCAAGTACATGTCAACTTATTCTACCAACCCTAACCTACAGGTAACAGTCTACCCAAAGTTACTTATAATTAGTAGAATGTCTAAAGTGGACTCTCAAAAAAAAACATTTAATTATTTTAGTAGTAAAAATGGCACAATTAATGCAATCTGCTTTAATCCACATGTAGACGTTGGCCCATAGAGCCCCATTGAATCTGTGCTGCAGTTTGAGTCTATAGCAGATACCTGAACCATAGATTTAATTAATAGAACAAAATTAATTTATCAAGTTAGTTAACTGACCAAGAGGCAAACACAGAATTTTGGGTTCAGCCAGATGCTGTGTTTCAATGGAAGTCTATGAGAGCTGAATCCTTCTGTTAGTTGTATTGGATTAACTACAATTTGTATTAGGGCTGCATGAAATATCAAAATAAAATCAATATCGCAATATAGCTTAGTGCTCATGATACAGTGTTCTCATAGCAGCTCAGGACATCTTTGCTCTGAGACACTTTAAAAACTGTGTATGAGTGCTTTGCTTCACTGTTAAACTTGCAGAACATATATTTATTTGCTGGAAAAAAAATAATTATAAAAAACACACAATAAAATCTTGTTGGTTTGGTTCATGGAAAAAGTATATAAATACCCAATTTTTTTAAGTTTACCCAAATACTTTCGCTGTAAATAGATGGTTCACACTCAGAATAATAATAATAATAATAATAATAACATCAGAGAATTTTTTTTATTTTTTGCAGATTTTTTTTATTATTTTTAGATGCACTCCCTGCAAAATAACCTAAATCATTCTAGAATGACTAATTCTTTTTAAATAGAGCAGTTCAAGTAATCTAGTGAACATTCCGCAATATATTGTGGAAAACGAAAATATCACAATGTAATTTTTCCAATATTGTAATTTGTATTGCTCTTCAAACAGTGTATTTTTGGGCAATATTTTAAAGGTAATATACATATACAAATATTGTAGAAACATTTCTGACCTTAATAAATAATTTTTAAGTCGTTTATTTACAGGTATTTTGAGAAGCAGCGTTTTGGAGGAATGTTTGATCAATTACATTTGGGTTTTCTTGAAAAGCACCCGTCGCTGCTAGTTTGTGTGTGTAAGTATTCTCAGATGTGTAAATGTGTAGATTGATATAGTCTGCTACCAATCCAAAAATATCAGGGGGGTTATTGCTTGAGTACATGTGGTTTATAATCTAGCATATAGGCAATTTCAAAAATCATTTTTTCTTAGGTTGAGATTTAATTACACATTATTGATTTGTGTGCTGGTTCACACTGGAGGCATGTGAGAGAAAGAGAGGCAAAGAGTGTGAAATAAAGAGCAACAGAGAGAGGTATTTTAGATTTTTTGATTGAAGGCTTCGCACTGTGAGTCAGAAAAGTGCTCTCTTTCAGGTTGTATGTGATTGTATCTTTAGATGGTTAAACAGAGGGCATGTTATAGAAATGTGTATACCTGTGCTACAGTGCACATGTGTCTTTGTGCACCATCCAATACTAGCGTTAAGTTGGCTTGACGTTGGACGTTTGATATTTGCAAAATGCTATTGATGGTATATTTTGTGTATGAGCCCATTCGGTTGTGAAATAAATAGGCATTATTAAACATGACTTGACAGTTTGTTTCATTAAATATCAAAAAATTAAAAGGTGTGCGTACCTGGCACCTCCATGAACACTTTACAGTTGGTTTTTCACTGTAAGTCATTCTCTTCAAATGCTATTTAGCTTTAAATTATACGTGTATACCAAATATGTTCAATATTTGTTAATATCGAACATCCAACGTCAAGCCAACTTTATGCCTAATTCTAATGTAAGAATTACTATAACTATTGCTCATATGTGGGTTCAGAGAGATTTGAACAATTTTAATCGATAAAATGGATGGAAAAAATTCCCGTAGACTTGAATGAATGACAAACCTGAGCTATTTCTGAGAACGAGACTATCATAGAGAGAGAGAGAGAGAGAGAGAGAGAGAGACTTGCAGAAACTGCTTACAAGTTAGTTATCTTTTTTTTTTCTTTTTTTTTTAAGACTGGTCAAATTGGTAGATTGGTCTAATTTTAATCCAAAAAGTAAAACTGATTAGCCCTACAACTGCTACTGTAGTTGGTCATACTAGTTCCTAAGTTTTAACTTAGCGGCTATGTTTATGCAACTGGCCTCAGAATATCTTAGCAACCACATTACAATTGCATGGCATCGGTGCCCTGCACCCTAGCATCATGGCAGTGCATTTTGTGCAGGCAACCACCACTCGCATTTCCTTCATAAACTGTAAAAATCTAGTTGAATCTTGTTTTTTTCATCAGCAAGGTTATTAGAGGAGTGAAAACCAAGAGTGAAGACCAATTACCCTATTAAAATGGCACACTCTAGAGCGATCGCCGCTTATACCTGACATTTTGCAGCCCACAGTGCCAGTCAATTTCCAGGACAGATGCGAGGTTGCTTAGAACTCCTCAGGGCAAGATACCCATGTCAGCCTGGTTATGGCCACATGTCGCCTGTTTACACAAAGTCAGTCCCTTAGCAAATGGTCCTGGGAACACATGACATTTTGGACTCATTGTCCAGCTGATAGAAATTGTTAGAACAGAGCTGCACTACACTTCTGCCATTGAAAGCGCTGAGCTTGGTAAATAAATACAGTGCTAACTCTGCAGATTTATACCTCATTGTCACATGTATTTTGCTTTCATTATTCTTGTTCAACTTCATGCTGCTCTGCGCAGACCAATTGGTGTCTGACTTGAAGCAATGCATGCCTGTTAGAATTTTTTTCCGGCTTGAGACAGCACCGACGCTACTGTGACATATGGCACCAAAATACCGCGAGAGCGATTCGAGAGCTTACGGCTGACTCAGACAGTGCAGCTTCTCAAGAGCGGCTGCACGAGCTCTGATGACGACACGCATTGTTATATTGTGTTATGTTTATCAAAATAAACCTGATAAAAGATGAAGTCCCCCACTATATTGGTATTTAAATAGTATAGGCTTATGTTGAACTTTATTCTACAAACAGATGCTGTATTAAGCAGTACACAAATTAATGAATATATCTCTGGAACGTCTGTGTATTTGACAAATTTAGCATTTATTTGACTTCAGCTGTGATAAACCATGCAAACACTACGGGAAGCAGAAAGTGTCCGACTTCACGTCTCCGTTTTCAGCTCCTCCCCAACTGCAAGCGGCAGCTCCGTTACATCGATTACATCCAGCCGCAGACTCGTGTTTCAGTTCGGTTTAGTTCTAGTTCCTGTTTCCTTTGTTCTCATTTTCCTGCCACTGGTTGGTTTCCATGGTTTTTAATTAGTTCCCATCTGTTCCCTGTTCTATTGATTAGCTTCCCTTGTGTATTTAAGCCCTTAATTTTCCTCAGTTCCTTGTCTAGGGTTAATGTTGTGTTTGAGTATGTAGTGCTCATTAAAAATCAGTTTAAAAGTCTTCCTGTTTGATCATTTGGATTGCTACAACTTAACATTTCTTTTGAATATATACAGTATATGGGGTCTGCGGGTCTACATAGAGAGATTGAAATCTATGGCTATTATAGTGGCTATTATACTGATATAAGTGTCTTTCACAATCTTTTGAGATGTCTAACATCCTTCAGATATCTGGTTCATTTTGATAAGCTGAGAGGAAATTCCATCTGTATTTCCCAGGCAAAAGAACTGCTTGCCTTTGTCTTTTCGTTCCTTTTCTCATCGTGTTTTCCCAGCTCTTATCAAGTAGTTTGTCTCCCCGCAGACAGAGACATCTAATAACGTGATCATTTCTGCTGCAGCTGGTTGCCATAGCAACAGCTCCAGCAGTCCACACTCGATTCAGCGCATAGGGCCCGAGAGGCAAGCGAAGGAGACTACATGACAGAAAGACCTGAGGAGAGAACCGCAAATCCCCACCCGCATTATCCCTAAAGAACAGAAAAATGAGTTTGAAGTGCTACCGCAACCAGGTGCACAGAAAGACAAAGATTCGCACTCGGTGTCATACTAGGGTCTTAAATGAAAGCTTGTTGCAGTTACCAGATCGCCCAGTTGTCATGGAGAATCAGGTTGATCTGGACTTGTGCTGTTAACAGGGCCAAGTGTTTGTTTAGCCCCTGATATTGAACATGGACCAAAGCCAGCTGAACTCCCTTGACTGCGCTGGTCAGTGATAGTGCAATTCAAAGACAAAAACACAGAGCGGAGCAGGTGAATTGTTGCTTGTGTTTTGCCCTGGCCTGTCAGTCGAGCTCAACTTGTTCAGCACGCACAACGCTTATCTCCTTCTCTTCGTCCTCACTCACCTTTCCCTCCATTTATCACTCCATTTTGGGAGGAGAGGGAATAAATAACAAATAAAAATGTTTGCTGTTATGAAGCCGCTGTTTCTCTGTAAGTGCCCTGAAGGGAAAGCAGCAGTTTTTTTTAGTAAAAGGGCACATTTTTTAAAGACCTCATAAAATGTAAATTACAATTTTGTGCCTGTTAACTTCTAGATAGCATATAGAGGTCATCTATATGCTAGTGCAGGGATATTATTTCAAATATTTATTAGCAATTCAAATTTATTTGTAAAATGCTTTTCAAAAGAAATATTATTTTAAAGCAACTTTTTTGGCTATTTAAATAAAAGTGGCATGCCCAAACTTCCTGATTCAATAGAAAACACGTCAATGGCTAAGTTTACATGCAACCAAATAATCCTTTAGCAATCGGATTGACGGTTCAGTCAGACTGAAAAGGCTTCATGTAAACACCTTAATCGAACCGATTGAGGTCAATGTGAATAAAATTTCGATCGGATCATCTGATCAGATTGTTTTTTGTTTTGTCTTTTATAATCCAGTCGAGAGAATATGTAAACATTTAATCGGATCGAAAGCCGAAACTTGAAAGGACTGCGCATGTGCAGTGATGTAGAAATGGCATAAAGACGCATGACGTGCGGAATGAGAATATAATGTCATAAATTACTGTTGTGTTATTCTAAAATTCCCCTACCACTCATTGGCTGTGAAGTGGAGCAGAACTACGTCCCATCAGTCCTCACTTCATACTCTCATCCACAGACACTTTGTTTTGGGTGCAGGAATGGGGCGTTTTTAGAAATATAAGCAGCATGGCACAACGGTTCAACCGGATGACTTTATTTAGCATTCATGTAAACACTGGTCGGATTCATCAATCAGAATTAGTTCATTCCGATTGAAACAAAAAAGTGTGCATGTAAACATAGCCAATGTGAGAAAGAAACCCATGCCCACCAAGTGATTTGTTTTATGAGTTTTTCTTTAAAAAAGGGACATTTAAAGTGCTTGAGAAAAAAAAATCCAAGTCAAAAACTTTTTTTAGTGAAGTTTAGTAAGAAAGCACAAAACAAAATCTTTCAGCATATGGCCATCAGTGGGCTTATCTTCTCAACAAACAAGGTAAAATCTGGTCCCCTCTGAGATGTCTACTGTCATGTCTCTCCTGAGACTTCTGAAGACAAACATGTGGCGTTTCCTCAAGGGCAAAACTGGACAGTTGATTCTCACAGGAAAAGTACCTGGTGTTAAATCCTGTGGATCTCACCACTCCTCATTTGTTAAAAACGCCAGGGTGTTAATTCATTAAACACAGATACTGTTAATTTGCCCAGTACCAGCTGCTGGAAAACGTCTCAGGTTACGACTGTAACCTATGTTCCCTGAGAACAGGGAACGAGACACTACGTCAGAATGACGCTATGGGGGAACGCCTCAGGCGTGACAGGTGTCTGAAATCAAGTATCAACTCACGTCAATCATGTTGACCGGCGACAGCCCGTGAATCATCAGCTTGAATGATTAACGCGCGACCTGGATGTATAAAGGGGAGCCTTGCACACATGACAACATCCTATCGTCTGAAGGGACTGTTGCAGGCAGGCCCCGAGGCATGGCAGGGAGACGTAGTGTCTCGTTCCCTGTTCTCAGGGAACATAGGTTACAGTCGTAACCTGAGACGTTCCCTTTCGAAAGGGAACTCTACACTACGTCAGAATGACGCTATGGGGAACGATATACCAACTCCACCATGCTGAGGGGAGTGCATGCCCAAAGGCAGTGACAACTGTCCGAACCAGTAATTAGAAAACACTGGAACCACTCACCCCTAGGTCACATCGGGCTGTCAGTGACAGCACTCCCTACCGGTCATAGCCCAAGCTAATGACCCAAGAGACCGCCAGAACACAGTTAATGGGGGGTATATCTGGGCCAGCTCAAAGGCTTAGGACCACAGCTTCCAATAGAAGGGGTCACTTCTAGGGAGTGTGGCTAGGGGACCCAAGGGACCCCCAGCCAGTCACTATTCAGGGGAGCGTGCCACCTGAAATACCACCAGGCTGGCCTGGTGATCTATACTAAGACACACAGTCTGGCCATAGCCTGTCTGTCCGAGACAGAGCCTCTGGAAGTTGCCTTGGATAAGGCATCCAGAAACCAAAGGCCTGCGAAGCTGGCAGAAACCATTCAGTTCCGGAACACAGAGACGGGATCTCCCGGAGAGTGTGACTCAACCTCAAGAAACGACGGAAGTCGTCCACTCAATCCACGGGTCTACCCAGTGCTCGCTCCGAACACTGGTGAAGTAAGAGAGGGTTCAAACCAGGAAGGTCTACTGAGACCTAAGACCTGATGACCTCCTCATATGGAGAGCTCCAGTACATGAGGGCTCATATCAGGAAGGCCGGTGAGGCCTGTAACCCGGCGACCACAATATGTGGGAGCTCATACTCAGGAAGGCCTGAGAGGCCTGAAACCTGGTGACCACAGTAAGTGGGAGCTCGTATTCAGGAAGGCCGGAGAGGCCTGTAACCTGACAACCACACAATGTGGGGCTACCTTCAGAAAGGCCTAATGAGGCCTGTTACCACAAAATGTGGGAGATAGCTTGAAAGGGAGGCGCCTGTCGTAAAACATTGCGACAGCAAGACGCATCTAGAGTGGGACCCAAGTGAAGAACCGGAGTCTGAGCCACGTAAAAAAGGGAATGAAGCAGAAGCGCATTACCCTTACCATAAATATGGATTCAAAAAAGTACATGAAACGAAAGTGCGTGTACTTATGCCAGTCTGAATCCAGGAAGGCCTGGTGAGGCCTCTAACCTGGCGACCACAGTAAGTGGGAGCTCGTTTACAGGAAGGCCGGAGAGGCCTGTAACCTGACAGCCACACAATGTGGAGCTACCTTCAGAAAGGCCTAACAAAGCCTGTAACCACAGAATGTGGGAGATAGCTTAAAAGGTAGGCGTCTGTCGTAAAACATGGTGACAACAAGACGCATTTAGAGTGGGACTCGAGGTGAAGAACCGGGGTCTGAGCCACGTAAAAAAGGGAATGAAGCGGAAGCGCATTACCCTTACCATAAATATGGATTCAAGAAAGTACACGAAACGAAAGTGCGTGTACTTATGCCAGTCTGAATCCAGGAAGGCCTGGTGAGGCCTCTAACCTGGCGACCACAGTATGTGGGAGCTCATACTCAGGAAGGCCTGTGAGGCCTAAAACCTGGCGACCACAGTAAGTGGGAGCTTGTATTCAGGAAGGCCGGAGAGGCCTGTAACCTGACAGCCACAAAAACGTGGGGCTACCTTCAGAAAGGCCTAACGAGGCCTGTTACCACAAAATGTGGGAGATAGCCTGAAAGGGAGGCGCCTGTCGTAATACTTCGCGACAGCAAGACGCATCTAGAGTGGGACCAGAGGTGAAGAACCGAAGTCTGAACCACATAAAAAAGGGAACGAAGCGTACTGCGCATAACCCTTACCATAAATATGGATTTTTAGAAAGTGCACGAAACGAAAGTGCGTGTACTTCATTCTAAATCCAGGAAGGCCTGGTGAGGCCTCTAACCTGGTGACCCCAGCATGTGGGATTTCACAATGCGTGGGAGCTCACATTCAGGAAGGCCTGATGAGCCTGCATCCTGACATGTGGAAGCTCACAACCAGCGAGGCCTATACCCTAGCGACCACAGTGAATGGGAGTTCACATTCAGGAAGGCCGGATGAGGCCTGTAACCTGACATGTGAAACTCATAACCAGGAAGGCCTAGGAGGCCTGAAGCCTGGTGACCACTGAATGTGGGAGCTCATACTCAGGAAGGCCTATGAGGCCTGAAACCTGGTGACCACAGTATGTGGGAACTCACATTCAGGAAGGCCGGATGAGGCCTGTAACCTGACATGAGGAAGCTCATAACTAGGAAGACCTGCGACCACGGTGTGTGGGAGCTCACATTCGGGAAGGCCGGATGAGGCCTGTAACCTGACATGTAGAAGCTCATCACCAGGAAGGCCGAGGAGGCCTAGAGCCTGGTGATCACTGAATGTGGGAGCTTAATACTCAGGAAGGCAGTGAAGCCTGTAACCTGGCGACCACAGTGTGTGGAAGCTCATATTCAGGAAGGCCGGGTGAGGCCTGTACCCTGATAACCACAGTATGTGGGGGCTATATTCAAGAAGGCCTGGTGAGGCCTATAACTTGACAACCACAGTATGTGGGAGCTCCTATTCAACCACAGTATGTAGGAGCTCCTAACCAGAAAGGCCGGATGAGGCCTGTAACCTGATAACCACCTTATGTAGGAGCTCACATTCAGGAAGGCCGGGTGAGGCCTGTAACCTGGCGACCACAGTATGTGGGAGCTCATATTCAGGAAGGCCTGGTGAGGCCTGTAACCTGGCGACCACCATGAGTGGGAGCTCATATTCAGGAAGGCCTAGTAAGGCCTGTAACCTGAAACCCAGTACGTGGGAGCTCATAACCAGGAAGGCCGGATGAGGCCTGTAACCTGATACCCACAGTATGTGGGAGCTCAGCTCACTACAATACATTACCTGCCTACCAAATATGTCCCAGGCTCTGTACAGGAGACGAGTTCTGAAAAAGAAGAGAAGAAAAAATGTTATTTGCGCACAAAACATTTTCACTCAATATAAAGCCTGCGGCGTGCTTGGAATGAAGCACGCCAGGACTCAGAAACTCAGAAAAACCTAAGTTTTACTGTTTCACCAGCCTGGTTGGAAGGCGCTCCTATCAACCAAGCTGAAGCGGGCCATCAGAGAATTCTTGAACTCATCATGGGCCCTGCCCCAGGCCTGATGTAGGAGGAGCCTGGGAACGATGGTGGTTCGGGGGCAAGATCCAGGGAGGTGATGTCTAGCGTTCAGTCTGAGAACGTTTATTCTGGATCACCTCCCTGAGATCCTGCCTCCTGCGGGAGTTACGCCTCCTGCGCGCCCTGCCCCCTCTATTAGGAGGAGGGGGCGCACGGGAAGCGACACTGGCCCTCTGGGTCTGCCTGTGATCCTCAGACCACGACGGACCAGGCTCTCCCGCCTGCCTGGGCTGAGCCGAGGACCTCCGCGGTATAAAGCTCTTAAATGCCTCAGAGCGCGCCCTCGCCTCCCTGAACTTATCGACCACCGTCTCAACGGAAGGCCCGAAAAGCTCAGAAGGCGAAACCGGCGAATCGAGGAGAAAGGTCTTTTCTTTCTCCCCGATGTCGGCCTGGTTAAGCCACAGATGCCTCTCCGTGGTCACCATAGCCGCCATCGCACGACCGACGGAAACGGCTGACTGTTTGGTGGCCCGGAGAGCCAAATCCGTGGTGCGCCGCAGCTCTGCCATCGCGTCAGGGGGCAGGCCGGCCCCCTGATCGAGGTCCCGCAGCAGGTCGGCCTGGTAGGCCTGAAGGACCGCAAGGGTGTGCAGAACCGCACCTGCCTGACCTGCTGCCGTGTACGCTCTGCCATTCAAGCGTGATGTTGTTTTCAGCGGCTTGGATGGCAGGGTTGGAGCTCCCAGTGACGATGGCCGACCAGAGGCGAGATAGTTAGCCAACGTCTCGTCTACTGGCGGCATCGACACATACCCGTGCTCTGCGGCCCCCTCCACAGCAGCGAAACTGGCCCGCTGATGCAAATGAAGGCGCGCAGAGAACGGGTTCTTCCATGCCTTCTCGATCTCAGAGTGGAGATCGGGAAGGAATGGAAGGCTCGTCCGAGCCGGTGGCCTACGGGTGGGGAGGAACCGATCGTCCAACACACCACGAACAGGTTCCTCCCGGACGCGCCTCCACTGCAGCTGCAGTCTGTTGGTGGCGCGCCCCATAACGTCCACCAGCTCAGCGTACACTGGGCAGGAGGGCTGAAGTGGTTCAGTCTCAACCAGACTGACATCATCAGCAGCCAACTCCTGCCCGGCCCGAAGAGAACCAGTTACAGATCCATCAGAGAGAGACAAAACATCTTCCACATCGACCTGTAACTCACCCTCGTCAGCTGGCAGATCATCCGTGAGGTTAACGCCCCTCTCCAGCTGATCTGCCAGCTCCATCTGAGAGCCCCACGAACTCAAGCGCCGCTGAGCCTCAGCCCGAGCGGGACCAAAACCGCGGGGTTCAGATGCCGCGCTCACTTCCCTCGAGAAGTGAGACAGACGAGAGCGGAGCGTTCTCAAAGAAAAACGCTCGCAGTTTGCGCAGGAAGCTCCCTCGAGAGCTCCCCGCGCGTGCTCTTCACCCAGGCAGAACACGCACAGATCGTGTGAATCCTCCGGTGTCAGAAATCTGGGACACGGGTCGGCACACTTGCGGAAGGTATTCCTCTGCTTCTCTGTACGTTTCATTTTCTTTGATTGCACTCGAGAAAATACTCTATTCAAACAAAGCAGTCCCTGAAGACGAAAAGATGTTGTCATGTGTGCAAGGCTCCCCTTTATACATCCAGGTCGCGCGTTAATCATTCAAGCTGATGATTCACGGGCTGTCGCCGGTCAACATGATTGACGTGAGTTGATACTTGATTTCAGACACCTGTCACGCCTGAGGCGTTCCCCCATAGCGTCATTCTGACGTAGTGTAGAGTTCCCTTTCGAAAGGGAACCACAAGGTCAGAAACGCTCTTTTGAACACGAAGTCCTTGAATGTTGACACTTGTATTAGACTTCGGTTGAAAAGTGGCACATAAAGAATAGAATAGAATAGAATAGAATAGAATAGAATAGAATAGAATAGAATAGAATTTACCTTTAAGAATGGTTACACAAGCCATACTTGTCTCCTCCTTGCCATCCTATCAGTGTGGTCAGATGTAACCTATTATCTCAGCCCTGAAGCAGCGCATGGCATGTTGACCCACCAAATGTTGACACATCCATCATGGCAACACTCATACATGTCACAGACTAATTTTTCAAGGGTAGGCCGTTCCATATGCCTGTGATAGGAGTTGTTCTGTGGTGACCTCCAGTGGGAATTAGGTCTTAAAGGAATAGCTGTGTTACTGAAGACCAAGACATCTCAGAATTCCTTCATCACATTAGTTTAATACCATGGAAAATTAAAACATAAATTGGAAAATGCACCAATGTTAAAATAGGTTAATGTACATATCTGTCACCACGGTAGGGGATCATTTATCTAACCTCACTCGAAAACAGTTTGGAGTTATTAACGAAAGCTCTTAAAATCATTTTGGTTAATTGAAAAAATTATGAAATAAAATTAAATGTAGACAATTTTTTTACTTCACATCTAACTGATAAGTTGAAGTTGAAATACTAACATTACAACAACAACAAAATGAACGCTAAAATAAAGTATAAAAATAAAAACTAATTCAAAATTTTATTAAATACTGTTACTAGTATTTAAATAATACTAAAATAACACACTCCACCTGCATTCTTCCTATTACATTAAAGCAGTCATGCTGTACTTTAAAAAAAAAAAAACTTTTAATGTTCCTTTAGGTTCACTCATAATGATAGTTTTTTCTCAAAATATATTTACAAAGCGTGAATATTTAGTGAATATTGGCAACAAAGATATTGCATGGTTTCTCAATAACTGGAATATACTGCATTAGTGCTTGTTTTATAGAACTACGACTTGAGGGAGATGTTCATTTTTGATTTTGAGTTACTGTAACTAATTCTTTCACTTTCAACAATTCCATCAGTGTGACATTGATTACATCTTTGCTTACACAGTCACAGTACTTGGCATTGTAATGGCACTGGATCACAGCTCCCCATGTATGTTTTGTGTTGTTCTCTTGAATTGTCCTCCTTGTTATTTCGGGTCTCTGCTATCGCACTCCGAATCCTCTAATGCAACATATGTGGGCGGTGTTGCATTGCTAAATGTTGTTGGCACGTTTAAAATGTGATCTATAAAGCAAATCTTTCAACATTGGCCCACCTTGTTGTGAGTCCTGTGAGCTGTGTCCATAGCAGAATGTGGATGGGTCATTCTCCATCTGTTGAGTGCAATAGGACTTTTTTTTTTTACTCCTGTATTATATTGTTATGAGACAGGGATATGGATATAAAGAATGAAGGGTAGCTTTTTGAATAAATGTTGAACAGGATTTTAGACAGCATTGTGTGTTACTGTGAATTCTGAACATTTCCATTGTGTGTGTGGCTGTTTGGATAAGTGTTTGCTGCAGCTGCAGTTTGGATGTGAATATGGGCTCTTGGAAGCGCGCTAGTCTCCTCCTCTGGGGCTAAATGTGCGCTGACTCCTGACTGCAGACAATCAGGCTAGAGAGAGACCGCCACGCAATACAGATCAGCCAATCAATGAGGCAAATTCTCCTAAACCTTTGTGTCCTGTATTCATTATCATTCATTTGCAGCCGCTGGACTGGCATTAGTACAAACTGCCATCACTACATCAGAACACACTCATTCTTTATGGTGAGGAAGATGACATTATTTCTGAGGAGACACTGCCCCCTGGTGTTGGGGAAAAAAGTAAATCACTGCAGCAACAGATGCCATTGAACAGACTGGGACCATTCTGAGTTATTTATAGGGTGTTACACAGATCTCAGTGGCTCAATTAATGTGTAAGAATGAAGCAATCTGACATTCAATTTCAATTCATAACACAGTCCATTTCTGTAATGCGACACACAATAAAATTGTGCATAATCATGCATATATTTAGGCCAGTAGTAAATGTCCAGACATGGAGTGCAGGTCTTCAGTTATCAAAAGAAGATTCATATTTGTCTTACTTTAGCCGACTTTATAGGGGAACTTTTCTGTCTTCTGTAATTTTGAATAGAAATACACTACTTTTAGATGGTTGATTATAGTGGATGTTATGGGTCTCTTACTTTTTCCTCTTTTTAAAAAGAGAGGGAATTGCCTGAATATTCTTATTTTGAGCTTCTGCCTCCACGCTTCATACTGTATAAGTTAAAACCAGTAAAATTCAGCTTTGCACATATTCAAGAAAATCAAATTTTCAATACTATCTTCAATTCAATACTATCTTCAATACTGCTGTCATCATGCATTTGGAATTACAATTGATATATATATATATAGTTCTCAACCTTTTTCGCCTGTAGGTCCCCTTTGTCAAGACAGTGTTCAATATTCAATCCATTATTGGATATTTATAGGATATACGATAGTTCGGTATTTCTGTTGTAATTCTGACAAAGTGGCTTGTTTTTATTAACAGAAACTGGGAGTTAAATTAATTAACCACGATTAATTTTGTGACTGAGATTTCAAGAACCTCAATAAGTTATTACAAGTTTGTGATTTATGATAATTCAGTAACAAAACTGTTTTCATAAGTTCATTGTTAGTTAACTGCTAGGTAACTTTTATTAGCAAGTCAAATTGTTTTTCCAAAATGCTAAAAAAACATCCATCCAAAAAAAATACCATCACACACAATATCAGAAATTCACACCATCACACTTCCAGCCAAAATCTTCTTGAAATACGTTTTGGCCTAATATGTGATGGTATGGATTCTTCATGACCTTTATTCCAGGATTAATGCTGTAACATAGACATAATTTGAAGTAATCTGAAAAGTGCCTCCGAATAAAGAATCATCCATATGTGTGTCTGTTTTCTTGCTGTGTCCAGGATCTTAGAGCTTCAGCAGAATGGGGACATGGACATCTTGAAGCTGAAGTGGTGGCCACGAGATAGTCCATGTGACCTGTACTCTCCTGTGGGAACTCGGAAGAGTGCCAGCGCCTTGGACATCCACAGCTTTGCTGGGGTCTTCTTTGTACTAGCAGCTGGTGTAGTGCTCTCCTGTCTTATTGCCACGGTGGAAACCTGGTGGACGCGAAGGAAAGGCTCCAGAGTCCCATCGAAGGAGGTAAGAGTCTTAAACCCTTAAGAATAGGGATGAGGTTGATAATTTGCTTATCATAAACAGAAGAGTGTGGAACATGTTTAAATACAATAACTATGGAGATTGTCCAACTGCCCAAGACCAGATAGGATCCAATATAGTTACAGAACTTCAAGTTCAGTAATATCGCTCCTAAATTTCCCCTCAAAAGGAATGGTTAATCTCAAAATTAAATTAAGTCATCATTTACTCACCCTGGTGTTGTTCTAATGCAGTATGCCCATTCTTTGTTTTTTGAACCACAAAAGGAGAAATTAAAGAAAGTCAAGCTTGCACTTGTCTATAATGACAGTGAATAGCGACCAGCATCAAGCTTTTAAAAAAAGATGCAAAGGTATCACAGAATGCAACACGTGAGGTATATTTCAAGTGTTCTGGGGGTAAACGATACAGTTTGGTGAAAAACAAACCAAAAAAGAAATGTATTATTTAACAGAAATCCTGACCTTGACAGTGGGTCTACCATGCTTGACTGCGCATTTATGTGACTGTTAGCACCACAGTTCACTCCGACTCGCCCCAAAAAACGTGTCATGAAATACAATGCCGAGAATTCCCCAAAAGTACCTGTGTACTTTCTTCACTGAGTTAAACATCTCCGTTTGTCTGATGACAGTCAGAATGACATTCAATAGATTTGAATGCGATAACTTTTTGTTGCGGCAAACACAGCAGATAAATTCACATGAGAGAAGAAAGTATATTGTATTTCATTTCATGTTTGTATTAATCTTGATTTCTCACGACTTGTGTGCTTTTTCTGGGCGAGTCAGAGTGAACTGCAGCGCTAATAGAGTCACATTGAATTCATAGTAGAGCATAGAAGACCAATGGCCAAGGAAAGGATTTCCATTAAATAATACATTCAATTTCGGTTTGTTTTTCATCAAACCCTATCGTTTACCCCCAGAACACTTGGAATATATGACACGTGTCACATGGGATCATGCTGTGATACTTTTGCATTTTTTTTTAAAGCTTGATGATGGTCGCTATTCGCTGCCATTATATGGATGGGCACGAGCAGGACTTTTTTTTTGTATTCTCCTTTTGTAGTCCGAACAACACCAGTAGAGTAAATAATGACTTACTTTTCATTTTAGGGTGAACTAACCCTTCAATGCAGGACAGCGGAAATTTTAAGAATGTAAAACAGGGTGGTAAGAGTTTATATCCTGTTAACTGCTGTTTTTACCAGATATTTGGTGTAATTTTTTTTAAATATTATATTAAATGGTACTGAAGTATAACATTTTAATTAAGTAATATTAATTCAATGAATATAAAATAATAATATGAATATTCATTAAAAATGAGATTAAATAACCTTGTAGCTATACTGAGTTTTTGATAATACAATGGCTTTTATACTTCACAAATGATTTTCTCTTGTATTTGGAATGTGATGGTCGCAAATCAAAAGATGATAATAATAATTATTAATATTTCATTATGAATATTTTCACTTTTGAAGTTGTTGTATTTAAGCCATAAAACACCCCTGTGACCTCAAATCATTCTGTAATAATGCAACAAGATGCAATATTGCTCGGCAACCGAAACCAATTTGAACTTGTACCTAACAAACACCCCTTAATAACACCATCATTTCTGGACTTCTGGACACGTCGCACTGCATTTTGTTTGTTCGACGCTTTCTACTGTAGATAACATAAATCCTGTGGACTTATCTGCCATAGAACAAACAGTTAAGCAGAATCAATACCGGTCATATGCCATCAAAGCCTTGGAAGGATATTAGTAACATTAACGAAAAAGACAAGAGATTAAAATGAGAAATAGTCAGCATTACAAACAGTAGACAAAGTAATTCAAATCATTTGTTTCTGAGAGCGCACTTAAACAAAGCTCTCCAAAAAGAACACAATGTTGTTCAATAGCCTGCCAAGCACATTAACTGTAATAGAGCTGTTGAGAAAAAAATGAACAAATAAACAGGTGCTAAAAAATATATGTGCCAATAAAAACTGCATATATCTAGATAATTACTTTAAGACAAGGCTCTAATTTTTCTTTTATATCCCATAGCTAATTTCATGAAGATCAGTTTAGATTAATGTGTTGTTTGCACATATTGTTTTTCTTTGTTTTCTTGTTCTTACAACTGTATGCCTGTTGTTGGAATCCGGTTAACATTAATTAACAAATAAACCCATTGCTTGCATTTCACATGACAACACTTCAATGTAACACAGGCGTAGCAGTGACAGTACATTATATGGCTGTGAATGAACCTTTGTGATGTTGCTCTTGACGCATTTCTTTGATTTGATGAGTTTATGGCTCCTTGTTATCTTCTGCAGCTGTCATATTGTGGGTGTTCTTTTTCCTGATATTACATCCCCCATCTCCCGCATTACTCCAATTGAGTCCCATCACCCACCCCCCGACATACACACCTGACCTCTCCTCACACCCCTCTGGTCTGAGTCATCAGACTCTCCACAGGCCAAAAAACACAGCATTTCATCTCTAGCGTTCCACCTGAAAAACAAAGTAGTGCTTTTGATCAGCGGTCAGGGGCTTTTTCTTGTCTTCCGTCCTCCCGCCATGAAGCAGCTTTTATCTGTCAGGGGCAGCAGCAGCAGGACACTCATGACCCCACAGAGAAGAGCGGCTCTCCTTCATCCCTGCTCCTCTGAAGGCCATAATGTTCAGACATTTATATGGACAAATTATGTTCCTTGCAGAAATGGCAGATGAGCTTCAACCTGTTAGTTTTTTTATTACAGCATGCCACAATTAGCAGATTTAAGTCATAAAAAGCTGAATGGCTCATTTGTACTTGTTTATAAGCAAGGCCCAAATTAACACTGAATTAAAATGGCCCGGGAACTTTATTGGGAACTGTGACTTTACATGGTTTGAATTGGATTCCAATAGCAGTAGTCTGACCTTACTATGTGAGGGATTTAAAGCACCGACAAACTATCTGCTAACTAAAGAAATCATCTGTCTTGGCATTTTTTTAACAACTTTTTTTCGCACATGAAAAATTTATTATAAGGGCTTTATTTAAGATGCCTTAAGTGTTTTTCCTCTTATTAAATAATACATAAAGTTTGAGGTTGTAAGATTTTTTTAATGTTTTTGAAATAAGTCTCTTTTGCTCACTAATGCTGCATGTTTGATCACAAAATACAGTAAAAACAGTAATATTGTGAAATATATATATATATATATATATATATATACTGTGTGTGTGACACACAATTTAAAATAACTGTTTTCTATTTGAATATATTTTTAAATGTTATTTATCCCTATAATGGCAGAGCTGAATTTTCAGCATCATTACTCCAGTATTCAGTGTCACATGATCCTTCAGAAATCATTCTAATATGCTGATTTGGTGCATAAATAATTTTTTTTTTATTATTATTAGCAACGTTAAAACATTATACATGTTTTTCAGGATTCTTTGAAAGGAACAGAAGTTTGAAATAGAAATCTTTTGTTACATAATAAATGTATTGACTCACTTTTGAACAGTTTCATGCGTCTTAGCTAAATAAAAGTATTAATTTCTTTCAAAAACATCTTACTGACCTCCTCAAACTTTTGAACGGTACTATTTATTATATAATATTCTTTTTGTATGATGCTGCACTATACATTGCACTGTCACAAATATGCATTGTCATATTACAAATATGTAATTAAAGGTAATACAAATATGAAAAGCAATACAATCTAATTTTAGCTGATAAATTCACCTAACATTGGCCTCAAAGTTAACATTGGACCTTCTACTGTATATAAGCATGCTAAGTCATTAATTCTAGCTAATGTAGTGGTGTAGTTGAAGATGTAACACTGAGCACAGAGATGATTCTCTCATGTAGGGTGGAGCGCTTTGGCAGTCACTCTTGAACCCCGCTCCTTTCTGCCCCAGTGGTTGGATCATGCTGATTTGGGCTCATTCCTCGAAGCACTCTTCCAGACGGTTCCATCAGAGTAGAAGTTTGGCAGAGCTTTGCACAAATATTCACACAGACATGCTGATAAGCACACATTTTAACACACACACGGTTCAGTGAGCGAGACGTGTTAATGCCAAAAGCGACCAGGGCAAGACAAACGCTAAAAATTAGCACATATCACACTCATCTCACAGATGTTTTGCTTTTACAATTAAAGCTCTTTGGTTTATTGCAGAGTTAATTTAAGACTTCTTTACTGCAAAATTACCGTATTTTTGACTTGTTGTCCAGTCAAATTATTTATGCTTTCAGAGAATAATTTAACGAGTTAAGTTTATTTGTATTACCCCCTTCAGCAAATTGTTGTTTTATGCATAACTTCATTTAGAGAGATTTATAACAACAAAAACTATTTGTGGTAATAAAAATAAACTTACATTGAAATACTAAATTAAATTAATAAATTAATTATAATCTATTTTATTTATTTTAAATCAATAAAATAATAAGAAATTATCTTGTTTTAAGGATATTTGGATCATTTTTGAACAAGGCAAAAATACTGAATAACATAAGGCAATTTTGTCTTAAATGTCATTTTGGCACATCCTAAAAAACATTCTTCCATCTTTCAGCATGATGCAACTTTCTTTTTGGTGTGTCCCAGTGCTGTCTTGGTACATCCTTAAATCTTCCTAACTGCTTCCTCTTTTCTTTGTGATATTTCTTGACAACTGGCTAACACTGAGTTCATTGCACATCAGAACAATAGAATGGCTTTGTGCTTGTGTCTGTGTCTGACACACACACATACACACATGCATACACACACCAACACACACATTGCATATGCCATGGTGTTAGTTTGTCCGTGTTTCCTCTCTCTGTTTCTCTGTGATCTCGCCGTCACGGCTCCTTCTGTGGTGTCGCAATTTGGTCAGAAATAATTCGATATGACAAGTCGTCAAAACGAGTTCCACCTCGTAGCGATGAATAACCATTTTCCACCCAAGTCAAATGTTTTTATTGCGCACCACCTGCCAATCCAGAGAGGACGAGCAGGCGGTCCAGAGAACTGGAGGTTTTGCTTTATGAATAAGCCATTTCACATGCCAAGCTTTGTGTTTTAATCATTCCTGAAAAACCAAATGATGAAAAGTTCTTCACCTCAAATGTCTGCTGTGTCATTGATATTGTGGCTGTCTGGAGTCCTGCGGTGCCTCTACATTTGTAGGCCGCGGTATGAGGTCTGCATTCAAATAACCAACTGTTTTTCAGTCTTAGAAGAAAGAAAAAAAGGAAAAAAATATATTTTGCCTGCTTTTATTCCTATTATGTTCAGAGTGGCTATAGTAGTAGTAGGTATTTGAAAGTCAGACCTCATGTGGCCGCATAATTAACAGAGGCCGCCGAACGCCAAACAGCGATCTGTGTCAGTCATTACTCTGAAAATGTTTGGTTATTTTTCAGAAAAGACCAAATCAATCATGTTATTCTGCTGTCAAAGCCTGAAACAACTTTTATTTTGTTGATTTTGTTTTATAGATAAGTACTCTGTGTTGAGGGGTGGGAGAGAAATGCAAAATGCCATTTTTACCATCTCACACTTCCAGGTATCTGGCTCCTTGGACATAAAAAAAAGAAAGAAAAAAACATCTGTGTGCTGACTGTTTGTTTGTTGTCTTTTTCTATTCATTCCCCCACCTCTCTGAAAACAACCTCTTTCCCATCCTCTCATCTGCCTGCTTCATCTGTTGGGTCATGTCCTTTCACGCACGCACACAGACACAGGCAGACAGACCGTCTGTGAGGCAAGACGAGCCGTGTCATGAGCCGCAGACTGACATCATGCTCACGCTCAGGCCTTCCTCCAATCATTTGTCACCTGCATGCTGCGCCACACCCCTCGACTCCAAGCTGAGGCACACGTTCGCCATCCCGTCGCGAACTGTCTTCTGCCAGCACTGAGCTACACTCTTTCCACACTTCTCCAAGCCTCGAGCCCACGTAGGTTATGAAATGCGCAAAGATAAGTTTTGTACGGACTTAAGCAATCGCACATTTGCTGCTGGAAGAGAATCCACTTGGGTGCTACAAGGAAGGCCATTACCATTAATTTCCCGAAATGCAATTATACCGGCTGTTTTCAATACCAATATTTTTCAAGCCCACAGAGATCAATCCATTAGTTCCAAGCTACGTAGTGACTAGACAAAATTGGCTAAAAGAATACAAAAACAGTCACAGTGCAAACGTGACAGGAAGTTATTTGAGCTGTGTAGCTTACGAGGGGAGCAGCCCAGCAGGCTGGCGTTTCCAAAACTTGTTCAATATTAAGATTGGTGCCACACATGGAGATTAAGTGCCTAATTCAGCATTTATTCTCAATACAATTATTGCAACACATAAAATGATAAATTAAAGCAGTGGTTCTCAATCAGGGGGCCTGACACAAAAATATATATAATATTAGCCATTGCATCAGGTAAAATGTTTTGTTTTTTAAGCATTTTTGTTTTGTTTTTCTCAATCAGGCCCACTAGGGGGCCTCAGCAAACTTCCAATGGCTTAATTTATAAAATATAATAATGCAATATTATGTGTGTGCTTTAAACTCTTGATTAATAATTAAATCTTCATAATTAATAAATAATAATAATTACAAATGTTTTATTCCATAAAATTGAGGGGTGTACTTAGACTTCAAAAGTTTAATTTCAGTTAGATTAGAGCAAAATGTGTCTTTTTAAATTGTACTGTAACCACTTTAGCCTGACTGAATCATACTCATCTGGCTTTTGTGAAGTCGGACCAACAGACCTAGATAATGTGATTGTAGCTCGGCTACATGTTATAGATACCTATTGGCCTTTGCGTTGTGCACATGCTCCGGAAGACAAAGATGACGTGCATGTGTATATAATCCTTCAGATTGAGATTCAATTACACATTCAGTCATGCATACTTGGACAGATGCAGACTGTAGCTGCTGTAGCTCCATTATAGAACACTATTCACTATTCTCTGTTAAGAACCACTGGTTTAAAGATTTAACAGTGTTTCATCAATATCTGCACTCTCAGGAAAACAATTTGCACAACTTCTACGTATAGGGGTTCAAAAGTTTGGGCAGTACCCTTAAAGTACCTTATTTACCCATAAAAGTTCAAAGTAGTAGTAGTAATGTAATCCAATTTCAAAATATTGAGTATATAAGCTTTCGAATGAGACCTAATTTATGATGAATACTAAAATACGTGTTAGGGAAAATCGGCGATAAAAAAGTGGACCAAGTGTCCCACTACCGGGACACTGACAGTTTACAGGCTATAGATAGGCCTACATATTACTACTCTGAGGTACTAAACTGCTCTTTTTAGGGCTTGATAAAACACCAAATTGTCCCTTTAAGGGTGTTGCAGTGACAAGCTGTTGTATCCCTAAAGATACCATTTTTGCAAAACATTTTCTGGTAGTGAATAAATCTCAAGATAAAATGCATAGGTTTAGACTCATAAGGCAGTCTCACCATACCCCAAAAAGAAAAGTGTAAGGTTATTTATTATCTTCAAACACACCAAAGTATTTTGAGAAGCACAAGGTCCCTATTTAGGTCAACAAAACAGCACATGTAACAGCCTTCCCACATTCCTCTTCCCTTCACACTTTCACCCCTATTATACCGCCTTCCTCCACCATGGTGGTAGGACAGGTACCTACGAACCTCCCGCCCCCCTCGGCCCGACCAGGTTCCCCCACCACCCCTCTTTACTCAGGGCCACGCTGCCTGCCACTGGTGGCTGGAATCAACTAGTGCTTTATGCTGGTCCAAACCAGAGGCCATTTTATCTCTGAGCTCCCTGCAGCCACAATGTCAGCCCACGTCACCTCGTGAGTTCTTTAAAGCAATCTACATATTTTATAGTAGTTATGTTAGTTAAACTTATTATATACTAGATAAGCTACAGTTTTGTCACAACCGTGGTTTCAGATGGCTTGAAAGTGGAAAGGTTTTGTAGACTGTATCTGCATATCCAAAGATCCATCTGTCACACGACATTAATGTTGATGAAAGTCCAAGGACAGTCCTAGTTAAGACTGTGTTTTCATTACCGAAGCTCAGTATGTTTCCCTTTTTGTACCTCCCCCCCCCTCTTTCTCTGTCTTGCTTTCCATGCAAACACTAAAACCTCATTGGGCCTGCTAATTCTTCATCAATATCCGCCCTCAACCTTCTTCCAAATTTTCTTTTTCCCATCTGCATCCGAAACACTTCCTTCACATCTCATTTGCTCACTAACTCCCTTCCTACTTCACCGCCCCTATCCGTTTCCCTGTTAACCACCTTGTGCTGTCCCACTTCACTATACCATCCCACTCTCTATCTGCTCTTATGAATACACACCCCTTCACTTCACTTTACACCTCTTTTCTCTTCTGATCCTATAACAACCTTCGCTCCTCCTCCTGTTCTTCTCTCCTTCCTTATTTTCCCCACTCCGCTTTCCTCCTCCCGTTTTCCCTCCTCTAGGACGATAAGGAGATCGACCTGGAGCACCTTCATCACCGGGTTAACAGCTTGTGCACGGACGATGAGAGCCCCCACAAACAGTTCTCCACCTCCTCCATCGACCTGACGCCCCTGGACATGGACTCCCTCCCGGCCGCCCGGCAGGCCCTGGAGCAGATCAGCGACTTCCGCAACACGCACATCACCACCACCACCTTCATCCCTGAGCAGATCCAGACTCTCAGCCGCAGCCTGTCGGCCAAAGCCGCAGCCGGCTTCGCCTTTGGGGCCGTGCAGGACCACCGGACTGGGGGGCCCTTCCGGCAGCGAGCCCCCAACGGCGGCTTCTTTCGCAGCCCCGTCAAGACAATGTCCAGCATCCCGTATCAGCCCACCCCGGCCCCCAACTTTAGCTACGGCAACGACCCGGACAGGGGCACCTCCATATAGACTGCAGGAGTTCCTGTGCCTGCGAGTTCGAAACAAAAAAAGAGATATATGTAAATACAAATGTTCCTTTTTGGTTGTCGTTTTCTCTTGACTTTTGCTCTTGGCGATGGAGCTTGCTTGTCCCGACTGAACTCGTCGGCAGGACGAGGATGGAATAAAATGATCATTATTGTCATTGTGGTTTGTCGGGAGATTTTCTCTGTGAACTAAATGAATTTGCCTTTTGTTTGCCACATTCGATTTTGTGGGGAGAGAAAAAAAAAAGACTATCAAATGTTGCAATGATGGTATGTTTACCTTTTTGTTTTGGGTTGTTTTTTGTTCGTTTTTTTTTTTCAAAAAAGACTGCCTAGTGTTTCCCTGATCTGCAATAACTCAGTTTAGAAGAATCTTGTCAACTCATCGACTGAATTGTGCTTCATCTCAGCGCTCTGTTAATGTTCAGTGCTCCCTCTAGCTGAAGCGTTCGACAAGGCGCTGCTAAACTGAGAGAAAATAACCTGCTTTTCTCGGAAGCCTCACAGTAAGTGACTGTGTTTCTAAGGACCTCTCATCCTCTCTGCCTTCTCCCTGAAGTCGAGATCTACTTTGAGTCTTTAAATGGACACTCTGTGGAAAAGACTCGATTGAACTTGAAATAAAAAATAATAAACATTATTGTACCATAGGGAGGGATGAAACAAATGCTACTAAATGTCTCTTACTGACTTTAAGTATAACAAATCTTTAATGCGTGGAATGTGTCTGGTCAGAGAGTTTTAACAACAAAATAAATGTTCAGAACTGTCTGTAGTTTTAGTTTTCTCTTTTTTTTTTATGATTAGTTTTGAGATTGCTTCAGTGCCATCATCTTTCATTGATTTGCACCATTAAACCATTAAGAGTTTGTATTCACTTCTGTAGCCGTACTCCAGGATTCGACAAAAAACATTCTGTAGAATAGCTTCATTGTATATGCCACAATCTCGCGGCTGTGCGTCATAGATTTTGGAAATCAAAGAGTGAGAGAGTTTTTAAAAGGAATTCTTAACACGAGCCTTAGGAGACGGGGCTTTTTTTACTTTTCAAGTGTCAGTCCTCAACCTATTACTACGCCATTTGAAGACGCTGATACAGTGGTGACTTTTGAGGGGTTATTTGAAATATCTTTCTATTTCATTTCGTAAATGTTAAGGGGTAATATTTATCTAACTTTTTTTTAAAGTGCTAATTGTTTAAACAAGGCCATTGAGGTGTGGTAAGTTTTAAAAGAAAAAATACACCTTTTGAGGACAAAAAAACAAACCAATCCTTTTCACTAACATAAACTGTATTAATATTTACTAATGTTAGTTGTTTAGAATGAGCTTTCAGTTTGTTATCCTCTGACTAATTCGCAAATGTTGTGTGTAGGAAACGGCAACAGTGTTTTGACGCAAGCATTCTAGATGTACTTTTCTTAAGATATGATTAATGAAAGACTATAGGAGCAATTTTATTTAGTATCAGTTTAAAGATTTTTATTTAGAGTAAATGAAGAGACATTAAAGTGTATATTTTACATGCAGATACTTTTTTTTTTGTTGGATTTAAAGATGATATAGAGTATAATATCTGAGTCTGTAAAGCTCAGTAAGCCACTATCACATTACAAGGAGTTCTCCACGGTTTCTCTGGCGGGAAGACATTCTCATTCGACTTCATTCCATTTTGATTTCCGAATCTTTCAAAAGGAGGCAAGGTTTTTTTCCCCCGTAAAAGAAGCATGCAAAACCTGCTATGCCTGTAACATTTTTAATTTCATACATAGAATTGTACAGGATTACATCATTTTCAACTGATTATAATGTACAGTATTTAATATAGGCCTATTTTGTTGTATGTGTTGCATATTATTCAAATGGAACAAACTGAGGCCTCTGTTACAAGTGGCAAAGCTTTCTGTGTATAATTTGTCTAATAAACATGTTTTCTACAGTGGTTTTTGTTGTGTTGTCTGTATCATCAGAAATGTCTCGAAATGCTGTATGTGAAGAGTAACGCTGTTCTACTTTATCCCTTCCACCTCAGGATGAGCTGATGCTTTGAACACAATGAAGGATGTGGTCAAAGGTTAGCCAAATTTGGCTTTTGACTTTGTGAACCAGATTCATGCACTACAGGTCAAAGTGAAAGGCACCACAGCGTTTCAAGTCATGCTCTAGTGCTTGGAGAGTTTGTCGCCACAAGTCTGACCCTGAACCTATCATCATGTTCCAGATATAGTAGGCCAAGTTCTTGTATGCGATTCTGTTTATGTTATTTATTTGTATGTGTTGTTTAATGTTACACTTTTTACCAAACACCCTGATGCACCAACATGGTCTTT
The DNA here is from genome assembly GCF_965113295.1 of Leuciscus leuciscus. Classification (NCBI taxonomy): domain Eukaryota; kingdom Metazoa; phylum Chordata; class Actinopteri; order Cypriniformes; family Leuciscidae; genus Leuciscus; species Leuciscus leuciscus. The sequence goes on from NC_138737.1 coordinate 17,230,042, forward strand.
TTTCATCTTATAATGATAAAAAGTTTTACACTTACAGCACATATAGCACCTGTGAAGGCTGGCATGCAGTCGAGATCTGTAGCTCATGTACAAGGAGTGATGTGCAATTCCAGACATTTTATGCTGCATTTACACTCTAAAAAAAAATATTGCTGCCTTAAATTTTTAAGTAAAATCAACTTGGATGTTTAAGTCATTTCAACTTAAATTATATTAAACTGACTTGAGTTTAATCTTGTGTAATTTATCAAAATAAAAAAAAGTTGAAAATGTCTTAACTTATTTTAAAGTAATGTAAACACATATGTTGTCAGTGTATTGATAATACAAATTTTTACAGTGCAGGCCTATGGAAAAAAGAGGATAGCTTGTGCTAAATCAAATTAGAGAATTACATTGGACAGGCTTTCACTCAAATACAAGGTGTCGAATGTTTTATTGTATGACGAACTGTAGTAAAACGGCTGTTTGTATTTTGATAATTGAGGTGAAATTCATCTTCAAATTCATTCTCAAAAAATATACCACTTGATTTACAGTAAATGCATTGCACGTCCACTAGATGTCGCCTTTGATGCCTTTTCAAAAGATTTTTAAAAATAGATGCATTTAAGTGTGCACCTGTTCTGATATTTAGAAAATCAGAAGTCTTATTTGTTTCATGTATTATGGAAAACACCTAAAAATTAAACGCTTGTGGATTCAGTTTCACACTTTTAAATGTGGTATCAGGGGGTTTAATTACTGAACAATGAAAGTCCCTTAAAGTCTGAATTTAATCCAAATTATTACATTTTATCTATGTACAATTATTTATTACATATATAAGAAATAATGAATTAATTTGTTACATGTTTCAAACAATTACTTTAGTAGCTTGCTGTGGCTGAAATTAATTTTATATTAATTATTATTATTATTATTATTATTCGTGTTGGAACCCTATGATGTCTTTTATCGACTTTTATCAAGCACGCGATATCTCTGGGTTTCCCGGGAGACAGGAATGAAGAAAGCAGCACGCAGACTCGATCGCGGTGGAAGCCCCCATCGAGACACATTTTGTGCCCTTTTTCCAAAGAGTTCTTCAGGCGTGTCGAATGGAACATTGAGTCGCTATTGTCCCTGGGACACTTTAATAATCGACGGCAGCAATCCCAACCTGTTGTTTGCTTTAGGACCTATTCCAAGACACACAAGCCGCCTGGATGAGGCTCCAGTTGGGGTGAGCTCAGGCGCCAGTCCGCAAGCCTCTGCACTCTATGAATTCATGAATAAATGTAAAAAGATGAATGTGGACTTTTTAATGCCAGAAAACCGGAATTAAGGTCATGTGCATCACTGCGTTTCATACTTGTTTCGGTGACTAACCAGGGAGCGCAGCTGTAGCCTATGTCACAAAGTTTGTTTAACAATGCACGGTTTTCTCTCTGCACATTTATCCACGTTACATGGTTTCACTCCTGATAATGCCTTTTCTTAGTTTCACGATATTTATGCATTAGGCCTATTCCATTATTTTATTGGCTTTTGTAGGCCTACTTTATTTATTTTAAAGTAGCCTACAATAATTAAAGTGTCATCTATAATTCAACGAAAATTACCTAATTAGTTGCCTATTATTATTATTATTATTATTAATCTTGCTGCCCCTTCTGCGCTTGCTCTCTTTCTAAAGCTCGTGACAGCAAAGGACTGTCGCGCCTCCAGATCAAGTTTCTGATCTTTGGGAAGCTCTTTTGCTAAAAGGGCGTTCCTTAAATCGGATCAAAAGGTTTTGAACTTGTTCAAAAAAGAAACGAAACTCAATCTGGTATAACACTCATTGCTTGAATGTCTTATGGGCACCAATATAACTAATTATTGCACTTTATTTGATGTTTATGTTGCATAACTGATTTTTGCATAACTGAGAGAAGTAGCACACCTACATTTATTATTTATTAATTTATATAATTATTAGGCTACATCATGTACGATTAGGCTATAAGCACGATTAGCCTATATTATATAGGCTATTATTCCGTAAACTAATAAATAAATAGGCATTAAGTTAGAGAAACATTTGTAAATAACTTTCTAATAGGCCTAACTTATTACATTTCATTGACTAAAATATGCAAAATACAAAATGATGCATGTTTCTTTCATTTCATGGGACAATATAGGCCTACATGAAGACAGAGAAAATGCCTGTCAAAGCAGTGTAGCCTAGGTCATCGGGTTTGTTTTCTTATTGAGGTTTGGGCATAATTTAAGAAACGTGACTAAATTCAGTTGAATTTAATAAACCAAGCTGGTTTCAAAGTACGCGGTGTCGTCAAATAATTTTGATAACCCCTTTCGCATTTCAGACTGTCGAGACAACTTTTTTATTTCTTTTTTTATTTCTTTTTTTTGTATTAAAGGCCTACTCTAATTTCCTAAACGTAGGCCTAACTTGTAAGGTGGCTTTCCACAAAACTTCATTCAGTCCCTAAGATTCTGAGTAGGCCTACGTCCTGTGGGACGACCCATTGTGATAATAATTCTGTAGTTAAACAGGCTTGAAGCGCTACATTATCACACAAAAAAAAAAGAAAAGAAAGAAAGTTTGGGCATAATAACCTCTCTCGGGTTTGCTGCGACTTCTCATTGGTCGCCTACACGCGCCTGCCCCGCGTGCTCTTATTGGTCAAAGCGCCACGCGACCAGCTTGGGAAGGGGGGCTCCCCGGCGCGTGCCGCTTTTAAAACCGACGAGTCGCTCTGAGACATCAGTAAAGAAATCCTGTTCACTACAGGTGTAAGAAGAGAAATCCTCCACGGCAAAAACCCCGTTCCCATATCCATAGCCACCCACTTTCCTCCAAAAAGCACAAAACAACAAAATGGATGGAATGAGCACGGAGACAAGGGAGGTGGTTGAACTCGACGTCCAGCATCCAAGCTTGGGGCGGGGGGAGCAGCGCGAGTACCCACCAGCTTTGGCACTCATGGCCAGCAGTGACCCACGCGCCTGGCTGGCTCCCGTGCAGGCTGGCACCTGCGCGGCACACGCCGAATACCTGCTGCACTCGCCCGGCTCGAGCTCGGAAGGCGTGTCCTCTGCTTCCAACTTCAGGAAGAGCAGCAAGAGTCCTGTCAAAGTACGCGAGCTCTGCCGGCTTAAAGGAGCTGTGGGTGCAGATGAGGGCAGACAGCGGGCCCCGTCCAGCAAAGCGACCAACGGCGTGCAGAAACAGAGGCGAGTGGCTGCCAATGCCCGGGAGAGGCGAAGGATGCACGGATTGAACCACGCATTTGACGCGCTGCGCAGTGTCATCCCAGCCTTCGATGACGACAAGAAGCTCTCCAAATACGAAACCCTACAGATGGCCCAGATCTACATCAACGCCCTGTCCGACTTGCTTCAGGGCCCTGGTGCTAAAGCCGACCCGCCAAACTGCGACTTGCTGCCTGCCAAGGGGTTCGAGGAGGACCGCTCTCCCAGAGGATCACCGAGCGCCTGTCGGAGAGGCACGGGCGCGGGTTACCCGTACCAGTACGATGATGGAACATTCGCCTCTTTCATGGAGCAAGAGCTTCAATCGCCTTCTGGAACGAGCAAGTCCGGTTCGGAGGCCAGCAAGGACTCGCCTCGGTCGAACCGGAGCGACGGAGAGTTCTCCCCTCACTCGCACTTCAGTGACTCTGACGAAGCGCACTTGGAGTTGCAGAGCGAAGACGAGCTCTCGGAACTGAAACTGCCCAAGCACCGCGCTTTTTAAAAAACACACTTCTGGACTGTCCGTCAATCGTATATTTGGGCTTTGTAATGGGTTGCTTTATTTATCCATTTGTTGTACGATCTTTTGACAATGATGTTGTTGTGTCTGACGCCAATAGATTTAGTTGCCTTCTCGTGACATTGACCAGACCCCTACGCCATGTGAACTGCCGCGTGCAGCAGTGCCATGGGCTCGAATGTCATGCATAAAACTGTCTTCCTTGAAAGTTTTTGAAACTGTTTATTATTCAGAAAAGATTGTCATGGGCCTATTTCATGGATACGATTGATTTTGAACCCTGTAAGAATTTGCAACTTCTAAAGTTTACGTGCACTTTAAAAACGGGCCATAGGCTTGAGAAACATTCTTTTGTCGTGGAACAAGAAATTGTGTTTATGTAGAAGTAATGCCAATTTGACGAATATATTTAATATAGCCATTAGATTTTGTACATCCGTTCTTTTTAATATTTGATTTCAATGCAAAGTTGTTTTCTGCTTCTGTAGCTGAAGTAGCCTAAGCTATTTATTTTCGTTTGCCTTGTAAATTTTTGCCTTACATTGGAATTTTGCTACTCGTATGTTTTGTTTTATTATAGAAATAAAAATGAAAATTTAACATGATTATGTCTCATGTCTTTTTGAGTTATCTCTATTATCTCTATCTCTCTTTAATTCACTTATATCCTATCAGTTTTTCATTATATCTCATAACATGTCTAGATCTTATTGTTTAAATCATTTTAATATGTACATTGCAACAAAAGGTCTAAATGTATGTTATATTTTACAAATGTTATCATTTATAATTGGAACACTTCAGTTGGAAGTGATGTGACATTTAATCATTACAACTATCAAAACATGGTTATAAAAATAAACCTTTAATTTAAGTGTTTATATTTTGGCGAGTTCAGTGAAACAAGAAACATTTAGGCTCTTTATCAAGTTGGTTATTTTTTCTTTAGAGAATGTTTTTAATTGTACCTAACCAATACATATCAGAGTATTGGTTGAGTTCTTTAAAGCACAACAACTTGATTTTAGAACTAGAGAATAAAGTTATTTATGGAACTTAAAAAGGTTCTTAATGGCATCAGGCTGTGAACCCATGTTGGTTATTATCGGAACCTTTGATTTTAAGTGTTATTTACACGAAATCATAACCATTAGATATGCTACTGTAGGACTGTAATACCATTATAGAGCTGTACACTTCAACACACTTAATATGCAGTGACACCTATAATTAAAGAAAAAACGAATTCAACTGATAATGCCATTAGCTCATAATGTCAGTTCATCTTTTCATTCTTTAGCTTGTTCATTCTAATGCTGGTTTCAAAAATATTTTTGAAAATGTTTTTCTTGTGGAATTGTAATCAAGATATTTTTTTAAATAAAATGTAAACGTCCTCTTTAAGTTAATATCCTAATATTGTTTGTGTTTTCGTCGTTTGGCCAACCCGAACTCATGAGAAAAAGTTTTACGATTGCGATTTCGTATAAATTCGTATGATTTAATTCGTACGAATCGTGCAAAATATAAGCATCAACAACCTGCTTTAATGAGAAACCCTAACTATTGTAGAGCATGCGCTGTTTTTGTGCTGTCACTCTAAATTAGATTTTCTTGTAAATTAGTTTCAACGTTAATCTTTTCATTTGCTCAGAGTTTGAAAACACTTCTCTAAAGACGTTTAGCACAAACATTACGGTTTTCTTAACGCGTGCACAGTAGGCTATGCCAACTGTCAGCTTCTCTACCCTCGAGCCATGACAAACATTATGAACTATTTGATTTTGCGTATGAAAGCATTTTAATTGTTTAAACCGCTTCTTATCTATGCATAACCTCATGTTTACCCAGCTAACACAAATACGTGACTGTTACGTAACTGCAACGTAATCTGGTGACCAAACTTTCGTCGTGGCGACGTAATTAGTTACGTCGTGGCAACCGGAAAAGTGAAATTCCCAGATACGTTGCTACAACGTAACTTTGTAACGTTGTCAGCAGGTAACGGCGACGTCGTGGCAACGTTGTGGATCGACAGTCGTGTATTGGTAACCAGTTGGTCATTTTAGTTTTTAATAATATGGGCGGACATGCAGTGGTCTAATTTAACTTGTCCTCATTGGCCCAAAACTATTTTAGAGACTTTTTCAACGACATATGAACGATATACAGACTCAGAATTTGGTTGATTTAGTTCATTTACTATAGAACAAAGCACAAACAGCAAAAACAGTTTGCAAACAGGTTATACATTTAAATGAACAAGATTTTCCTCAAAAGCTTGAACATCAAACTACTCCTACACGTCTTCATTTTGGTAGCCCTAATAACAAAGCAAGAATAAGAAAAGAAAAATGCAAGAAAAAAGAACAGTTGAGTGTTTTCCCATTTAACATTTAAATATAAAAAGCAATTAGCACTGAAAGATAGAATCTGTATAAGCAGACAGTTTTGTTTAAAAATCACTTGTATATTTTTCTAAACATTGTCACAAAGTTATGTTGTGGCAAGTGCATTATTTCCTTTTAAAATAATTTGATAACTTAATGACATGTATCACTATATTCTATAAAACCTTAGTTTGAAATCATTTTTTTTGTACATTTAATAATACATATTTTGTTTTTCTTCTTCTGAAGTCATAATTACAATGTCCCTTTCTTTTTTTTAACTAGGAAACTAGGCCTATTTATGATTATTCCTGAAGGCAGCATTAAACTCCTAAAATGTCAGGTGGTGGTGCAACTGTCCGAACAAATAAACAGATTAAGAAAACAATTTAAAATGGTGTCTTAATAATAACAAAAAAAAACTATGCCATCATTTTAGGTTTGAAGCCTTTCATATAATTGTTTTTTATACATATCAGTAGTTTTAAAGCTGTTGAGATAATTGAGAAACCTTTGTCCAGCCATTTGTATATTCTCAAATGTTATTATGAATTTACAAGGTAATAACAGTAAACATGATAATGCATCATCCAGAGGAGCCTAACTGATCTCTTTGGCAGAGTGAAAAAGTTTGTGGAGCTCTCTCAAATACTGATAAAAACTGCTAATTTCAAGTATGGGTAGGTTGGTGGTACACTTTCCATGTCAGGTGGTACAACTACAATACATAATATTTTTGCTGTACCACCTGACATAAAAACTTAAATTAGTTTAAACACTTTAAAATATCATTTAACATCTGAAAATTGTTTAAACACATTGTCTTCAAGAGTGTTGATGTCATTAGAAGTCTTCCCAAGTGAGGATGGATCCGAACTGGAGCTGCTGTAATCTCTAGTCAAATATGCTGAGCATCCTGAGATAGAAACAGGGAGACAACAGGAGAAAGATTAGCATTGCTGCTGTTCATATTATTTCAGGCAAAAGATGGTCATGTGCACTTTTTACTATTTCATCACGTATAGTGCAAGATTATGAGATGTGTTAATTGAATGCTTGGCTAAAGAGATGTGTCTTTAATCTAGATTTAAATTAGGATAGTGTTTCTGGGCCCCAAACATTATCAGGAAGGTTATTCTAGAGTTATTCCCTTACATTCTATTGAATTAATAGGAAATCATCTGATTTTAAAAAGAACACATGGCCTAACGAGTCAGCATTTTAATATTTGAATACTATACATTCTTACAATGCAAACGTCCTAAACATTTCTGAGTATTATCAATGTTGAAAACAGTTGTGCTGATTAATCTTTTTGTGTAAACCAATGTAAAAGTTTAATCCATTTTCTTTTTTCTCTCTCCAGGATTCATTGTTAAATAGACCCAACATATACACTACTGTTCAAAAGTTTGGGTTCAATAGAGTAAAAAAAAAAACAAAAAAAATATTTTATTCAGAAAGGATGCATTAAATTGACCTGAAGAGAGAGTAAAGATTTCTGTTTCAAATAAATGATGCTTTTTTTTCTTTCATTCATCAAATAACCCTGAAAAACACAAAAATATGAAGCAGCACTGCTGTTTTCAACACTGATAATAATCTTAAATGTTTCATCTATGGTTTTAGTTTTACTTATTCACTTATTCATGTTGCTCATACAGTGTCACTTAAGTTTGGATGTCAAAACTTTCTTAAAATAAATTAAACAAATAAATGTAAATGTAAATATGAGAATTTAAAATAACAGATGCATGGTGATATACAATAGGTGACAAAATATTGTGAGAAAATGGATATGAAGTTATTTAATGAGCTTCCTCACTTCACCTGTTTCCAACTTCTCTGGCAGCAGCTTTCTTCAGAAATATTGAAGTCGTGAAGCTTCCCCTCTGTTGTAGAAGGATTATTTTGTTGCTCCTGAAATCACAGAACTAGTTTTATCAATTTGTGTTTACCATTGAGCTAAGTTTCAGCCAATTTTCACACTCCATGTAAGTTGTAACGTTAAGTGACGTCATCGAGTACGTTTATGTTAAATACGTATATGTTAAATAAATTAGCTCACTTCCAAACTAACTTATTTTTTACAAAACTATCAAAACCTCTTATCTACCCATAAAATGTGATTAAAATCCTAAACTTTCATATCAAAAGCTCAAGCTATGAAGTTAGCATAACGTTATCTCTTCTGAAAACGGTTGAGATGCTAACGGACTTTTTCCGAAGACACTAAACCATTTCTATAAAGCAAATATTCAACAGAAGCGTGTCAATTACAAGTAAGAGAAGTGTCAAGAACAGTTGTGTGTATTATTTGTGTGATTTTAGAGACTAAACTCACCTGAAAGCAGTGAAAACAACAGCGAGAGACGGAGTTCTGCCGCTTTGTCAGTTGCAGCAGTTGCAGTCAGTGGGGCGGTCGATGACGCGCCGTTTCCATGGCAACTCATCTCCTCTCCAGTGTTTGAGGGCGACTCGAAGGTTCACGCGCACGCCCATTAAAACGTCAAAGCCACGCAACATTTACAAACATAAACATCTAGAATTATAACCTTACTTGAATAGAATGAACGTATTTCAAACGTACAGAATACTAAACAAACAATTTAAACAAATAAAATATTTCATAGAAATGCAGTCTGATAAGATGGTAATGAAATTACGGGCCCGTGACGTTGCAGTTCCGTTGCCAGTAAGTCATGAAATTACCAAGTTATTACGAATAGAGTACGTATCTGGAACGTAGTTGGTTATCTTATAACGTTAGGACGACGTACTGACGACGTTGTGGTTTGGTAATATGATGGTAATGAAATTCCGAGCATACGACGTTGTAGTTACGTTGTCAGTTGGTAAGTCATGAAATTACCAAAAAGTACGAATAAATTACGTAACTGCGACGTCGTGTGTTAGCTGGGTATTGAATAAATTGTTTTAACTGTAATTGAAGCGTTTATTATTTTTTACAAAATTGCTGGCCGACCCGTGTCAAGTGGTGTTGGGTGTCCTCCTGGAAGCACGCGCTGTCAGCTGGTGAGCGCACTGAGTGGAGTCCCACAGGACCTGACTCGAGAGACTATACACTCGCTCAGTGAGTCTGCCACACACGCGCTCACACGCCCGCCAGCACGCACCAAAGTACACATGCTGACGTAGTAGGCTACACCATACACACAAACACGCTAACTCGTATAATTATCTTAAACTAAAAGGGAACTTACATATAGCCTTCTTTTGTTGTTGTTGTTTTTATAAAACAAAAATTGCTACAGCACTGCAGCCAAAGAAAAAAAGTTGTTGCCTTACTTTTTAAGTAGGCTACAATCAACTTGGATGTTTAAGTAATTTCAACATAAATTAGCCTACATTAAACTGACTTAACAAATTAGTTGAATCTTGTATAATTTATAAAAAAGTTGAAAATTACTTAACTTATTTTGATGAGTTAAAGCAATGCAAAAAAACATGTTGTCATGAGTTATTGATCATACGTTTTAACAGTGAGACCTCTAAAATAGGCTACATGTTTAATAATAATAAAAACATTTACACTTGTATTTATGAACAACATTTATCATTTTAAAACCTAATTTACCCCAAGTGAATTGGTCTATTTTTACAAAAGCTTATTTTGATCCTCTCATTTAAATATAGAATAGGGCATGTTTATTCTTTCAACATTATTACACTTACGAGTCACGCACATTGTAAATTGTATAAGCTACTGACACAGTTCCTTTAGGAATAGAAGGGATACGTAATTTTCCAAAACTTTTTTTGTCCGTTCCCTTGAAAGACTTCACTGGAATTGCTCAGGAATTATTAATGAAAGTGGGCGCTGCGTACCTGCTTTTTTTGTGTCTCCACCCCTGCGTTTAACCAATCACTTGAGCCATGTGTCTGCGATCCCTATCCAGATTAACATCGAGAATAATAGGGAATATCATGCACACGCTCAGAACTCTAAATTATTCACAACCTTATCCATAATACCTTTATCTTCTAGTGAACCGCGCGACCATCTGTGCCGTCCTGTTACATGCGTCCCTCAAACGACAAACGCGCTCAGATTTCGCGACCACGCGCCTTTTGGAGTAGATAGCTGATGCTTAACAAACTAGGCGAAAAGTTTATCACCTGCATTTAGCAGGTGAATTTAATAATATTATTCTTAAGCGTAAAACTGTCTGTTTCCATTTAGCCTACATGTTTCTTCCCCGCTTTACATAACAGGGTACGGTATTATACGACGGAGACTGTCTGATCATTTCTTAAAGTAGCCTATCACTTAGATCTGTAATTGGCAAGATAAGTGCATAGTTACAACTTACAGGACCTGTCAGGTTCAGTCGTGCTGAACTAAGCTTTCACCATATGTCCGGTCTGCTCAACACAAAAAAAAATGATTACCTTGGAACATGTCGATACGCTTAAAAGTTATAAAATAGTTATGCTTTTAAGGGGCTCTGCAGTTATATTGTTAGTTTTATTAAGTTGTGCTCCTTTAAGAAACTTAGAACTGACAGGTTCACAGTGTAGCCTACTTGCATGCAACATTCAATATGTGATAATAGAGCAGATATAAACGAGCCACTGGAAAATGAGGAAGAGAGCACTTTTAATATCTACTTTATATTAATAGGCTACATAATGTTAGTTAGTTATTCAATTTGACACAACAACGTGTACCTTTATACCAGGTCTCCCACGAAGGCAATTTTATAGCCTTTACACCTTTTTTTTATACTATGGTCCCGTCTTCTCATTATTTACGAATGTTTTTTTCTTTTTCTTTTTTTTTCGCCTTTGGTGGAAAATGATTGCGTTTTGCAGAAAACCTTTGTCCTTATATCTCATTAAAATGTATAAAAAACAACCCTGTTTGTATATAGGCTATATAGGCTACTATACTTCTGGACCATTTTTTACTGATTCGAATTAGCCTACATCAGCAATATCAGCCCTATTGTGGTTTGAAAGAGGAAGGTGATTATTATGCAATAATTTTATGGTGCATTTCGTCTAAATCTTTTGCTTGTTTTAATTAATAAATAATAGATTAAAAAAGGGAAAATACTGTTATGCTACAGATACGAAATGGTTGTTGTTGTTGTTGTTGTTTAACTTTTAAATGATCGAACACCTCTTTACATTTGTCGAGTGTTGAGTGGATACTTGTTTTTATAACTGTCAGTTGACCCTCGCGTGCCCTATAGGCTACCACAGCATCGGTGACACCAACGTCTTTTTTCGTTTTACTCATGGAGTATTCCTGACAACAGCTGGGAGCCTGCCTGAGTTGAGGTTTCACACCTCATTAAATATTGAGGTAGAGCGTTGAAGGAAAAACATAAACAAATACCGCTTAATTTCTTATGCAATGCGCGGGCGCATTGAATCTGAGAGGCTCGCGCGCAATGGTTCTGTCGTGTTGCTTTTCAACTTCTTTTAAACATTCATAGTAACTTACGAAACCAACATATAGGCTATATTCGATGTAAATTCTAAGAGAGTTATGGCAACACAATGTTTCTTGATACGGTTAACATGTTAAGGAGACAGAAAAGGCTGGACCTTTCTCAACTTCACAATGATGGTCTCTAACCCGCTGCATACACGTTGACTGTTTTTGTTTGACAATGACAGAAAATGTAGGAAGAGCATAGTTAAGTGACTTTTTCAGCTTTATGTACTCTAAAACTTTGAATTATATTGCACTTTATTTCCCCCTAGTGTGTTTGTGTGTGAGGTGCTGGGGAATAGTTTGCTTTTGCTCTTCTATAGTTCTTCAACCATTCTTCAAAATGATGGACAGATTATGAAGAACCTCCACCATGAAGATCAACCTCCTCTTCATTCAGGGCTAGACGTACATATTTCAGAACATCAGGCATGCACACTGAACAGGTAAAGTGTTAAAAAGTGAGTACAACAATGTAAACTGCAAGCCGAGCGCATGCTCATTCCTATGCTTAGTTGAAAAGTGTGGTTCCTAAAGTTCATTGGAGATAAGGGGAGTGGGAGGAGCCAAGGAAAGGGCCCGGACTCTCTGGGGACATTGGAACAAAAGCTAAAACTGGGCCGTACTCTCCATCTGCTTCGAGACAGTAGCAACAACCATAGAGCAAGACAGAAAAAGATAGAAGAGGGCATGTGGGGGTGAGGTGAACAAGGCATTCAAAAGAGAGGAAAAAAGACAACTTTAATGCAAGTGCAGAAAGTGAATGAGAAATGGAGAAAAAATTCACTGTAACATGTTAGTGCAGAGAGAATCATTCTCGACTATGTAAACACTGATCTGACAGACTTGTGCCAGGTAACTGTTAGCATTTAGATGTCAGCTTATGGAGACAACTCTATAAAATATTAACATCAAGTAATGTATTAGGGGGCGTTGTTGATAGATACGCATACACCTGTGCGTGTACCACAACTACATGGTTAAAAAAAGCTTTGTGGCCTTTTAAAAAAAAAGATTGTTATCTAAGCAAGGGGAGAAAATAATAGAAAACGTCACATGAGCCGATGAATAAGAGGTATGAATAATGCATAGGCTTCCTGTGAACACTAAGTCTGCAGTCTCTGATGATGCGTATCAATGTAACCTAGATAACCAGGATTATTCTTGTGGAATCATAGATAATGTTATTCATGAATGCTCTTGACCACAAAAAAATGATGTTCACACAGTTTTGAAAAAGTGTTTGAAAACATTGGTATAAGTATCTGCTGAACATATGCAACAGATACGAATGCACTTAACATAATATTCCAGGTTCAACTCAATCAACAGCATTTGTTGCATAATGTTGATAATAATAATAAAAAATCAGATTTAAAGTTAAGTTGAAGCACTTGCAATGGAAGTGAATGCCGCCTATTTAAAAATGTGAAGCTTATAATTGTATAAAATCACCCAGATTAATTCTTCTGTTAAATTATTTAAGATATAGGCCTATAATATAATTGTTCTATTCATCTGTATGGTCATTTTAAGGCAAAAAAGTTGTGAAATTGGATATAATTTTACATAGCAGATTATGTTAAAACTTATTGTTTATGTTTTGTGTCTATTGAAACAGTGTATATAAAACAGTGCCTAAGGACTGGCCCCATTCACTTCTTTTGTAAGTGCCTCACTGCAAACCATTTATTTGTTTGAAATCCATTTTTATGGTAATCAACAGTGTCACAACTGCTGTTGATTTATCTTAATTTGTATTGAACCTGGAATATTCCTTTTTGAAAGATATTTAATGCTATATCATTTTATTTGCAAAGAATCTGCAGAAAAAAAATGGATGGATTAGCCATTTGTTAGCTATCCTTGTCTAACCCATCTCAGAGTCTTTCAGCATGCCGTGAAAAGAAACTGAAAGAGCAGTGGTGATTCTTCACATCTTTGTTTCTCCTGTGGCTGCCCTTTTGTGTCTGCAAAATGTTCAAAGTGGACGTACCTACACCAACATGAGGCTTCTTGGGTAACCGTCTCATTCAAAGATACACAATGGTGAGGCCAATTATATTGACGGTCAATGCCCTTTGAGCATCAGTTACATTCATTGTGAGGATATGGATGTGTGTGCATATGTATAGGAAACACCTAAACTGTAGGGGCGTTTATCCTTTTTGTCGACTTCCTCATGGGTTGAGTTACGTCCAGCGTGCTGTTCCCCTTCCGATGAACGAGAGGCTGTGGTAGTGAATGGTTGAGGTAAAAAAATTGGCTCTTGTAGCGCTGGAGGCCCTTTTTCCAGTCACACCTCAGAACATGAGGGGCAATTCTTTCTTTAAAACTAGTGGTGAATGCTTTGACTTATATAGATTACAGGGGGAGACACTGAGAATGATTGGATTTGTGGTGTAAAGCCCATCTAAGAGCCTCCTGTGTGGGTTT